>NC_136718.1:459229-816729 GCF_936440315.1 Barbus barbus | reverse complement strand
GTTGTCTTATGATTCATAAAAATAAGCGGTCCATAAATGTTGCTTAATTGTGAGTTAAATTTCACTCATTTTGTTTTGTCTTCAGGAACAATAAGGCCATTCAAGCTATGATCCTGGCAGATCTACTACGATCTGAAGAGTTGTTCAAGACACACAACGTAGGACACATGTCACGACAACTTTTTGGAAATACATTTTGTCATGGTTTACTCACCCTCATGTTGTTCCAAATTCATCTTGAATGAATTTCATTCATCTTCAGACAAATGTTTTTATTTTTGATATTCTTTCATCATTATTGTCTTTGGAAGACTGGACAGTCTTTATTTTCAAGCTTGAAAAGGTTTAGTTTAGGCTTTGACATAATAAAAAACCCTCAGCTCAAGCTTCTCAGTTAATGTGTCAATCACGATTCCTCGATTTCTAAACAATTCAATTGTAGCAAAACATTAAATTCAAATTAATCAATCAAATCTGAAAAATCGCCCAGCCAGCACTACTATTAAGCATTGCTTACATAATAAATAATAGTTTAGCAAACTAATGCTACATTGCAAATATGCAAACATTTGTATTTGTGCTCAATGAGCGATTGTAAGTTATAATAAATGCCATTATAATTTGTAATTGTGTAAATAACTTCGTATTGTAGTTTTATAGCTACTAGGGATGGCTCGATACCATAATATTTGGCTTCGGTACGATACCAGAATGTAGTACCTCGGTATCGATACTAAATCAATACTCAAAGGATAAGTGAATTTAAAACTATTGTATTAATAATAATAATAAAAACAGATTCATATGATCATACCTTTGTATCAAACTGTAACAAAAAACCTACCTGGAACCTAGGTTACCTTTTGACGTTGGAGAAAATTAAATATGCTAACTGAAGTAATAAGATGAAAATATATTCAAATCTTCTGATCTTTTCAGTGCAAGCTAAATGTCTCAAAATGTAATAAAAAAACCTACCTGGAACATAGGTTACATTTTATGTAGAAATGTTTGAAGAAAAAAAATAGCACTGAAGTAACGCAATTGATGCAACAAATGTGTTAACAATTTAACTGATGTGTTAATTGTGAATATTCTTACTGTCAGTTAATAATGGGTCAATGTTAGCATCCCTACTCTATAATTGATCTATTAATCTTACCTGTTTTTATCTGATTCTGTCCCTGTCTGAGATCATGTGACACTTTATCAGCTAATTACATGTAACAAGGCCACTTTTGCCATTTAATAACTTTATTGATATCTTCTAAATGTTAACTATATTTGAAGAGATTTTCCTGTTTCAAACTGGTATAAAATGGAAATTGCAGTTGACTTAACTACTATATTATGACGTATTTCCAGCAGTGTGCATCTGTATACCTGTCTAGATGAATACATTAGGTCGATTTATGTTGACCTAAGAATTGGTTTTGAGAAATGATGTGATGAACATGTATTATTTGAATGTTTATGTTTTTCATAATCTAATGATGCTTCAGAAGACGTTCTTCTTCATAATGCATTTTGTCATAATACTTCAGGTAAGGTCACAAGAAAATGTTTTGTTGTATTTATTTAGAAATACTTCTGATAATAGTTGGGTAAATGTGTTCTGGGATTGAAGCGATGTGGCTTGGTAAACGTTTGATTGCCAGTATAAAGACTAATAATGGCTGAATTAAAACAAAAGAATAAGGATTATGTCTCATTCCTGGCGGAGATGTGAAAGGTTCTGTTTCCTTAAACTAGTTTGTCATGCATTCCTTTATTTCAACACATTTACAGGCAAATCCTGGTATTTTAAATTAATCATGATTAATCACAGTCCAGGACTGATGAACGCGATTCATTTTTTTTATCGATTGACAGCACTATTAAAAATGATGTTGAAAGAGAATATTGCAACACTGCTAATCTTAAAATAACATTTTATTAAACTAAACATTGTAATGTTCCAAATAAATGTTTTAAGGATGTTGTATTTTTATAAAATGTAGGTGGAAAGAACTTTGTAGGAACGTTATGCTAACCATAAAAGAACGTTCCAGCAACGTTAGGCAAACTGGACATTTCCACATTTTTTGAACATTCCAAATAACGTTCCCACAACCAAAACAGAACTTTAGAAAAACAGAACATACATTTGTTAGCTGGGCTCATGGGGTACTTCACATAAATATTTTATGGCAAGGGAGGTTCGGCTGGCAATAAATAATAATAAAGTTTAATCATGACCTTTGACGATGATGTCTCCTCCGGCTCCTCCGTTTCCACCGTCCGGACCGCCCCACTCTTTCCGGGGCTCGCTGTGGAAGGAGGAGGCTCCGTTCCCCCCCGATCCCGCCACTACCTTCACCCTGCGATGATCCACGAAACAGCGGCTCTGTGAGGAGAGAGAGACCGAGTCAAACAGCGGCTCTGCGCGAAGAGAGAGGCCGAGTCAAACAGCGGCTCTGCGCGGGGAGAGAGGCCGAGTCAAACAGCGGCTCTGCGCGGGGAGAGAGGCCGCTGACACTCGGCTGAGACGCGGATACGCACCAGCTTCTTCTCGGAGAGCCGCGGCGAGGTGTGTTTGTTCGCTCGGTGGATCAGCAGCCCGCTGTATAGCCGCAGCAGCTTCATGTGCTTCTCTGACAGCATGCCAGCCTATATGATATTACTCTAAATATCCAAAACGTGACACGACTTCTTCTTCCTCTATTGTAATGGAGGGCTGGTGTCTTGAGTACATGCCGCCACCTACTGCTCTGTTTAAATTTCATAGATCAATCAAGTTCTTATTTCTCTTTCTCTCAATACTTAAATAAATAAATGTATAAATACATACACGTCTAACCCAGTTCTAGACCCATCAGGACTGGTATGGGGAGTGGATCATGCCACGGATTACCTGCCGAAGGAGACAGTTGTCGCTGCATTAAGCCCGAGACACACTGCACTGTCACAGCCGAAAATCGTGTATGTCTTGGGCTTTAGGGTGCTTTCACACCTCCCTCATTTAGTTTGGTTGAATCGCACTAGAGTTCGTTTTCCCTCTTGGTGCGGTTCGTTTGGGCAGGTGAGAAAGCACTCGGGTGCTTTCTCCTCTTCAAGGAGGTCTCGGTACGCTTTCAAATGAACCCTGGAGCGTTTGTGGTGAGAACGCGATAGAAATTTGTAATAATAATGTAATAGCAGTGTGCTGTCTGCTGCATTTTACTCCTGTCTTTGTTTACTTCCGGGAGCACCGTTGGAATTTCCCCGCACGCTCTTTCTGACCAATCGAAAAGCAGTTTAGGGAAGGCGTTCAAAGACACATCTAGCCAACAAGTGAAGCGGATGTTGTCACGTGACTGCATTTGGGTTCGTTTCAGCTGGTTCGGACCAGAGCGAACAGTGTGGTGTGAAAAGGAACCAAAACGGCTAAAAATAGCTACAATGTATAATTTTTTGCCTTTGGTCCGGACCAAATGAACCGAACCACAGATGTGAAAGAACCTTAGACTTGTGATCTAAATAATACATCGTCAGCACAGCTGTAATTTTACCAAGTATTATATTGTAATAAAAATTAAAGATTAATACATTTATATTTAATCCTGTAATATAATAAGTAATAAAAAGTAATATCTTAAGTATATTTTGATGCTTATAGTCTTGTATTTTATTTTACTTAAAGGGATGTATTTGTATTTTAATTAAAGGGATAGTTCACCAAAATCAAGAAATTCATAACCAAGTAATCACCGAGTAACATTTACTCATCTTCATATCGTTCCAATCCTGTATGATTTTCTTTCTTCTGTGGAATATAAAAGTTATTTTGAGACTTTTCCTATTATGCAAGACTTTTCATGTCCCTAAAATATGTTTCTTGGCTTCCTTAAGATAAGCACAATGGCTCATTTCACTGAATTAAACAAATATATATTAACACTAGTAAATATTTATAATACATAGCAAATATTTATCCTTTTTTTTAACAACCACTCTGTCAGTTTAGTTGTTTATCTATTTTCATTTTAATTTATGTTTTGCTGTTTTCAAATGTCATCACTTGAAGGCACTGTTCATACTCTGCTTGCTCATGGAATAAAGCTAACAATGACACACTGACACTGCTTTATTGTGTGTTGTGGGAAGTGGTCTGAAAGCTCTTAAACCCATCATAACTCACTAAATCATAAGGTCTGGATCGTCAGTATACTAGTTCAATGAAAAACAAATACTAGGAATAACAATTAAAGTACATGACTAAAGTAGTCATGTAATGATCCAATTATTATGATGACTTAAAAAATACAAAACAGACAATGTGTTTTAATAATTATTAAATATTCCTACATTAATACAAATCACAAGAACAACAAGTGATGTTTCAAATAAATGTTTAATCATTTAATAACAAATAGAGCAGATAAAATAAGTATTGAACACGTCACCATTTCTCTCAGTAAATATGTTTCTAAAGGTGCTGTTGACATGAAATTTTCAGCAGATGTTAGTAACAACCCAAGTAATCCATACATACAAAGAAAACTAAAATAAGTTCAGAAATTAAGTTATAAGTAATAAAATGGAATAACACAGGAGAAAAAGCTGGGACAGAGGCAAAATAAAAGTTAAATGGTTATAGAATATCCAAATTATAGAAAACAAAACAAAAAAATATCCAAAAACTGTTTTGAAAGAGTCAGATGCAGGGTAAATTGGTAATAGGTGAGGGTATCAGGTTTGGCTCATCAGAAAGCTATACATCAATTCTATGCAGTGGGTTCTCCGGGCCAGAGCTCATCTCAGATAGTCAAAGAGACAGTGGAAATGTGTGCTGTGGTCAGATGAGTCCTCTGGGAAAAAATGGAAAGGACATGAAGTGTGAATTTGTGCTCTGCATAATCTTTTTTTTTTTTTTGCTCAAGCCTTAAAAACTGCTAGATCTGATTACTTTTCATCTCTTTTAGAAGAAAACACCCAAGTATTTATTCAAGAAATCAAATTAGTGGCTAAATTAACAAAAAATATAACATCAGCAGGTGCAGACATTCCCCAACATCACATTAATAATCATTTTATGAATGACTTTACTTCCAAGATTGATACGATTAGAGATAAAAATTGTAACCATGCAGCCGTCAGCTACAGTATCACATCAGATGCACTATAGTCTCCCTGAGGAACAATTCTGCTCATTTTCTTCTATAGGAAAGAAAGAATTTTATAAACTTTTTAAATCATCTAAACCAACAACATGTATGTTAGACCCTGTTCCATCTAAACTACTAAATGAGGTGCTTCCAGAAGTAATATGCATCCTCTTCTGAATATTATTAACTCATCATTGTCTTTAGGATATGTCCCAAAAACCTTCAAACTAACAGTTTTTAAGCTTCTCATTAAGAAACCACAACTTGACCCCAACAGATTAATTATTTACAGACATCTCGAATCTCCCTTTTCTGTCAAAGATACTAGATCCTTCTTAGAGAAATATGGTATCTGTGAGGATTTCCAGTCAGGATTTAGACCGTATCATAGTACTGAGACTGCTCTCATTAGAGTTACAAATGACCTACTCTTATAATCTGATCGGGGTTCTATCTCTCTTTTAGTGCAACTGGATCTTAGCGCTGCGTTTGACACTATCGACCACAACATTCTTCTGAAGACTAGAAAATTATGTTGGCATTAGAGGAAGTGCATTGGCATGGTTCAAATTGTACTTATTTGACCACCATCAATTCTTGGCAGTGAATGAAGAGGTATAATACCAATCACAAGTGCATTATGGAGTACCCGGTGTACCTAAAGGCTCAGTACTAGGACCGATACTTTTCACGCTTTACATGTTACCCTTGGGAGATAATACTAGGAAACACGGTGTTCGCTTTCACTGTTATGCTGATGATACTCAGCTCCATACTTCTTCGCGACCCAATGAAACATACCAATTTGTATAACTAATGGAATGATATATAGGTGATACAAAAAAACTGGATGACTAGTAATTTCTTACTGTTAAATTACTAGTTAATTATAGGTGTTAATTATAGGACCAAAAACCTCTGCATGTAATAACATAGAACACTGTCTAATACTTGACGGCTGTTCTGTCAATTCTTCGTCATCAGTTAGGAACCTAGGTGTGCTATTTGATAGCAATCTTTCCTTCGAAAGCCACATTTCTAGAATTTGTAAAACCACATTTTTCCATCTCAAAATTATATCTAAATTATAACCTATGCTCTCAATGTCAAATGCAGAAATATTAATTCAGGCGTTCATGACCTCGAGGCTAGATTATTGTAATGCTCTATTGGGTGATTGCTCTTAATAAACAAACTCCAGCTGGTTCAAAAAGCAGCAGCTTGAGTTCTTACTAGAACCACGAAGTATGACAATATTAGCCCGGTTCTGTCACCACTGCACTGACTCCCAGTTAAACATTGTATACATTTTAAAATGTTGCTAATTAACCCTGAATGGTTTAGCACCTCAGTATGTGAGCAAGCTCTTATTGCATTATAGTCCTTCACATTCTCTACGATCTCAAAACTCCATTTGATAATACCTAGAATATCAAAATCAACTGCGGGTGGCAGAACCTTTTTCTATTTAGGTCCTAAACTCTGGAACAGTGGTGGCCAACCCTGTTCCTGGAGATCTACCTTCCTGCAAAGTTCAGCTCCAACCCTGATCAAACAAGGCTTAGGCTGGCCGCACACTAGATGATTTTCAAATCTTAAAAACGATTTTAAAACCATGGGAGACCACAGAAATTAACACAATTCAACCAATTTTTAGCCTTATAATCCTCTGAACGCACAAACTAGATGATTCGAGCAGACACGTAATCTCACGGACACTTGCGAGATCAAACATGACTTGAGAACAAAAACAAATAGAGGACTATCAATGTTGTCAGTTGGCTCTCCTGGTGCGTGCTCTGTTTCACTGTGAAAAACAAAGTATAAAAAAGAATATGGGTGATGTTATCTGCTTTCATGGCATGTTTGTGGCTGCCAAGTTTCAGCTATAGAAGCACGCAACATCCGGTAGGTGACACTTGCTTCCTCTCACAGATATCACGTCAGAGGCAGCCCGATCATGAGTCGTAAATATCAAGCATGTTTGATATTTACGATTTGAGTTTGGGGATGCTCCCAAGTTAAATAATCATAATGACACCACACGATTTGGACAAAAAAATCGCTTCCGACAAGCCACGAATCGGACCACACCCCTCAAATCGGGCTTAAAATCGTCTAGTGTGCGTCCAGCCTTAACCAGCTAATTAAGATCTTCAGGAGCACTTGATAATTACAGGCAGGTGTGCTGAAGCAGGGTTGCAACTGAACTCAGCAAGCAGGTAGATCTCCAGGAACAGGATTGGGCACCACTGCTCTGGAACAATCTACCTAACACAGTTCGGGAGGCAGACACCAAATCTAGGTTTAAATTCATCTCTTTAACCTGGCTTAGACATAGCACACTAACACATTTCTATTATTCAAATCCGTTAAAGGATTGTTAGGCTGCGTTACTTAGGTCAACTGGAACCGGGAACACTTCCCATAACACACAATGTACTTGTTACACTGTTAGATGAATGGCATCTACACTAATATTAGTCTGTTTCTTTCTTATTCCAAGGTCACCGTAGCCACCAAATCCAGTCTGTATCCAGATCAGATGGTCACTGCAGCCACCCAGATCCAGTCCGTATCCAGCCCAGATGGTGGATCAGCACCTAGAGACGACCTCTACAGCCCTGAATGTCAGCGGGGACCATGCCAACTAGATGAGCCCCAGAGACAGATCCCCTCCAAAGACCTTGTTACCTAGACGGTCATCGGGACAAGACCACAGGAACCAGAAGAGTCCACAGTCTGACTTTGTTGCAACCTAGAATTAAACGGCGGTTTTCGTCTGGCCAGAGGAGAAAAAAACCTTGGGAGAAACCAGGCTCAGTTGGGGGCATACCTGTCAAGTATCCCGTTTTGGCCGCGAAATTCCCGTAATTTACCCTTCTTTCCCGCCGTCCTCCCGTATTAGTATTTTCCCGTAAATCTCCCGTATTTTAACCTGTGTTATTAAAAAAAAAAAAAACGTCCCCCCCAAAAAAATCTGAGCTCTGTCACTAGCCTCGCGATAACTGCCACCTGCAGTAGCCTACTACAGGTTAGTGTGTGAGGTCAGATGATGAGTTGATGAGTGACGACGCGGGGAAAAAAAGAAGACAGATGATGGACGCCAGGACAGAGAAGGAAGGCACTCCTGCCAAAACAGTCTTAAAGAATGCAAAGTCTGCAACAAATGAGTACAATAAGTCACTAAAAGAGTAAAGAAAAGTTATGTGAAATGAAAAGAAAAACTGTACAAAAAAGCAATATGAAATTAATGAGTGTGTGAATGTGAAAAGAATGTGGAATGAAAATGAAAATGAAATGTAAATGTAAAGACAAGCAATGTTAAATGAACAGAAAATATGAAAATAAGCCTTTAAATAAATGCTCTTCATGCCCTTTTGTGTTTTCGTTTAGGCTATGAATGTTCACAGCATGTCAATGTCAACAAAGGTAGGCCTATCATTGGCTTTATGCACAGCTGCACTACTTCCTGAACTTCAGGCAGCTCCTTTGTTTCCTGTCTGCCATTATTGGACAAACTGATCACCTGGATTAATCAGTTTGTCCAATAATGGCAGACAGGAAACAAAGGAGCTGCCTGAAGTTCAGGAAGTAGTGCAGCTGTTTGGAGCTGCCTGAAGTTCAGGAAGTAGTGCAGCTGTGCATAAAGCCAATTGTAGTTTATAAGTGGTTGACAAGTGGTGATTTTAGCTTTCTTGTCATCTGTCTTAAAATGTAAGGGATACTGGAGCTTGGTTGGGGTGGTGGGACTGCTCGCGGCGGGCGCCGGAAATTTTCCCTTATTTTCAAATCCAAAACTTGACAGGTATGGTTGGGGGGCCAGTTCTCCTCTGGCCAAATGAACAAGCAATTTGTTACATGCTGCAGCAAAGTCAGATTGTGCAGAGGACTCATCTGGCAATGAGGACAATCAGGCAATGATGACCACAGACTGGTGAGCAGCTGAATTCTTGTGTAAAGTGATATACAATTTCATGCTCCTATATTTTACACAATTTCCTGAGATATTTTACTCAGCTTAATAATAATTTATAGTGGAGCCAATAATTGTGGCCCCCCACAATGAATTGTTTTTCTTCAGTGAAATGTTAGAATTTTTTGAATGGAAAGATCAAAAAGATAAACAATGCCTTTGCTCATGTTTACCAAGGGTGCCAATATCAGGGGAGGGCACTGTTCATGCCGGTGTGCAATTGTGAGGGCAGTCAATATAGCTGTTTTATATTTGGGCACTTTACCTCCAAAGGACCAAAAACTAGATGCTCAGTAGGGTCATAAATGTGGCCATCAGGAGACACCTCAAGCTACAAAGTAGGTTCAAAGTACCGCGAGTGCAATTCAAAAGCATTAGGAGCATCTGCTCTCCAATTGCTCTCGCTCTACTTTGATTTCATATGCCAATATGTCTGAGCAGTGGCGATGCATCTCGAACAAGCCTAATAGCTCCTTTCAAACTGCGGCGGAGGACTTGTTGAGGACACCAGCCCGACTCCCAAGCCCGTTGCCCTGCCTGAAATCATCAGTGGTGGAAGCTCCACCTGCTGACGTCATAGGTTCCCTTGTTCGAGACCAGCAAGGATTCGGGGCCGGTTCAGAATCAGAATCTGGGCACTGGCCCAGGATTTTTTAGAGTGGAAAAGCACGGCCCGGTTCCCAACGGGGCTTTGGCTCCGGCACCAGTCCCGGTGGAAAAGCGTTAAATGTCTCCCATCAGCCCCTGCTCCTCAGCCTCCTCTTAGTGGCAGGGCAACACCTTGGGGCTGCTGCGAGACAGCTCCTCCTGGTCATGAGGATCCCTTGGCTCCGGCCTCAAATACTGTAATTCCACCTCGGCCCGTCATGACATGCAATGATCTTATAGGATTGCTAAAACTGTGCAGTTCGTAGAAGGCTTTAGCTGTGCAGCATCAAGACACCAGTCCCAAATTACTCTTTCCAATAGGCCTATAAGGTTTATTAGTGGACAGATTTATTTCAGATACAGCGGAGCAGCTTCCCAACCTGAGGCTTTTTTCCCCCTGTTGTTTGAACATAGTATTTTCACCTTCCTTAAAACATAAACATACACAGAACATAATCATAAAACATTTACCCCCGGTTTCACAGACATGGCTTAAGATAGTCCCAGATTAAAATGCATGTTTGTGCTGTCTCAACTGACAATATCTTGCTCTGACATATCTTAAAATATGTCAGTGTCATTGTTCTGTGTCTAGAGGCACACCTTAATGTTTTCTTCTAAGGCATTTTTGTAAAAGTTGCTTAAATATCTTAATTTAACTATAAGGCCTAGTCCTGGCTTAAACTAAGCCCCATTTGTGAAACCGGGCCTTAAGGTTACAGCATAAGCATAGTATTTTTAGAACATAAAATATGAATAAACTACAAAAAATAATCACAGGAATCACTTTCATTACCACTCTTTTTTATTCAACCATTTTCATTCTCCACCAAAAATCCACCTGAAATCCGAAACAGTACGTAAAGTCCTTTAAAATACTATTTAAAATATATTTGGCAGTGAATCATGTAGGGTAAGGCCATTACAAACCATTTTTGTGGTTCAAAAACTGAAGAGTTGGTTTAATATGACCTCAGCAAACTTCCAAGGAGAACCTAATAAGTCTTAAAATTATTTAAATTACTCAAGTTTAAAAAGTTTAGATATTGGAAGGCCCTTATGATATGTAGAGGTACTTCAGTAAAATATATATGCTAATAAAAAAATATTAAATAAGAATATATCATACTGTACATATGTTTAAGTAAACGTTGAAGACCTATTGTGTCCCCTTGGGAAGTTTCAGAGACCCCCCCCCCCCCCCCCCCCCCCGTGTTTGAACTATATCCACAAGCATATGCTATTAAAATACTGTTTGTTTTTATTGTATTATGTGTAATTATTTTATTAAATCAGCTTATTTCTCAAAGCACATTTAGAAAGCTGGGCTTTTCCAAAGAATTCTTGTTTATTATGAACTTCTTTTTCTTTTTGATATAAAAAAAAAACAAATAAATAAATGAGTTGAATGAATGTATTAAATATACATTTTATAAATGACAAATGCTGTATTTTCCCCGCTTATAATTTGTGGTGAAAGTTTAGTGAAGATGCGGGACAGGTGCAGGGGTGTGTGTCATCTCTATAAATCACACTAATGATGTTCAGCCTGTGCTTCAGGAGAGTAATCAGCAGCAGTGTCGCAGATGTGCTCTGTATGTGACTGTCTGTAATCAGCTGAAGATAATGAGCAGCGGTACTCCTTACATCGGCAGTAAGATCAGTCTGATCTCTAAAGCTCAGATCCGCTATGAGGGAATATTATACACTATTGACACGGATCACTCCACCGTGGCGCTGGCGAAAGGTGAGTGTCCTGTCCGCTGCGCGCGCAGCTACAATACACGGACCGCGCGTGAGATCAGCTCATCAGAGGCATCCAGACAGCAATCCTCCTAGAAAACGAGTAGTTTTTCTGAGCCAGTTCTCTTCAGTTATATGAAATAAAATAGACGGTTGTTTAAATGTGCGAAGAATGTTCACTTGGGTAAAGTTGGTTTTATATTGGCACATTCGGTCTCCTGCATTCAATGACTTTAATTACACTACATTGGACACTCAGCGGACATTCGCAAGTAAATATGCCATTAAAACAACACTTGCCCGATCTGATCAGTTGTGGGAAAAAATTGTAGGATGGTAATGATGTCGCTGATTATTTTAGCAAAAAATAACTTTATTGCACGTATAATTAGAAGGTCATTGGACGCGTGAATGTTGTGACTGTGCGAAAATAAAGCCAACTTTACCCCAGTAGACTGTTCATGTATCACGTGTTTATATTAAAACCAGGGCTTCATTTGTGCCGGAACAAGCCGGATCCGGATTTGTGCCTTTTTTCGACTCCCTGCCAAATTATTACAACCCAACCATTTCATTTTTTTCACTTTTTCCCCATTTCATTTTCTTTCGCAACTGTTTTCATTAACCTATTGTGCTAAAGAGAGGATAGTCGCCAGGACGGCCACTTAGACGTCATTCTGTAGCCTATATTTGGTCGCTGAAGCCAACAAACTACTAAACATCGAGGCGTCTTACGCGCGCACTTTGGATGTGACCGTGAGCGCACAGAACACCGCCTGGAGTGCGAAAGTACCAAAAGCCTTAAAAATTATTTAAAAGTTAATAAAGATGTGCCAATTATACATTTGTGACAATGCAACAATGACCCGATTAGTCAGCGACAGTTCTGCTCTGTCCTGAAATGCTGGTTGTAGTGCAGACCAGATGCGCTGATGAGACGCGTGCTCATGCTTTCATCACTGGTTTAATCTCATAGTTTGTGTGGATTTATTTGCTCATCTAACCTACATGCTTTATTGAATAAATGCAGGAATTTCCCTCATAAACTTGAAAGCTGCGAGAATGGGTAAAACTGTGATATAGCTACACAATCCCCCGCTGAAATTCAGGACCTGATTAAATATAACTCTATTATACAGAGATTTGTCATAAAATTCCACAACTTTTTCGAAAATTTTCAGGCCTGGAAATTGCTGTTTTCCAGGTTATTCATGACCGTAAGGACCCTAAAAGCAACTGATGCAGGCTGTTAATCACTTAAACCGGTCCAGCAGTGCTCCTCTCCCTCCTCGGATCCATTACCCCGCTCCAACACTGTTTAAAACCCCTGCTGACCCCCTGCAGTTTATATCGGTTCAATGAAGCGGTCCAGCAAATTAATAACTAAGCCTAATCGGAGTCATAATCAAACATAGTAAAACTTTCACTTGATAGTAAATGTGTATAGGTTTGAGTGCTAATCCTTATCTGAGCCTCTAACTCTAGCACTCTCTATTCGTTTTCTGTGTGTATATATGAATAAATAACCTTGCTAGGTTTACTGTGTTGGGCTAACCCAGACTTCACAGCACTGGTGTAGTATTGCTCTGTTGTTGGTTTGATTGCTTCTGTCCTCGTTTGTAAGAGTCTAAATGTTAACACTGCAGCCCTATCACTGGTGTTAATGGAGAGGGTGAAGTTTGGTTGGGTTCCAGCTCTGATTTTCTTGCCTGTCTTGTAAAGTCCATCAGATTGGTTTATTTGGCTGTAACACAGTCATGGAGTCTCACTGCAGCTTTTGTTTTTGTCAGTGAGGTCTTTTGGGACGGAGGGGCGGCCGACAGACCGGCCCGTGCCTCCAAGGGATGAGGTCTTTGAGTACATCATCTTCAGAGGAAGTGACATCAAAGATATCACGGTCTGTGAGCCTCTGAAGATTCACCACAGTCTTCCTCAGGACCCTGCTATCGTTCAGGTTAGTCTGGCTGCGAGGGAGTCTCCAGCCGGTGTCTGCAGGCAGGGCTGATGTGTGTTTGTCTCCGTCAGTCGTCTGTGGGGTCGGTCCATTACCCTGCGTCTCAGGCCGGCTACAGTCCTTACCGGAGCGTGTTGCCCTCCTACAGCCAGCTGGCCGCCAGCTCGCTCCTCAGCCAGCAGTACGCCGCCGCCCTGGGCCTCGGTGAGATGAGCTGCCTCTGCTTCACACTGAGCTGTGAGCGGTGCTCAACCTGACTCTTCTGTCTGTTTCTGAGGCTCTGGTGTTCCTGTGAGGAGAGGCCCGATGGTGGAGCAGGCTGTTCAGACGGTGCCTGCGGAGCAAGCGGTGCAGAAGGGTTTGTCTGGAGCGCAGCAGCAGGGAGGAGAGACGGGCCGAGCGCAGAGGGCCAGAGCCCCGGCCCAGAGAGGTGAGCGACTCCAACCCAAACATGACATCCTCTGACATGTTCTCTACCAAACTGCTGGTTTAACCCTGTGACAATCCTTCTTTTTTTTTTTAAAGTTTTATTTTATTTTATTGGCGTTAAGCTGGATACATTTTTTGAATTTAGCAGGAACTTTAAACCCAATTTTGTTTCCTTGCATGAAAAAAGCCACAGAAGCTGGCATGACGTTAAACTCAAACGTTAAAAAGCTTACTCATGGTTTGGCGTTCATTCAGTATGAAATGATCCCGTGAACACAGAATAAACGGATCTCCCTGTAATCTAATGCTAAGAGGGCTGGTGTGCTACTTTTGTACTTCTGGTAGCTTGCGTTTCTTTTTGCATATTGCAGCATTTTTTTATTTTTCTCTGTGCTATACTTCAGTGACTCTACTTTTTATGACTTTGTTTGATGCGTAAAGATTGCACAAACTCAATCATCATGATCATATAAATGTAGCGTATAAAAATATAATTCTATTTTTAGCCATTGTGCTTCTACATCTGCTATAGAAGTATATTAGATTTGTGAGCTCCAGTGGTCACCTGCAAAGATGGCATTACGTTCCCAGGATTTGGCCCAATTAAGTGTTGCGCGCACACAAAAAAAAAACAGCTATATTCAGTAGTTCATATGCAACTGACAATTTTAGTTGCAGGACTTCCCTCTGTTTTGTTAGTGATGAAAGCAGTCTGCAGCGTTCTTCACTCATCTCTGCACTAATGCACTACATGTCTGTAGCAGTACTGAAGATGTGGTGGGCTTGGTGGGTTTCACAAGCATGAGTGTTGCTATGCCTACTTGAATAGCCTAAAGTGACCTCCTTTTGGTTAACGTTTACTTTAATCTTGTAATTCACTTAACTGCTTGCTTGATAGAATTTTAAAGAATCTTTTTTCTCTCTCTCTCTCCCCACTCCATGCTCTCCCCGTGGATCCCGTCTGTTTCAGCTGCACAGCAAGGAGCCTTGAAGGGGCCGAGTCCAGCCAATGACGAGAACAAGCCTCCAGGCAGCAGGAGAAAACAGGGTAAAGTCTGAAGCGTTTGTTCTCCTGTGGAAACCAGTACAGCTTCCGATCCATATCTGAGGTGTTTTGCAGGAGCTCGCCGGTCCAGGAACCGCAGCCGAGGTCAGATCCTCGTAGGCAGCAGCAAGCCCAGCACCCTGCAGTTTGAGTCGGACTTTGACTTCGAAATGGCAAACGCTCAGTTTAATAAAGACGACCTGGAGAAAGAGATTGAAGACAAGCTCAGTGTTCAAGGTATGTGGTTCTACATGAATCAGGAGTAGAAAACCTCAGACGAAGGGCAGGAGTTTGAGATGTTTTCTTTGAGCTCTTCTGTGTTTCTCCTGTCAGAACCGAAGGAGAGCCCGGAGGAAAGAAGCAATAAAGAGCAGGAGAAGCCTGTCTCTGAGAGCGAGAGCACTGCTGAAGAGGATCCACTCGGACCCAAGTGTTTCTACAATAAAGCCAAGTGCTTCTTCGATAACGTCTCCTCAGAGCTCAAGTCGAGGTATGAGCCGCTTGTGTTTCCAGCGGGAGAGTTTCCTCGGGGTAATCTCTCTGTCTCTCTGTCTCCAGGCGTACCACGTGGGCCGAGGAGAGGAAGCTGAACGTGGAGACCTTCGGGGTCCCTGGGCGGTTTCTGAGGGGCCGTGGGTTTCGGGGTAACTACAGAGGGAGACGGGGCCGAGGGGTAGTGCAGCATCCTGTCCCACAGAGAGTAGGGAGCAGACGGCTGTGAGGTCAGTTACTCTGTTTGATGAACTCTGAGTTATAGCACTGTAAAATACACCATCTCTGAGACTCATCTGGAGTTTGAAGTGTGTAAGGAGAACCCTTCAGGGCTGCGTTTCCCACACAACGATGTAAACCGCTGATTGACCACCATAGTACAATGCATTGTTGTGGAAGCGATCCAGCTGGTCACCACTGTTTCCCGATCACCATCACATCTCCCTCGTTTGAACCACAGTAGCTCAACAATATAGGGCCATTGTTAATGACTTCTGTTGTTAAGATCTGATATTTAACTGATTTCTAAGATGCTGCTTTATTTGATGTTTTGACTCGTCGCAGGTCCCTCTTATGTCGTACTACGGGGTATTTATGCACATGCGCACTCTTCAATAACAGCGCTTATTGAGGACATGCTAAAATACACGATTAAAATGCATTTATATTTGGAAAGGAAAGTGAATGTACTGCATGTTAGCTTGCTTATTTTGCCCAAGAGTATAATTAATTAAAGCCCATATGTCTAACAAGAAACTATGCTTCTAACCTCAGGTCGACAGCTGTATTTCCCACTACGTAAGTTTGTGACGCTGGTTGTGAATGTTTGAACTATGGTTTCGAGGAAGCACTGAATCGTTGAACTATGCTGGTAACGACAGAACTTGCAACAGTAGTTGGCTAACGACACTTGGGAAACCCACCCCTGATGTGTTCAGTTCTCAAGATGAGGAACATGACAGATTCCCCTCTGCGCTAATCACAGTGTTGGCAGCCTTTTATCAGTCGGTCATAATTTCTCCATCTAATCAGCTCCTGATGCATTGAAATCCCACTCGCCATTGCAGATGCTTGCTGGCTCTGAGTGAATGGCTACAGCTTTGGCTTAAACTTTCCTCTTTCCTCCAGATACACCGCCTTCCTCTGGGATGTGGGTGATTTTGCTCTTGTCTGAGTTTGGTTTCCGGTGTTGGAGATCTTCAGTGGTAAATATCACTAGACCGTCCTCGTCATCTCGCCCTCCTGTGAAAAATGGCTACATTGTTACTTTTCATTTGTTTAAACGGCCTTTTCCTTTTTGTTTAATGTGAAGAATCTCTCAGCTTTAAAATGTGAATGCACCTTAATCTATCTATCTTTTTGTTTTTTTTTTGCCTTTTAAAAATAGGATATTTTATTTGCATGTACGGCCAATTTAATGGCTATACAGGAAGATCCATTTAGATGGAGTAGATTTAACTTCAGCCTATGATATGTGGTCCCCAATACTTTTTTTTTTTTTTTTTTATTTTATTTTTTTTTTTTCCCATGTGTGTAAAATTGTAAGGGGATGTTGTTCTTGATTGTGATTGTTAATAAACATAGGAAATGAAAATCTTGAGTTTGTATTTTTTTATTTATTTTTTTTTATTCCTTTTAATAATAAAATGTGTTAACGATTAGTGAAAGGAATTGTTCCCCCAAAACATATTTTGCTGAATGTGCTCAGCCTGAGGTCATTCAAGATTAGGTTGAATTTGCCGTCAGAATGAGTCCAAAACGGCTGATTTAAAAACCTCAAAATCCACAAGTGATCTACACCACTCCAGTCCATCAGTTAATATCTTAAGACTAAAACTTCATTCTGTTTTAATTTTATATTTTATCGAATTTCAACTAGTAAGAAATTAATTCTTTATCAACAATTGATTTTGAATGGCAGCCTATGGTGACATTTAAACTAGTGAAAATACAATTACTGATATCAACAATTTAATTCTTGATATCAACAATTGGCATTTTAACTAGTGAAAATTGAATTGATATCAAGCATTCATATTCTGAGAAGGAATAAGTCAAAAACGGCTTGCCATAGTTTGGCAGGCTGTATCCCAGTAAGGCTGCCATGTCATGAAGCGCCGTCTGTATTTCAAGGATCCTTGGAAGACAGCCTTCATTTTGTCTTTGATTTGGTTTATTTTGAAGGATGCATAGTGTATCCTTTGTGTCCTCCAGTCACTCACAGTCCTTTTGCACACATCCCAATTCACAAAGCGTTAGAGGAAAAAAAGAATCGACATTGAACTCCTCCATTTTTCTTTCTTTGCTTTAAATGAGTCACAAAATGCTAAAGAGTTTGTAATGCACTGCCTGGCAAAAAGTCACCATCTGGGTTTAAATGAGCAAATGCGTTAGATTTCAGAATTGAATCCTTATTGCAGTGTTTTTGTCATGCATGTTTGGCAACTATTTTAACCTTAACTGATGCAGTGTGTAGATTTTTATTTCTCAAACGGCCATGTTGAAAGACTTACTCATGTTCATATTCCAGGATGACAATGACAAGATGCAGGAGTTGTTTGGAACACGCACCTAGTATTTTTAACTTTAAAAAATGGCAAAGTTAAACTTAAGTACTTAGATTTTACACTGTGATTTTCTTAATTGGTGTAATAACCGCCGACTTGAAGGTTCTTGGAACATGAGATGGATAAAGAGCTGCTTATTGAGAACGACAATGACAAACTTATTTGTAAAGCACTATTTAAGAACAACACGCATCGACCAAAGTACTGTACACAAAGATAGAAAACCCAACATAGAACAAGAGAAACAGAAGCCACTACAAATTAAAACAAGAACTGTAAACATTTTACACAGACTACACAGGGCTACGTAAAGTGCATGTGTGTACTGAGTAAACTGTGCAAGCAGTATGATGGACATGCAGGAGCAGGGCACAGAAGTAGTGAGCAGCATGCATGAAATAGAGCAGACTGTGCAAATGTGCAAGAATTGTGGGTGTGCGTGGAGGTAGATAACAGTTATGTGGTAATGAGTGGGTGTTAACAGTCCAGTATGTGAGTGTAGTTCTTCTCGTTTCCCTCGTCTGCAGTTAAGGAGTCATGATGGCTCGGGGGAAGAAGCTGTAACGCAAGCTGGCCGTGAGGACCGAACGCTCCTGTGCCTCCTGCCAGATAGCAATACTGATGGATTCGTGGATGTCTGTGATGGAGGGAAGGGAGACCCCAGTGGTCTTCTCTCTCCGCTGCAGGGTCTTGTGATTCGAGATGCTGCAGCTGCTCAGGATGCTCTCAATAGTCCCTCTGTAGAAAGTGCTGTAGTAACCTAGGGAGGGGAAATAGTGTACTCATGTCACCAATGATGTTATGATTCTTGGATCATGTCACTTAATGTGCATTGAGTACATCACATAAGAAAGATTGGTGGGATCTCTAACTTGTAGAACCTCTTTCTGTATTTATCAACAAGACAAGTGTAATTGATTTTATTAACAAAAGATAGTCAAGAATAATCAACTATTAAATGAATACCATAAATGAAAAAAAAAAAGTGCATAAGATACATAAAATGCAAGTGATTCATTTGGGTGTTGCTATGTCAGAGCTGTTATCTTATGGGAAGATAAAATGAAACTAATAATGTCAAGAACCTTATTATGCCTCAAACAAAAAAATGAAAGATTATTTGTTACCTTTTTTTTTTTTTTTTTTTGAAAAGGAAGGTGGCAAAAACCTTTTCGAGGCACTATATTTATATATATATATACACACACAGTGGGGGGAAAATAATTTGATCCCCTGCTGATTTTGTGAATTTGTATGTTTGCCCACTGACAAAGAAATGATCAGTCTATTATTTTAATGGTAGGTTTATTTGAACAGTGAGAGAATAACAAAAAATCCAGAAAAACACATTTAAAAAAAGTCATAAATTGGTTTGCATTTTAATGAGTCAAATAAGTATTTGAGCCCCTGTCAATCAGCAAGATTTCTGGCTCCCAGGTGTCTTTTATACAGGTAAAGAGCTGAGATTAGGAGCACTCTCTTAAAGGGAGTGTATAACCTGTATAAAAGACATCTGTCCACAGAAGCAATCAATCAATCAGATTCCAAACTCGCCACCATGGCCAAGACCAAAGAGCTGTCCAAGGATGTCAGGGACAGTGTTGCCAACTTAGCTATTTTGTAACTAGATTAGCGACTTCCACGCCCTTTTGAGACTTTTTTCAAAAGTTTAGGGACAAATATAGCAATTGCTTGGATAAACCTTCTAAATTCTCACCTGCCCACTGATCTATATTCATCTTTATATAGATCAGTGAATTTGCTATTATGATGTCATCTAGTGACATTTAGCCAATAGTTTTAGCTACTTTCATTTGAAAGCAGTTGGCAACACTGGTCAGGGACAAGATTGTAGACCTACACAAGGCTGGAATTGGCTACAAGACCATCTCCAAGCAGTTTGGTGAGAAGGAGACAACAGTTGGTGCGATTATTCACAAATGGAAGAAACACAAAATAACTGTCAATCTCCCTCGGACTGGGGCTCCATGCAAGATCTCACCTCGTGGAGTTTCAGTGATCGTGAGAATGGTGAGGAATCAGCCCAGAACTACACGGGAGGATCTTGTCAATGATCTCAAGACAGCTGGGACCATAGTCACCAAGAAAATAATTGGTAACACTACACCGTGAAGGACTGAAATCCTGCAGCGCCTGCAAGGTCCCCCTGCTCAAGAAAGCACATGTACAGCCCGTCTGAAGTTTGCCAATGATTCAGAGGAGAACTGGGCGAAAGTGTTCTGGTCAGATGAGACCAAAATCCAGCTCTTTGGCTTCAAATCAACTCGCCGTGTTTGGAGGAGGAGGAATGCTGCCTATGACCTCAAGAACACCACCCCCATGTCAAACATGGAGGTGGAAACATTATGCTTTGGGGGTGTTTCTCTGCCAAGGGGACAGGACACCTGCACTGCATCAAAGGGATGATGGATGGGGCCATATACCGTAAAATATTAGATGAGAACCTCCTTCTCTCAGCCAGAACACTGAAGATGGGTCGTGGATGGGTATTCCAGCATGACAATGACCCAAAACACACGGCCAAGCCAACAAAGGAGTGGCCTAGCCAGTCTCCAGACCTTCATCCCATAGAAAATCTGTGGAGGGAGCTGAAGGTTCGAGTCGCCAAACGTCAGCCTCGAAACCTTAATGACTTGGAGAGGATCTGCAAAGAGGAGTGGGACAAAAGCCCTCCTGAGATGTGTGCAGACCTGGTGAACAACTACAGGAAACGTCTGACCTCTGTGATTGCCAACAATCACAAGTACTAAGTCATGTTTTGCTTGGGGGTCAAATAATTATTTGACTTACTAAAATCCAAATAAATTTATAACTTTTTTTAATTTTGCTTTTGTTATTCTGCCTCTCACTGTTCAAATAAACCTACCATTAAAATTATAGACTGATCATTTCTTTGTCAGTGGGAAAACGTACAAAATCAGCAGGGGATTAAATATTTTTTTCCCCCACTGTACATATACACACACACTGCCACTTAAAAGTTTGGGATCAGGAAGATTTGTAATGTTTTTTAAGAGAGTCTGTTCTGCTCATCACGGCTGTATCTATTCAAACAAAAATACAGAAAAAAAGACAGTAATATTGTGAAATCGTATTGCAATTTCAAATTGGTTTCCTATTTTAATATACTTTAAAATATTATTTATTGCTGTGATGCACAGCTGTATTTTCAGCATCATTACTCCAGTCTTCAGTGTCACATGATCTTCAGAAATCATTCTAATATACTGATTTATTATGAGTGCTGAAACTGTTGTGCTGCTTCATATTGTTTTTTAGAACGTGTTATACTTTTTTCTTTGAATGCTGCTCTTTTTAAATTTGTATTCATCAAAGAATCAAAGTAGACATCTTTTCTAACAATTTAAGTCTTTACTATTAATTTTTATTCATTTAACACATCCCTCCTGAGTAGTATTAATTTCTTTAAAAAAATAAAAAATACTGACCCCAAACTTTTGAATAGCATTGTATATTGTAACACAAAACTCTTTTTTTTTTAAATAAATGCTGTTCTTTTTAACTTTTTATTCATCAAGGAATCACAGGTCCTCAAAAAAATATGAAGCAGCACAATGGTTTCCAACATTGATTATAAATCAGTATATTAGAATGATTTCTGAAGGATCATGTGACACTGAAGACTGAAGTAATGATGCTGAAAAATCAGCTTTGATCACAGAAATAAATTATATTTTAAAGTATATTCAAATAGAAAACTGTTATTTTAAATTGCATTAATATTTCACAAAATATTTTTTTTTGTATTTTGGATCAAATAGATACAGCCTTGATGAGAAGAAGAAACTTCTTTAAAAAATATAAAAAATCTTACTGATCCCAAACTTTTGAGCGGCAGTGTATATATATATATATATATATATATATGTATTCCTGTATCTCGAATAGTAGAGCATGGCGCTAGCAACGCCAAGATTATGGGTTCGATTCCCAGGGAAAGCAAGAGCTGTAAAAACTGTAACTTGAATGCAATGTAAGTAGCTTTGGATAAAAGTGTCTGCTAAATGCATAAATGTAAATGTAAATATATATATATATATATATATATATATATATACACTGCTCAAAGACATAAAAGGAACAAGTCAAGTCACCTTTATTTATATAGCGCTTTTAACAATACAGATTGTGTTAACGCAGCTTTACAGTATTAAATAGGAAAATAGTGTGTCAGTAATGCAGAAAGACAACAGTAAACAGTTAAAGGCAGTTCATTATTGAATTCAGATAAGTAATCATTCAGCTCAGTTCAGTTCTAATAGTGTCTGAGCAATCAAGTCGACGATATTGCTGGAAATGAAGTGTCCCCAACTAAACAAGCCAGAGGCGACAACGGCAAGGAACCAAAACCAGACGAAACCAGCAGTTCAATTCCAACTGCAGAAAAGTCAGATTGTAAGGGCTCAACTGGTTTCAATGGTCATTTCCCGATGGCCGTCTTGTTGACAAGGTCTTCACAGACGTTCAGGGCTGTAGAGGTCGCCTCTAGGTGCTGATCCACCATCTGTTCTGGATACAGACTGGATCTGGGTGGCTACGGTGACCCTGCAATAAGAAAGAAACAGACTAATATTAGCATAGATGCCATTCTTCTTTTAACGATGTAACAAGTACATTGTGTGTTATGGGAAGTGTTCCTGGTTCCGGTTGACCTAATTCAGTGAAGTGAAGTGAAGTTATGTGTTAGACCGAGATGGGTCTTTAATCTAGATTTAAACTGACAGAGTGTGTCTGCTTCCCGAACAGTGTTAGGTAGATTATTCCAGAGTTTGGGTGCTAAATAGGAAAAGGATCTGCCACCCACAGTTGATTTTGATATTCTAGGTATTATTAAATAGCCAGAGTTTTGAGATCGTAGCAGACATGGAGGACTATAATATAATAAGAGCTTGCTCAAGTACTGAGGTGCCAAACCATTCAGGGCTTTATAGGTAATTTACAAGATATTGAAATTGATATGTTTAATAGAGAGCCAGTGCAGTGTTGACAGAACTGGGCTAATGTGGTCATACTTCCTGGTTCTAGAAAGAACTCTAGCTGCTGCATTTTGGACCATCTGGAGTTTGTTTATTAAGCATGCAGAACAACCACCCAATAAAGCATTACAATAATCTAGCCTCGAGGTTATGAATGTATGAATTAACATTTATGCATTTGACATTGAGAGCATAGGTTGTAATTTAGATATATTTTTGAGATGGAAATGTAGAGGTCTGTGCATCCCTCCATGGATATGCCTCCCCAGACCATCACTGACCCACCACCAAACCTGTCATGGCAGCATAACTTTCTCTAGGGCTTCTCCAGACCCTTTCACGTCTGTCACATGTGCTCAGGGTGAATCTGCTCTCATCTGTGAAAAGCACAGGGCGCGAGTGGCGGACCTGCCATTCTGGTGTTCAATGGCAAATGCCAATCAATCTCCAAGGTGCCGGGCAGTGAGCACAGGGCCCACTAGAGGACATCGGGCCCTCAGGCCACCCTCATGAAGTCTGTCTCTGATTGTTTGGTCAGAAGCATTCACACCAGTGGCCTGCTGGAGGTCATTTTGTAGGGCTCTGGCAGTGCTCAATCTGTTCCTGCTTGCACAAAGGAGCAGATACCGGTCCTTATAAGGTTAAGGACCTTCTACGGCCCTGTCCAGCTCTTCTAGAATCTCCTGTCTCCTGGAATCTCCTCCATGCTCTTGAGACTATGCTGGGAGACACAGCAAACCTTCTGGCAATGGCACATATTGATGTACCATCCTGGAGGATTTGGACTGCCTGTGCAACCTCTGTAGGGTCCAGGTATCGCCTCATGCTAAGAGTAGTGACACTGACCCTAGCCAAATGCAAAACTAGTGAAAAACAGTCAGAAAAGATGAGTATATACAGTGGCATGCGAACGTTTGGGAACCTCTTGCAGAATCTGTGAAAATGTGGATAATTTTACCAAAATAAGAGAGATCATACAAAATGCATGTTATTTTTTATTTAGTACTGTCCTGAGTAAGATATTTTCCATAAAAGATTTTTACATATAGACCACAAGACAAAAAAATAGCTGAAATTATTAAAATAACCACATTCAAAAGTTTGGGAACCCTTGGTTTGGGAACCCTCCTTAATACTGTGTGTGGTTACCTGGATGATCTACGACTGTTTTTTTGTTTTGTGAGTTGTTCATGAGTCCCTTGTTTGTTCTGAACAGTTCAACTGAGCACTGTTCTTCAGAAAAATCCTCCAGGTCCTGCAGAATCTTCAGTTGTCCAGCATCTTTTGCATATTTTAACCCTTTCCAGCAGTAACTGTATGATTTTGAGATCCACCTTTTCACACTGAGGATGATTGAGGGACTCAAACACAATTATTAAAAAAGGTTCAAACATTCACTGATGCTCCTGAAGGAAACACGATGCATTAAGAGCCGGGGGGTGAAAACTTTTGAACAGGATGAAGATGTCCAAATTTTTCTTATTTTGTTGAAATATCATATTTTTCCATTTAGTACTGCCCTTCTGACGCGACAGAAGATACTTGCATGTTTCCTGGAAGACAAATGAAGTACAGTTTACCTTGATCTTCAAATTCAAAAAGTTTTCACCCAAACATCTTTTATGGAAAATATCTTACTCAGGACAGTACTAAACAAAACAAATAACATAATTGATTTGTATGATCCACATTTTCACAGATTCTGCAAGGGGTTCCCAAACTTTCGATCCCCACTGTATATATATATATACTGTGATGAGTCGGCTGCCTCCCCCCTTTCTATCATCACCACCCCGTCCCGTATTCGGAGTGGGTGTGTGAGAGAGGAGGGGCGCTGAACACGCAGGGCTGGCGGCGTGTGATGAGGCGCACCTGACGTGAATAGAGCCTCATCACCGCCGCTGTTTAAACGCCGAGCGCGCCTCTCCTCGGGAGACCGGTCTCTTCCCCCGTGCATGCACGCTGGTGTCCTCGTGGGTCCAGGAAGGGAGCGTTGAGGGATCTCCTGCCGCCGCCAGAGACGCGAGCCGCCGGACCCGCAGTCCAGATGACGCCGTACTCGTGATACGGCCGACGGGCCAGGATGCTGGGCCCGTAGAGTCCCCCAGAAGTGCCGCGGCCAGCTGAGGACGAAGCCGCGAGCGGAAGCCGCCGCCCCTCGCGCCCCGGACCAGGAGGGGAGCGTGTGCGGCCACCGGACTCCGCCCCTTCCCTGGACCCTTCCCTTCTGAACACTGTCCTCCTTCACTAGCCCCGCAGCACGACGAGGACACCAGATCCCTGTTTATTTTGGACACTTTTCCCCCTTTGGACACATTATTTTAATATTTTGTTTAATAAAAACCTCTCCGAGGCTTGACGCCACGCCCACTGTGTCTGTCGTTTGCTCCTCCCGCCACAATACACTACTCACAAAAAGTTAGGGATATTCGACTTTCGGGGGAAAATTCAGAATGCACCTAAGATGCACTATAACCTTTACAGGTGAACTTAATTTGACCTTCTCTAAACTTTTGAATGCACATGTCAGAATCAGAATCAGAATGAGCTTTATTGGCCAAGTATCTTTACACATACAAGGAATTTGTTATAGTGACAGAAGCTCCACAGTGCAACAGAAAGACAGTAACAGGACAGGACACAGGTAATGAAACAAAATAACAGGAAATAGCCAATAACCAATGTACAAAGCAGCAAAAAAAAATACACAATATATAATATAATATAGGCGACTATGTATGTACAGGTCAAGTATGTGCAAATTAGAAATGAGAAAATAAAAATAAAATAAGTGAGTGTGGTGAATGGATAATGTATTAGTTGTGTGTTCTACGTTTATTTATTGAGTGTTCATGAGATGTATTGACTGAGGGAAGAAACTGTTCCTGTGTCTGGTCGTTCTGGTGCTCAGAGCTCTGTAGCGTCGACCAGATGGTAAAAGTTCAAAGAGGTTGTGTGCTGGATGTGAGGGGTCCAGAGTGATTTTACCAGCCTTTTTGCTCACTCTGGAAAAGTACAGTTCTTGGAGAGTGGGGAGGGTTGTACCAATGATTCGCTCAGCAGTCCGGACTACCCTCTGTAGTCTTCTGAGGTCAGATTTGGTAGCTGAGCTGAACCAGACAGTTATTGAGGTGCAGAGGATGGATTCAATGATGGCAGAGTAGAACTGTTTCAGTAAGTCCTGTGGCAGGTTGAACTTCCTCAGCTGGCGAAGAAAGTACAACCTCTGCTGGGCCTTCCTGACAATGGAGTCAATGTGAATATCCCACTTCAGGTCCTGAGAGATGGTGGTGCCCAGGAATCTGAATGACTCCACTGCAGTCACAGTGCTGTTCATGATGGTGAGTGGGGGGAGAGCAGGGGGGTTTCTCCTGAAGTCCACGATCATGTCCACAGTTTTGAGCATGTTAAGCTCCAGGTTGTTGAGACTGCACCAGACAGCCAGCTCCTTAACCTCCTGTCTGTAAGCAGACTCGTCACCGTCCTGGATGAGGCCAATCAGTGTGGTGTCGTCTGCGAACTTAAGGAGCTTGACAGAGGGGTCTTTAGATGTGCAGTCGTTGGTGTAGAGGGAGAAGAGCAGTGGGGAGAGTACGCAGCCCTGAGGAGCTCCATTGCTGATGGTTCGAGTGCTGGATGTGAATTTGCCAAGCTTTACTAACTGCTGTCTGTCTGTCAGGAAGCTGTTGATCCACTGGCAGACGGAGGTGGGGACGGAGAGCTGAGTTAGTTTATTTTGAATGGTTTCCGGGATAATGGTGTTAAAAGCGGAGCTGAAGTCCACAAACAGGATCCTCACATAAGTCCCTGGTCTGTCCAGATGCTGCAGGATGAAGTGCAGTCCCATGTTGACTGCATCATCCACAGACCTGTTTGCTCTGTAGGCAAACTGCAGGGGGTCCAGTAAGGGTCCAGTGATGTCCTTCAGATGAGCCAGAACCAGTCTTTCAAATGATTTCATGGCTACAGACGTTAGGGCCACAGGTCTGTAGTCATTAAGTCCAGTAATTTTGTGTTTCTTTGGAACGGGGATGATGGTGGAGCGTTTGAAGCATGAGGGGACTTCACACAGCTCCAGTGATCTATTGAAGATCTGTGTGAAGATGGGGGCCAGCTGCTCAGCACAGATTTTTAGGCAGGCTGGTGACACACCGTCTGGACCAGGTGCTTTCCTTCTTTTGTTCTTCCTGAAGACCTGGCACACATCGTCTTCGCTGATTTGAATTGTAGGTGTGGGGGAGAGAGGGGTTGCTGGAGGTGTGAATGGTTGTGTGGAGGGGTGTTCTGGGCGGGTGTGGGGTGATCGTTCAAAACGACAAAAGAACTCGTTTAAGTCGTCTGCCAGGTGTTGATTCTCCAGAGTGCTGGGGGGTGGTGTTTTGTAGCTGGTGATGTCCTTCAATCCTAACCACACTGAAGCCGGATCACTGGCAGAGAATTTGTTCCTGAGCTTGTCAGAATAATTCCTCTTTGCCACTCTGATCTCCTTTTCCAGTGTGTATTTGGCCTGTTTGTACAATACTTTATCCCCCTTTCTGTGAGCATCTTCTTTGGCCTGACGGAGCTGTCTGAGTTTGGCAGTGAACCATGGTTTGTCATTGTTGTAGAATAGATGAGTCCTGGTAGGAATGCACATGTCCTCACAGAAACTGATATAGTAAAAAAAGTAAAGTCGTGACGTATTGTCAAGTATGGTGACCCATACTCGAAATTGGTGCTCTGCGTTTAACCCATCCAAGTGCACACACACAGCAGTGAGTAGTGAACAAATGCACACACACACACACACACACACCGTGAACACACACCCGGAGCAGTGGGCAGCCATGCTGCGGCGCCCGGGGAGCAATTGGGGGTTCGGTGCCTTGCTCAAGGGCACCTCAGTCGTGGTATTGAGGGTGGAGAGAGCGCTGGACATTCACTCCCCCCACCTACAATCCCTGCCGGCCGGGGGCTCGAACTCGCAACCTTTCGATTACGAGTCCGACTCTCTAACCATTAGGCCACGACTTCCCCATATAAGATGTTACAGTCTCTGTGAGCTCGCCCAGGTCATTTGCCGCAGCTTCAAAAACAGTCCAATCAGTCAGGTCGAAACAGGCTTGTAAATCCCGCTCTCTTTCGTTAGTCCATCTTTTAACAGATCTTAATACTGGCTTCACAGACTTAAGTTTCTGCCTGTAGGATGGAATAAGATGAACCAAACAGTGATCAGAGAGTCCTAAAGCTGCTCGTGGAACCGAGTGATATGCGTCCTTTATTGTTGTGTAACAGTGATCCAATATATTACTGTCTCTGGTGGGGCATGTGATGTGCTGTCTGTATTTTGGCAGTTCACGGGAGAGATTTGCTTTATTAAAGTCCCCGAGAATGATTAAAACAGAGTCCGGGTGTTGTTGTTCACTCTCTGTGATCAGATCAGCGAGTTTCTGTAGAGCTGTGCTCACGTGCGCTTGCGGTGGAATGTAGACACTCACGAGAATGAACGAGCAGAACTTCCGCGGCGAATAGAACGGCTTGCAGTTAATGAAGAGCGTTTCTAGATCTGAACAGCACATCTTCTTTAACACAGTTACATCTGTACACCACCTCTCATTGATGTAAAAGCATGTCCCGCCGCCGCGCGATTTTCCCGTTGATTCTGTGTCCCGATCTGCTCTGATCAGCTGGTAATTAGGCAGATGAATCGCGCTGTCCGGTATGTCGCCATTCAACCAGGTTTCTGTGAAACATAGAGCAGCAGAGTTAGAAAAGTCCTTGTTTGTCTGGGAGAGCAGAAGGAGTTCGTCCGTTTTGTTGGGTAGAGAGCGGAGATTCGCCAGATGGATGCTAGGTAACGCCGTTCTAAATCCGCGCTGACGAAGTTTCACGAGCGTGCCGGCTCTCTTTCCCCGTCTGCGCCTCCTGTAGCGTTTGACCAGAGCTACGGCTCCGCCAACTACAATGTCCAGCAAAACGTCCGAAAAATCAAAAACCGGTAGAAGATTTTGTGGTGTGTTCTGCCGAATGTTCAGCAGATCATCCCTGGTAAAGCTGATCTTATTTGAAAAACAAAAAACAGGAAAAACAAACAAAAACAATACAAACACTGAGGAGCAACGCACAATAGTTGCCATCAGCGGCGCCATTATGATGACGCCATGTCCAACTGTTTCAGTACTTACTGCATAACATGCTGTTCTCTAACGAGGTGATTAACCTCAAATATCACAACAAGTGTCTGATCCATGAATTAACCACTAAATTATCTGGTTCAATGACAATTTGTATTTAAACAGTCCTCTTCATCATGCAGTTCACATTTTGACATCATGAGACCAAGACGACACCTAACAATTGATCAACAGTTCCTGGCCATTGCGAGGCTTCAAATGGGGTGTTCTCAGAGGGAAGTTGCCACTGAGCTTAAAGTGTCACAGAGTGTTATCAGCAGGTTGCAACAGAGACACAAAGAGACTGGAAGAGTCACAGAAAGGCATAGAAGTGGGCGTCTTTTGGCCACATCCCATGCTGATGACCGCTTCATTGTGAAGAGTGCCCTGTGGAACCAGATTATGAATGCCACTCAACTCCAGGGACGTTTAAGGAAAGTGAGAGGCACCCGAGTGTCACATCAGACCATTCGAAACCGCTTACATCAGCATGGTCTGCGTGCTAGATGACCTGCAATGGTACCTGACCACACCACCAGGCACAGGCGTCATCATCAGGGAGCATTTGCTCTGGACGAGAAACCAGTGGGCCTCAGTGCTGTTCTCTGATGAAAGTCGATTCACACTGAGCAGAAATGATGGCCGTCAACGCTGTTGGAGATGTCAAGGAAAATTCTATGCATCAGCCACTGTTCTCTGGTGTTACAGTCTGGGCAGAGTCAGAATGAGAATCACAATTAGCTTTATTGCACATAAAAGGAATTTGTTTTAGTGACAGTAGCTCCACAGTGCCACAGAATGACAGCGACAGGACAGGACACAGATAATTAAAATAATAATAATAATATTAATGTACAAATATACAAAATGGACAATATGCAAAATAGCACAAACACAATATACAAAATAGACAATTCAGTATGTACAGGTATGTTAGGTGCAAATTTGAAACGTAATAAGTATGTGTGTTAAATAAAAAGTGTGATAGTGTTGTGTGTTTCATGTTTATTGTTAAGAGTTAAATGTTCAAGAGATGGATTGCCTGAGGGAAGAAACTGTTTCTGTGTCTGGTCCGACCAGACGGTAACAGTTCAAAGAGGGAGTGTGCTGGATGTCAGGGGTCCAGAGCGATTTTACCAGCCCTTTTGCTCACTCTGGACGAGTACAGTTCTTGGAGAGTGGGGAGGGTTGTACCAATGATTCGCTCAGCAGTCCAGACTACTCTCCGTAGTCTTCTGAGGTCAGATTTGGTAGCTGAGCTGAACCAGACAGATATTGAAGTGCAGAGGATGGATTCAGTGATGACAGAGTAGAACTATTTCAGCAAGTCCTGTGGCAAGTTGAACTTCCTCAGCTGGCGAAGAAAGTACAACCTCTGCTAGGCCTTCCTGACAATGGAGTCTATGTAATTGCCCCACTTCAGGTCCTGAGAAATACTGGTGCCCAGGAATCTGAATCACTCGACTGTTGTTACAGTGCTGTTCATGATGGTGAGTGGGGGGAATGCAGGGGGGTTTCTCCTGAAGTCCACGATCATCTCCACAGTTTTGAGCGTGTTGAGCTCCAGGTTGTTAAGACTGCACTAGACAGCCAGCTCCTTATCCTCCTGTCTGTAAGCAGATTCATCACCGTCCTGGATGAGGCCGATCAGTGTGGAGCTTGACAGAGGGGTCTTTAGATGTGCAGTCATTGGTGTACAGAGAGAAGAGCAGTGGGGAGAGAACGCAACCCTGAGGAGCTCCAGTGCTGATCGTATGGGTGCTGGACGTGTATTTTCCCAGCATCACTAGCTGCTGCCTGTCTGTCAGGAAGCTGTTGATCCACTGACAGACGGAGGTGGGGACGGAGAGCTGAGTCAGTTTTAGCAGGAGGAGGTTGGGAATGATAGTGTTAAAGGCTGAGCTGAAGTCCACAAACAGGTTCCTCACATAAATCCCTGGTCTGTCCAGGTGTTGCAGTATGTAATCCAGTCCCATGTTGACTGCATCATCCACAGACCTGTTTGCTCTGTAGGCAAACTGCAGGGGGTCCAGTGAGGGTCCAGTGATGTCCTTCAGATAAGCCAAAACCAGTTTTTCAAATTACTTCATGACCACAGATGTTAGAGCCACAGGTCTGTAGTCGTTAAGTCCTGTTATCTTGGGTTTCTTTGGGACGGGGATGATGGTGGAGCGTTTGAAGCATGAAGGGACTTCAAACAGCTCCAGTGATCTGTTGAATATCTGTGTGAAGATGGGGGCCAGCTGGTCAGCACAGGATTTCAGACAGGCTGGTGTCACACCATCTGGGCCTGGTGCCTTCCTTCTCTTGTTCTCTTTGAAGACTTGGTGCACGTCATCTTCTCTTATCTGCAGTTCAGGTGTGGGGGAGATGGGGGTCGCAGGAGGTGGGAATGGTGTTTTTTCAAACCTACAATAGAACTCATTAAGATTGTCTGCCAGTTGCTGATTCTCCACAGTGCTGGAGGATGGTGTTTTGTAGCTGGTGATGTCTTTCAGACCTTTCCATACTAAAGCCGTGTCACTGGAAGAGAATTGGATCCTTAGCTTAGCGGAATAATTCCTCTTTGCCACTCTGATCTCCTTTTCCAGTGTGTATTTGGCCTGTTTATACAAGGCAGGTGTGCCTAGTCAATACAGAACTGCCCTACACCTTGTGAATGGTACTGTGACAAGCCAATACTACCTGAATAACTTCATTAATCCAGTCATTGTGCCTCTGCATGAGCAACACAGGCCTGATTTCATCTTCATGGACAACAATGCCCCAGCACATCGAGGTCGCATCATCATGGAACGGCTTCTGGAGGCTGGGGTACCTCAAATGGAGTTGCCTGCACTTTCTCCAGACCTGAATCCCATAGAAAACCTATGGGATCAGCTGAGTTGTCTCGTAAAGGGTCTTAACCCTGCACCCCAGAACCTCAATGACCTGATGGCAGCCCTTCAAGGAGAGTGGGATGCCATGCCTCAGCAGAGAAGCATGAGACGTCATTGTCAAGGTGTAATTGATGCTCAAGAACAGTCTCAAGTTATTGAGACATTGACTTTTTTTGTTGTGGTATACCACCACTGTTGATAGCTTTTGTTTCAATAAATAGTTTGAGATGAAACAATTACCTTTGCATGCTTCTACTTAAATGCCCCACTTTCATGATATAATATCACTGTAGAATGAACTTTTTACATTTTCCATAAATTTCACCCAAAAGTCGAATATCCCTAACTTTTTGTGAGTAGTGTGTGTGTGTGTTTATGTATATATATATATATATATATATATATATATATACATAAACACACACACACTACTCACAAAAAGTTAGGGATATTCGACTTACAGTATATATATATATATATATATATATATATGTAATTCATTTAAATTAATTAAACACTTTAAATAGACTATATATATTATATTATTATATGATATATAGTTTATTTAAAGTGTTTAATTAATTTAAATGAATTACATACAGTATATATATATATATATATATATATATATATATATATATATATATATATATTGTCACGGGGTGAACAATCACACGACAAGGACCGTTCCAATAAATGCCCCGGAGGGTGGATTTATTGTCCCAAAAAGGGGAAAAAAAAGGTAACAAACAGGTGTAATAGTGCGCTCGTGCAGTCTGTGCTCTCTTCCTCGGTCCTTGTGCAGGGTGCTCGTGCTCTAAGTGGGCTGTCCGGTCACACGCTGCTGTCTGTAGGAGCAAAGAGATCAGAGAGAGAGTGGTTAGCTGCAGTCTTTCTGGAGGTCCAACTCAACAGTGGCAAGATCTGCTGGGCTTATAATGCTGCCGGCTGACGAGCTGCAGCTGGGCCGGATCAGCCGGTAATGAGGAAGTGCAGGTGCTCTGCCTCCGTTTCCAGGGCGACGCTGATGAAATATCGGGACGCTCGTCACACCCCCCCCCCCCCCCAAGCGTTGTCCTGGTCCTGTTGGAAATGTGAGACAGTAGGGGATTAACAGGGGGTGGGTGGGGAGTGACCCCTGACAGACCTGCAAAAGCTGCCCAAATCCGAGAGAGACCGTCGGCGTTCGCGGCCCCGGCGCGGTGACGCACAACGAAGTGGAAGTCCTGGAGCGCGAGGAACCAACGAGTCACCCTGGCATTGGTGTCTTTGGCGCGGGCCATCCACTGGAGGGGCGCGTGGTCCGTGACCAGGGTGAACTTCCGGCCGAGGAGGTAGTAGCGCAGCTCCAGGACTACCCACTTGACGGCCAGGGCTTCCTTTTCCACGGCGGCGTAGTTTCTCTCGGCTGGGGTCAGCTTCCTGCTGATATACAGGACGGGATGCTCCTCTCCTTCTTGAACTTGTGACAGGACGGCTCCCAGTCCTGTATCGGAGGCATCCGTCTGCAGCAGGAAGGGGCAGCTAAAATCTGGGGCTCGGAGGACAGGCTCGGAAGAGAGCGCCTCCTTGATCCTTTTGAAGGCCTCTTCTGATGCTGACGACCACTGTATCTTCTCCGGCTGCCCCTTCCTGGTCAGATCTGTCAGGGAGGCAGCTAAGGAGGAGAAGTTAGGGATGAAGCAGCGATAATACCCTGCCAACCCCAAGAAGGCTCGTACCTGGCGCTTCGTCGTCGGTCTCGGTGCGTGGTGTACGGCTTCCACCTTTTTCTCCTGTGGGCGAATTAGACCCTGGCCTACTTGGAACCCCAGGTACTTTACCTCTGAGAGCGCAAGATGGCACTTGCGGGGGTTGGCGGTGAGTCCAGCCCTCCGGAGCTCGGAAAGCACCCTCCGCAGTCTCTCCAGATGATCCTCCCAAGATATGGAATGGACCACCACGTCATCCAGGTAGGCCGCAGCATACGCCTGGTGGGGCCGTAAGAGGACGTCCATCATACGCTGGAACGTGGCGGGTGCCCCGTGGAGGCCGAAGGGAAGGGTCTGGTACTGCCAGTGGCCACTAGGGGTGGAAAAAGCAGTTTTAGGTTTGGCATTTTCTGAAAGGGGTACCTGCCAATAACCCTTTGTGAGGTCCAGCGTTGAGATGTACCGGGCCCTTCCCAACCGATCTAGAAGCTCGTCTAACTTCAGCATCTGTTGTATTTCCTCCTCGATGGCTTGCCGACGAGCCTCAGGGACACGATAGGGCCGTTGCCTGACGATAACTCCGGGAGGCGTCTGGATATCATGCTGGATGATGTTGGTCTGCCCGGGAAGAGGGGAGAACACATCTGAGAACTGACCGTCCATACATATGATAATCATGCAGATACGGCCACATTCCCCACACAATACACACACACACACACATATAAAAAATGTTGAAGAAAAAAAAAAGTTTTTTTTTTTAATGGAAAAAGCAGATCGCTAAGTTACGCCCTGCTCAGATGACAGCTGCGTCACAGCGTGCATCACTCAGGAGAGAGCGCCAAATTCAAATAATCTATATTCCGCTTATCTGAGACTTTTTTTTCCGTGGACGGTCTCATTCTGTTTGTAAAACTGTATGCTACAACATCGTGTTGTTTTTTTACCACCAAAACGCTGTTTTTGAGCGTAATTAATTCCATAACGGACGCGAACAATAACTTTCCCGAAGAAATGAAATGTAAACAAAGGAATATTCATCCTTATTACAACGTTATTGTTTCGCTGGACTAAAAGTGCTCGCTGGGATGTTGTTCTGTGGACCCTTACCTCTCTAACTAAACTGGGATTTCAGCAGTGGACGCGTTTGTGGCTCGTTATTACAATGATGATGGTACGTACTGCTTTTTTAATCTGCTTGTTTTGATGTGGACTGCTTGCACAAATGTAGCAAATACATTCCTTATAAGCTTTCCATCGAAAAACAGCGATCTGTCGTCGATGCTTGAGGCTTAGACCTTCAGAATGATATATAGTTTGTCAAGATTAACTTTGTCCCGTTTCATTTATTCTATTAGAAAACAATGACACATGCAAACAAAGAGCGTTCAGTGCGCCGTCGCTCTGGCAAAGGTTAACAGGTTAAAAAATAAACAGACGCCACCCGAGCTAAGTATTCCCTCACAGTTTAATAGTAATGACTTTATGAATTTCTTTACTAATAAAATAGATAACATCAGAAATACAATATCAAATGTAGATTCTACTGCATCTAGTATTTCAGCTTCATTCATCGCACCCAAAGAAAAACTGCAGTGCTTTACAACTATAGGACAGGAAGAGCTAAATAAACTTATCAGTGCATCTAAACCAACAACATGTTTATTAGATCCTGTACCTACTAAACTACTGAAAGAGTTGTTACCTGTAGCAGAAGAACCGCTTCTCAATATTATTAACTCATCGTTATCTTTAGGTCACATACCAAAACCATTCAAGCTGGCGGTTATTAAGCCTCTTATTAAGAAACCACAACTGGATTCTAATGAACTGGCAAATTACACACCCATTTCAAATCTTCCGTTTATGTCTAAAATTTTAGAAAAAGTTGTGTCTGCTCAATTGTGCTCCTTTTTGCAAAAAAATTATCTCTATGAAGAATTTCAGTCAAGTTTCAGGCCTCGTCATAGTACAGAAACTGCACTTGTTAAAATTACAAACGACTTGCTTCTTGCTTCAGACCAAGGCTGCATCTCATTGCTAGTATTACTTGATCTTAGTGCTGCGTTCGACACTATAGACCATGACATACATAGATGGTTTAGATCCTACCTGTCCGATCGCTACCACTTTGTTCATTTAAATGGGGAGTCATCTCAGTTATCACCAGTAAAGTCACCGGGAAAGCCGATTAGTCACCAGAAGAGACGGACTACAGCTCGCGTAAGTGTTTTGAATAACTTGGTTGCAGTTCTGTTGTTTAAATAATTTACTTGCTACTAGGAAGGAATAGTTTGTTTCCTACCTATTTCTACTCTGCATTTTCGTTGTTTTCTCTGTTAATTGCACTTACTGGAAATTAGAATAATTTGCGCCTCAGCTGAGAACGAGCCTGTGTGATTGTGCAAAGTGTTAGTTTCGTCTTGAGCTATTAGCAGTCCTTTAACCTTATTGGCTGGGCTGATCAGAAGCCGGCAACAGCTGTTTTCACTCTAGTTTTTTAGACTGTATTTATTTGATGTCAGAGCGCTAACGCGGAAGCGTCCAGCCTCCTCGTGTGAAGACCAACGAGTGTAAAGACAGACGACTTTTTCCTGTGCGACTTTGACCGAGCAACGACACAGAGCACACACTTAAGTATCGTTTTTATCTTCCCTCACGCTTTCCTATCCTCTATCATGTGTTTCCAAACCATTCCGGTTCTCTCTCTACCTCGCTCTAAAAATACATGCAGAAGGTCACGTAACCCTGCCAACCTGCGCACGCTCTACATCTTCCACTGCACCTCTTTCTTTCTCTGTAGGTCTTTGGAATTGCCAGTCAGCTGTCAACAAAGCAGACTTCATTTCTGCATTTTCCTTACATTCCACACTCACCATCCTGGGCTTGACTGAGACCTGGATCCGTCCAGAAGACACGGCAACCCCAGCTGCTCTCTCTCACAATTTCTCTTTCTCTCAAGAGTTTTATTTGTCACATACACAATTATACAGAGTATAACCAGCAGTGAAATGTAGGACACCCCTAGGCAAGTTGGCCGGGGTGGGGGCACTGGCTTGCTCATTTCTAACAATTGGAAATACTCTACCCACTCTCCCCTAGGCAATCTCAACTCATTTGAATCGCATGCTGTTACTGTGACAGCTCCTATAAGATTACTACCAGATTGTGGTAATCTATCGTCCGCCGGGCCAAATACCACCAACCTTCCTAGACGAGCTGGACGGACTGCTGTCGTCTTTCATGGAGGATGGCACTCCACTCTTAGTCTTCGGCGATTTCAACATTCACCTAGACAGGCCTTATGCTACAGACTTCCAGTCACTCCTAGCTTCATTTGATCTCAAACGCCTCACCACTACTAGCACGCACAAATCAGGTAACCAACTCGACTTAATTTACACACGCAATTGTTCTACAGATAACATTCTGGTACAACCACTCCATATCTCTGACCATTTCTTCATTACATTTACTTTACATTTTCCTACCCAGGTGCCACCATCTCCCTTACCGGTTACTTTCAGATGCAACCTACGCTCCCTTTCCCCCTCCCTTCTTTCCTCTGTAGTATCCTCCTCTCTTCCCTCGCCTACCCATTTCTCTTCTCTGGATGTAAATGCAGCCACTGACACTTTATGCTCTACCTTAACCTCTTGTCTAGACGACATCTGTCCTCTCTCCTCTAGGCCAGCACGGGCTGCTCCTTCTAACCCCTGGTTATCCGATGTTCTTCGAGAGAATCGGACCAAACTCAGAGAGGCAGAGAGAAAATGACGCAAACAAACGATCCGTTGGACCTGAGTAGGTATCAGTCTTTGCTTTCATCTTTCTCTACTGAAGTCCACACTGCCAAATCCTCACATTTCCACAACAAGATCACCAGCGCTCCAGACATGCGTAATCTCTTCAGAACATTTAATTCTCTCCTCTGTCCCCCTCCTCCACCTCCCACCTCTTTGATAACCGCTGATGACTTTGCCTCTTTTTTCACAGACAAAACTAGAACAATCAGCAACCAGTTCTCAACTCCACAGGACCTCCAATCAACCACATCCACCGCTCTAGCTCCCATCTTCTCCTTCTGTCCCCTCACCGAGGCAGAAGTATCCAAACTTCTCCTCTCCAGCCATCCTACAACATGTCCTCTCGACCCGATCCCCTCACACCTTCTCCAAACAATCTCTCCCACACTCTTACCGGCACTCACACACATTATCAACTCATCTCTCCTCACAGGCATCTTCCCCACAGCATTCAAGCAGGCTCGGGTAACCCCACTGATCAAAAAACCTATATTAAATGCTTCTCTTTTAGATAACTACAGACCTGTCTCTCTCCTTCCATTCATAGGGAAAACACTCGAACGAGTTGTCTTCAACCAGCTCTCACGGTTTCTTTCACAGTACAACAAACTGGATGCTAAACAGTCAGGTTTCAGGAGTGGCCTTTCAACAGAGACTGCGCTACTCTCAGTCACTGAAGCCCTGCGAACTGCAAAGGCTGATTCCAAATCGTCAGTCCTCATTCTGCTGGATCTCTCTGCTGCTTTTGACACTGTCAATCATCAAATTCTCCTGTCTACACTCTCATCACTGGGCATCACTGGGATTCCACTTCGCTGGTTTGAATCCTATCTCACCGGTAGATCCTTCAGGGTGACCTGGGGAGGGGAGGTATCCAAACCACATCAACTGGTCACTGGAGTTCCTCAGGGATCGGTTCTTGGACCCCTCCTCTTCTCCACATATACTACATCGCTGGGTCCCATCATACATGCACATGGCTTCTCCTATCACTGCTACGCCGATGACACACAGCTCTATCTCTCTTTTCAACCAGATGACCCAACGGTAGCTGCACGGATCTCAGGCTGCCTGGCAGACATCTCGGCATGGATGAAAGAACATCACCTACAGCTCAACCTGGCAAAGACGGAACTTCTGGTCTTCCCTGCCACTCCGACTCTACGGCATGACTTCACGATTCAGCTCGGCTCATCAATGATTACCCCATCAACTTCGGTCAGAAATCTTGGTGTAATCTTTGATGACCAGCTGACCTTCAAAGAGCACATTGCAAAGACTGCTCGTTCCTGCAGGTTTGCACTACACAACATCAGAAAGATCAGGCCCTTTCTGACAGAGCATGCTGCGCAACTTCTTGTCCAGGCCCTTGTTGTTTCTAGACTGGACTACTGCAATGCTCTTCTGGCTGGTCTGCCATCAAACACAATCAAACCTCTACAAATGATTCAGAATGCAGCGGCACAACTGATCTTCAACGAGCCCAAAAGAGCGCATGTTACACCTCTCTTCATCTCCTTGCACTGGCTACCAGTGGCAGCTCGCATCCAGTTCAAGTCACTGATGCTTGTGTACAGAACTACCACAGGCTCTGCACCCTCCTACTTCCACTCACTATTATGAACCTACATCCCCTCCAGAAGTTTGAGATCTGCTAGTGAGCGACGCCTTGTGGTACCATCACAGAGAGGCTCAAAATCACTCTCCAGAACATTTTCGTTCACCATTCCTGGCTGGTGGAATAATCTTCCCACCCCTATCCAGAACGCCGGATCCCTGGCAACCTTCAAGCAACAACTGAAAACTCATCTCTTTCGGCAGTACTTGACTTTATCCTAAACTCAAAAAAAAAAAAAAAAAAAAAAAATCTTTCCCTCTATCTTTCTCTCCACCTACTAGCTTGTACTTATTTGAACAATGACTGAGACTTGGTGTTACGAGCACTTCCTCTGTCTGATTGCCTCTTCAAGATTAATCGCTTTTTGTATTCCCCAATTGTAAGTCGCTTTGGATAAAAGCGTCTGCCAAATGACTAAATGTAAATGTAAATGTAAAGTATGGAGTACCACAAGGATCTGTCCTAGGTCCTCTGCTATTTTCAATATACATGTTGCCCCTTGGTAATATTATTAGAAAATACGGGATTAGTTTTCATTGTTATGCTGATGATACTCAACTATATATCTCAACAAGACCAGAGGAAACCTCTAAACTATCTAAGCTAATAGATTGTTTAAAACATGTAAAAGATTGGATGACCAACAATTTCCTCCTATTAAATTCAGATAAGACAGAGATAATACTTATTGGACCAAAAAACAGTACACAGAATCTCTTGGATTACAATTTACAACTAGATGGATGTACTGTTACGTCCTCTAAAGTCCAAAATCTGGGTGTTATATTAGACAGCAATTTGTCCTTTGAAAATCATATTTCCCATGTTACAAAAACAGCATTCTTCCATCTTAGAAACATTGCCAAGCTTCGAAACATGCTACCTGTTTCTGATGTAGAAAAGCTAGTTCATGCATTCATGACCTCTAGACTGGACTATTATAATGCACTGCTAGCTGGTTGTCCTGCATCTTCAATAAACAAGCTACAGATAGTCCAAAATGCAGCGGCTTGAGGTCTTACCAGGTCAAGAAAATATGATCATATTACCCCAATTTTACAGTCTCTGCACTGGCTACCTATTCAGTTCCGTATCATTTACAAAATATTATTACTTGCCTATAAGGCCCTAAATGGTTTAGCACCTGCGTACCTAACTTGTCTTCTACCACACTACAATCCAACCCGCTCCCTAAGGTCGCAAAACTCTGGACTTTTGGTAGTACCTAGGATAGCAAAGTCCACTAAAGGAGGTAGAGCTTTTTCACATTTAGCTCCCAAACTCTGGAATAGCCTTCCTGATAACGTTCGGGGTTCAGACACACTCTATCTGTTTAAATCTAGATTAAAGACATATCTCTTTAGCCAAGCATTCACATAATGCATCTTATAATCTTGCACTGCAGTTATATCTGATCAAATGTACATTATTATTATTCTTTAGCTTGGGTTGAACAAATAATTTGTGCTTAGATGGAACCGCAGCTATGCTCATTATGTCTCTATTTGTTTCTCTGTTGATTAACATCCCATGGTAACTAGGAATTACAGAAGCTTCAGTCTGGATCCAACCCTTAAATGATCTGAGATGACCGAACACCTGAGAAAACATGATGCCAACCCCTCAGAGGACCTCAGAGGATGCCAACGCTCAGACAACATACAGAATTACCAAATTTTGCCATAAGTTAAATATATTAAGGTTCTGCAATATATAAATATATTGTGGAAACTTATTTTCCTGTAGAGCTGCTTTGCAACAATTCGTTTGTTTGTTTTTTGCAAACATACTTTGCGAAAACATTACTGCAGATACTTAAAAGTTTATTAAGCTCAATTATACAAATAATCACAAGTCAACCTGCCATGGTGCCAAAGGACTGTAAACTACTATACGGATCCATTCAGAATCACTAAACACACCAACATACAAATTAAATATTAAAACATTCTGATTGTGTGGAAACTGAATCTGAAGGCAGGTCAACGTCGTCTGTTAGTAGTTCCTCTGTCAAAAAACAGACAACTTAAAGACAAATCAGTTATTATCATGGTCATGTATTTATTTTGTTTCATATTTCATCTGTCAGTATTGTAATGTAATAAAAACATAATATTAATATGTAATTTAAAGAAACAGTTTAATTTAGCTCAAAGGGAATCATTTATGATTTTATAGAGATTTGAACAGAATCACTGTTACGGCGATTCACTGAACGAGCCGTATAACAAACTCTGTACTGGATATTAAAATCCCAAATATAGTGAAAACACTATTAAATAGCACAGTAACAAGATCGGCAGATTAAGACATTAACTTGTGAGCAGAAAACACAAGATACTTCTCTTTCAATATAAATCAGATTTTATTTATATAAACCTAAGACATAAACTAATCTAACACATGAACACAAGCATTCACAAATTCACACGTTGCAGAAAGAGAGAAAGTAAGGAAAGGATGAGTTTAAGAGAATGAAAATGTGAAATCCCAAGTTTACAGCAAAATGTTCAATTGCATAGACCTGAACAACCATCAATCACTTATTTAACCCTCGCTTTGAGTTTCTCAATGAGGCTAAGATTTATATTAACTGCACCTGATTCAGTTAGAAACTGGAGGTGTAGGCTACTTGCTTGCTTTGCTAAGGGAATCGCTTTTGTCGTCGTCCTTGCAGGAAAGGGGGTTCCCCGAAGTGTCTGATTGGTTGAGAGTTCAGTAGTCTTTGAAGTGAGGTCTTGGGCGTTGGCTGAGGATGTGGAGTTGGTCTGGTTGACGGTTGAAGCGAGTGTAGTCGGAGCTGGAATTTGCAGCAAACTTACATTAGAACACAAAACTCCACGGAAAGAAAAGAAACTAAAGTAAAAGAATAAAAGGATGTAACGAGACTAGGTGGTTTTCTTTCCATCGCGGTAGCAGCTGGCACGTGGGCCAGAGCATGCTCAAAGAGCAGCGTCAAAACGCGGTGGCAAAAGAAAAGAAGAGGAGAGAGTAACTAAGAGAAAGTTTGATGGTGTCCTGAGTTTTTAAACTCGGCTTTCAGACTGTCCCATCTGGACATCTTGACCAATTAGATACTGTCCTTGCTTGGGGTGTTGCTCTGTTCCTCCACCAGATCAATAAATCAACAATGTTATCTGTTCAGTCAGAGGTCCGAACTTTACAGGCTCTTGCAAAGTATACTTTTGAACATGATTTCTATAACAAGACTATGATGCATTTGACAAAGAATTGATTGGAAGAAACATTTAAAGCATGAATTTTCAAACTTATACATACCAAACATGAATATTACCCTTTAAGGCTTAAGCTATTTGGTCTGTCTTCTATGTGTGGAGACCTGCCCAAGAGAGTCTGTAGCTCGTGATTTTCTATCACAGGTTTGACGGCCATCTCTTTGACCATCAGTCTTGATTACTTGCCCCAGACACAGTCTCTTTCCTGAATTGGAATTAACAATAAGTGTTCTTTTGTCTCAATGTTGCAAGCTGTTTTGTGAAAGAGGCTTGCTGGTTAGGCTTGCTTCAGACTAGTTGGAGCCAGGAATCCGATTTATGACATTGTCCTGTTACAGCTTTGAGGCCCCTGTTGTTTCGATGTTCTGATGGAATCTTAACTTTGTCTGATTCAGTCTCTGATATCTTACAGTATGTATGCCCCTGTTGATACTGGAAATAGTCTTGTTTATGTATGTAACGCTTGTCCCCTGAAGGAAGGAAAGGAGACGATACACTGATACTGGCATATTGGGAGACAAATCACCTCTGAGTAGCACAAGAAATAGCCAATAATTATTGGAGAGTGGGATTTGCATGCCAAGCCACTCCATGCACAAACAGGTATATAGATGGCGGCATGCATTAACTCATTCAGGTTTGTGCTGAGAACACGTCATTCGGCCATTCAGCAGGTAGTTCAAGGTTGTGGCAGGAACATGGTTAGAGACTTAAGCGAGACATTCGCTTTTAGCCAGGTACGTTCAACGTTACATCAATACTGCTGTATTGGGGAAACCGCCACAACCAATGAACTGTTTTTCACGATTTGGTGATGCACATGCTGTCATCTAGTGGACACATGAACAAAGACTTCTGTAGTTTAAGTCTTTGAGTTTAAGTCTAGAGTTTTCTGAGAGTCTTGCTGTTATCCACAAGTTCTCTACCTCTTTCAGTATTGCTCATTGTGTTCTTAGAATGATCTTTGCAGGATGCCAGCTTCTGGGAGAGTAGCAACAGTCCTGAATTTTCTACATTTGCAATGTTGACTTTTCCATCTTTGTAATTCTCTGGAGTGTATTTTAAGCTGTTAGGATCAAGGCATGTTCGACACTAACCAACCCTTCTTGAGACCACCAGATTTGTTAGTACTTTGTGTGCCTTTATTTAAAGTGCAGGGCATCACTCAGTTTCTTCAATAAAATTTTGAAAAACACAGCTGTTTGTGTGTCATTAGTTTAATCAAATTATTTTTGTCTTTCATTGTGACATAGATGAAGATCAGACCATATTTTCACAGAAATCCATTTAGAAATTCAAATATTTTAAAATGCTTCACAAACATAATCTTGTCAGTGTACATAATATACTTCATCATAATGAAAAAGAATTAGTTGTCGTTCAACAGATATTAGAGATATGACAGCAAGATTTGAGCAGAAATGTGTAGCTGGTTGACATGCATTCACTCTATTTTATCATTCAGCCAAACTAATTTATTTAATATAATTGTACTAAACATTAAAAAAAAAATTATAATACCATTTTCTTTTACAGTTAGTGTGATACAATTAAAAAAAATTAAAAACTTCAAACATTATTATGTCTAATAAATGTTAAATTATTAAAATCATATACTAAAAACAGTACGCGTGTGCCACATAAATTCAATTAGAATGTACAAATGAATTAATTAAAATGTAACACTACTCTGTCTGAATGTTGGGTTCATGTGTATATCCCTTGCGAAAAATGTGACCCTGGAGCACAAAAGCAGTCTTAAATCGCTGGGGTATATTTGTAGCAATAGACAACAATACATTGTATGGCTCAAAATTATACATTTTTCTTTTATGCCAAAAATCATTAGGATATTAAGATCATGTTCCATGAAGATATTTTGCTAATTTAAATATAACGTAATATTACAAAACTTAATTTTTGATTAGTAATATGCATTGCTAAGAACTTCATTTGAACAACTTTAAAGGTGATTTTCTCAATATTTAGATTTTTTTGCACACTCAGATTCCAGATTTTCAAATAGTTGTATCTCAGCCAAATATTGTCCTAACAAACCATACATCAATGGAAATATTATTTATTCAGCTTTCAGATGATGTAGAAATCTCAATTTCGGAAAGTTGACCCTTATGACTGGTTTTATGCTCCAGGGTCACAAATAACCACGGTTTTATTATAGTAAAAGTGTAGTAATCTTTTTTTTTTTTGTACAGTTTTAATAAAACCATAATATAGTAGTGCAGCGAAACCATGGTTAATTTGAGATTACCATGGTTTAACTATAGTAACCATGTTTTTATTTTATTTTTATTTATTTTTTGAAGTAAAGCCATGGTTGTTTATGATAAGGGGTGAATGATATTCTCCCGTTGGTCACATTAACACAACATTCCCTGTCAGTGCTGGGTGAGTGTGGCGCAAAACACAACAACAACATGCTTTTCTGTCGTGTTACAAAAAGAAATCTCAGACGTGAGCCGGTTCCCTTTGTTCACGAGCATCTCTGTGTGTGTGTGTGTGTGTGTGTGTGACGCATTCTGTTCGTGAATCCGCGTCACGGAGCGCACCGGCACCGGCCCAATAGAGATGAATAGATTATACCAAGAGAGACTGGAGGAGGTCAGGTGGTCCCCCACATAATACATTTATTTATGAATGAGCGCGAAAAATGCATGTCTAGCGAGCTGTACCAAAATTAAACACCCTTTTGTGCTTTACATCGGCCAGTTATCTAATGGTTCATTTTTTGCAAAACTGTCATATTTAGACGCTGAGACTCCCCTGTGTTCATCAGCAATACTCGTCCGGAGTCTATAAGCGCCTTAACGCGGCATAATATACACAGATAAAGCATTTATTATTATTTCACACCGGAATATGTCTGTCACATTTTCAGCTGTGCGTCCGAGGGGGAAAGGAGAGGTCACACAACAGACCATCCAGAAGGTAAGCTGCTTTGTTTGACTGTATCTGATGTCACTCCTCAACAAACAAACACACAAACATCCTAACACTTTTACTGCTTATGTACCCTAATCCAATCTCAGCAGGTTATTCATCTGTTGTGACATTAAATGTAGGCTATTTGACCAGATTTAATGCTTTGATACTACCACTTAAACACACGCACACATATAATACCACATTATTAGTAGCTAATTGTTCAAGTTCACATCAGAAAATAGTTTAGTGAGATTTTAAGTTCAGTAAACACGAGTGATTAGTCCATTAGATTATTAATTACAGAGCCATTATTATCATCATAGAGGGATTGCCTATCTATAGTGAATCAGTTAATGCCAGGAATATATTATATTTATTATAACTGCAAATAATATCAGTCGAAGTGCAAAGAGTGATGTCAGTAAAAGTAAAATCAAAGTAAAATCGATTGGTCTGGTTTAGGAATGCCTGTCTTTTCTGTATCAGGCCATCTTTGTAAAGTGCACTTACTATCCATAGATTTGCCACTTAATATAAATTGCTGTTATTTTTCTATTATTGTAGTAGCAATTATTTGAGCTCAAAAACATCACAGACCTTCTTTACTTGTTTGTTCTTGCATAGATGCTGGATGAAAATCATCATCTGATACAGTGCATTATGGACTATCAGAGCAAAGGAAAAACATCTGAATGTACACAGTATGTATTTGTCCTACATGTTCAAGACAGATGATCTTTTAAAATGTTATACATTTACGTAATTCTGTAATGAACACACAGAAATGTTTTAAAGGTTAAACTGAAACGGAGAAAGCTGCTGTGTTATGTGTGGAGCGCCGTTCACCGGCACCACTGTGTTGACATCTCCCGACTTGCTGTGATGAATCTGACTACTGCTAGTATATGTGTGCTATACTGTATAGAGTGCTCTCAAGCACTGCTTTCCGTGTTTTACAAAGCACAATCATTAAAGTAGATGGACAAAACAAGCAAACCAAACAATATAACAACAAACACAACTTGAATGTTATACATGTTGAAACAGAATGATTCAGATTGAATGAGTAACCAACATCACTGCAGCAGCAGTCAGTGAACAAACAATGTGTGTCCTGAACGAGTCGGAAACCATTGTTCTTTAGAGAAGAATAAGAGTCTGATAATTGTAAGCAATAGCTTATTGAGTTTACTTTTAAAGCATTTAAAAAAAAAAGACTAGGTTTTCAAAAATATCTGGGTTCACCATTTTATTTGTCATGATATACAGTTGCATGCGAAAGTTTGGGAACCCCTTGCAGGATCTGTGAAAATGTGAATAATTTTAACAAAATAAGAGAGATCATACAAAATGCATGTTATTTTTATTTAGTACTGTCCTGAATAAGATATTTTCCATAAAAGATGTTTACATATAGTCCACAAGACAAAAAAAATGCTGAAATGATTAAAATAACCACATTCAAAAGTTTGGGAACCCTTGGTTCTTAATACTGTGTGTGGTTACCTGGATGATCTACGACTGTTTTTTTGTTTTGTGATGGTTGTTCATGAGTCCCTTGTTTGTTCTGAACAGTTCAACTGAGCACTGTTCTTCAGAAAAATCCTCCAGGTCCTGCAGAATCTTCAGTTTTCCAGCATCTTTTGCATATTTGAACCCTTTCCAGCAGTAACTGTATGATTTTGAGATCCACCTTTTCACGCTGAGGATGATTGAGGGACTCAAACACAACAATTAAAAAAGGTTCAAACATTCACTGATGCTCCTGAAGGAAACACGATGCATTAAGAGCCGGGGAGTTGAAAACTTTTGAACAGAATGAAGATGTCCACATTTTTCTTATTTTGTAGAAATATATATTTTTTTCCATTTAGTGCTGCCCTTCGGAAGCAACAGAAGCTACTTGCATGTTTCCTGGAAGACAAATTAAGTACAGTTTACCTTGATCTTCAAATTCAAAAAGTTTTCACCCAAAACTTGTTGAAGGCTTACAATGCAAAGAAAAGGCATCCCCAGTCAGTCGTTCTGAACTTCAGCCTTACACATAAGACAAAATACATTTGTGCTAATGAGAGCCAGATCTATAAACATTGTTGTGTATGTATCAGGATTTATAAATTATAAAGATCATAATTGTATGTGCAGTGCCGGCCACTCTGGGCCATATGCACTCTTTTACTGTGTGATTGAAGAGACGAAGTAAACAGTGCTTTCCATTTACACATTTAAATATTCCACTCTCATGAACTGAGCAAATGACATGAAATCATGATACAGATCATACAAAAATGATCAGAATTTAAGGTATAAGCAGAAATATATAATGGATGCACTGCTTTTGAAATACTTTTCCCATGACATGAGGTACCTGGCTCGTTACCTGTTTACCTTATCTGGTTACCTGTTTCGTATTGCAGAAATCACAGTCTGAGTGCTAAGAAAATATTTGTACTTTTATTATTGAAGATTAGATCAATGATGGATTAGCAACATGCATACGCATGTATACGCGAGTTTGTTGATTGGTTGGCCGTTCAAACACATGCAGTGACAACTTTGGCCTACTGTACAACCGCTGCCGCAAATGACCATTAAATGTGCTAGCATTCAAAGACCTATTCATCTGTCTGCACTTACCCTGACACTCAAGTCTGATTATGCCCTAATAATTAGTACAAATTAAGCTCATATGTTTCTTGCTTCTAGCTACATTCAGTGTACAATGTATCTGGGTAGCATGGTAACTGCTCACTGCTGCTCATGAAATAGCTTGTAATATTATATATTGAGTTTCAATAATATATAATATATAAAAGGCCAATCAAAAAAGCTAAATTCACTTTCCTTGCTCTCCACACCACTGATTTCTTTTGTTATTTTGCTAGTTCTATTTGTGTAAACAGCCTTAACCACAAGACAGATTATTTGCACTTAGTGAAAACAAACACTCCAAAAATGTAATGCATTTGTGGATTGATTAGATTATGGTCTTCTATGACAGTGCCCCTATTATGGATTTTTGAAAATTACCTTTCATGCAGAGTGTAATGTAGCTGTATGTGAATGTAAACAATCTGCAAAGCTGTAAAGCTGACAGTGCATCATAAAGTTATTGTCGTTTAAAATTCAAATCCCATTTCCGTGAAGTTCACAAGATACCACATTTGCATAATGCCCACCTATGTTCTGTTTGGACATTCTGCGAAAACACCCCTCAAACCATAGGCGTAATTTGCGGGTGGGACATGTCCCCACCACTTTTTTCCAAGGTCGATTTTGTCCCCAACATTTATTATAAAGCCGTTAAAAAAAAATATGTAATGCAGAAGGCTTAAAATGCAAAGTAAAAGCATCTCCAATCTGTCTCCAGTTGTTCTTCATAATTTAATTCATTCATGTAACACAAAATATTTTTGCGCCAGTCAGACAGGCCTGATCTATAAACCTTGTCAGGCACATATCAGGATTTATATACAGTAGGCTAAATGGCGTAATTATATGTGCATCTCTTTTACTGTATGATGATAGCGATGAAGTAAGCGTTATATTTAAACATTTAGATTAAATATAGCACCTCATGAATTAAGCACACAAATTACATGACATAATTTTTGAGAAGTTCAATTATTAGAAGTTAATAATCGCTCACTTGGAACAGACATACTGTATTAATAACAGCAGGGCAGGTCCGGTTCCAGAATCAAATCACTGAGGGTGCTTCTAAAAATACTGAGGGTGCTCTAACCTCCTTCTTCTCTAATCTATTTTGATAAAAAATGTTAATGTTTGTCCCATCCATTGCTATGGTGCAAAGAGCGCTCCCTTTAGGCGATAATTATTAACAAGCTAATCTTAGTTTACTGCGATCTTACAAAGTTCTGTTAAAGTGGTGGTTGACTGGGATTTTTGTAGGCTTGATTGTGTTTATGGATGCAGTCCAATGTGTTAATGCTTCGTTTAAAAAAAATGCATTATTTTTGGCATAATTTACCTTTATTCAATGCTCTGTCCCTTCTCCGATGAACGCTCTGATGATTTCCTGTTTTTATGAAGCCCCTCCCTCAGAGATACGCGATGGGCTCAGATTGGTTTGCTGGCCCAGTGTGTTGTGATTGGCTAAACCGCCTAGTGCACGTTCAGAAATGTTACGCCCCATACCTCAGAATGCGCTCCTGTTGTAGTGTAAACAATGGCTTCGTCTATATTGCTTATTAATTTGAGCCCGATTGAGACCCAGAGAATATTAGTGAAGAGGATCGTGCAGAACCTGCTCTTACAGGACGCTTCAGAATGGTATGTTTTTTTTTTTTTTTTGTGGTCTCATACTTTTAGATACGCTGTTATTAGTAAATGCTACTGCTTATGTAAGCTTTTAATATAATATATAAGTTTTTTATCCTGATTAAAGCTGTAATACAGCAGGATACATGATTGCATTGTAGCAGTTTTGTAAAGTAATTGTTTACTTTGTAGCAAGAAATGTTTGCCAGCCAAGTATTGCTCGCTAGCACGCCAACTCGTGTCCATGTTTAACGCTTCTCGTAGCTATGTGAAAAATATCCGTCTGTCTGTACACATATAGTGTATAATTGGAACACAGTTCATTGATGGAGCTGAGCTGTTGATCTGAATCAGGCGAGAGAGAGAGAGATGCAGAGCAGGGAAACACGAGGAACAGGATTAAGAACCTTGATTTTGAAACTTGTGAATCCATTAGAATCGTTAGACGCAATGTTCGAATTGAGAGAGGGGGGGAGGGGGCTAGGGGGTTCCCCTATACTTGGGGGGTCCCCTGGTTTTTCAATAAAACTATAATACTTGAAACATGAAACTAGTGAAAATTAAATGAAAGGATTTGATTGCTGTAATACATTTAGAATAAAAATAGCTCATGTTACATCTTATTTTATTTTTACGTGTTTTACAGCATTGCTCATTATAACCAATCACACACGATTCTGTTTAGCTTAGCAGTGGCCAATCAGAGGCATTCAGATTAGTCATAGCTGAATTTTGTTTAGACTGAAACTCGCAAATTCTCTCATCATAAGCAACAAAAGTTCAGATGCATGTATGATAAAAGTAAGAGATTCATTTATCATACAGATTATAAAAGAAGTTATGAGTGCTTATTTACAGTGCGTTCTTTCACTGTATGATTCAGTCTAATAAATGCATTTAGAATGCTGCCAAAATTCAAGATATGGGGGCAGAAAATATTTATATAATTTCATATAGTTAATCAATATCACACGAAGAGTGAAATGTTTTCGCAAAAAACACAAATGTGATATTGATTTTAGTGTAACCGGTCTATACCGTCACTGTTACGAACTGCGTTGTGTACAATGATGAGGCAGACCACTGGAACTGTTGCTGCGGAGAGTTTATTGGCATGGAAATGCCGATTCTGGATGGAGCAGAGAGAGAGAGTACAACAATGAGATTGAGAAACTTTCGGTGATCTTTCCACCTCTCTTCAGCTCGCTCAACGCGGTCTGAGCAAACATCACGATGACAACATATCAAAATAAAACAATATAAACATGTCACAAACGACAATGCAAAACAAAGTGTTACAATTATTTACTCTGTCATGTAATTTAATTTTCCATAACTAACTTTAGATCAAACATGAAATTGAATGAGAACAAATCGATACACATGAATAAAAAAAACAAATGCACAGAGAACTATACCTGGATGGAGCAGAGAATCAGAACCAGAATGAGCTTTATTGGCCAAGTATGTTTACACATACAAGGAATTTGTTATAGTGACAGAAGCTCCACAGTGCAACAGAAAGACAGTAACAGGACAGGACACAGGTAATAAAACAAAATAACAAGAAATAGCCAATAACCAATGTACAAAGCAGCAAAAAAATAAAAAATAAAAAATACACAATATATAATATATAATATAGGCGACTATGTATGTACAGGTCAAGTATGTGCAAATTAGAAATGAGAAAATAAAATAAGTGAGTGTGGTGAATGGATAATGAATTAGTTGTGTGTTCTACGTTTATTTATTGAGTGTTCATGAGATGTATTGACTGAGGGAAGAAACTGTTCCTGTGTCTGGTCGTTCTGGTGCTCAGAGCTCTGTAGCGTCGACCAGATGGTAACAGTTCAAAGAGGTTGTGTGCTGGATGTGAGGGGTCCAGAGTGATTTTACCATCCTTTTTGCTCACTCTGGATAAGTACAGTTCTTGGAGAGTGGGAAGGGTTGTACCAATGATTCGCTCAGCAGTCCGGACTACCCTCCGTAGTCTTCTGAGGTCAGATTTGGTAGCTGAGCTGAACCAGACAGTTATTGAGGTGCAGAGGATGGATTCAATGATGGCAGAGTAGAACTGTTTCAGTAAGTCCTGTGACAGGTTGAACTTCCTCAGCTGGCGAAGAAAGTACAACCTCTGCTGGGCCTTCCTGACAATGGAGTCAATGTGAATATCCCACTTCAGGTCCTGAGAGATGGTGGTGCCCAGGAATCTGAATGACTCCACTGCAGTCACAGTGCTGTTCATGATGGTGAGTGGGGGGAGAGCAGGGGGGTTTCTCCTGAAGTCCACGATCATCTCCACAGTTTTGAGCGTGTTAAGCTCCAGGTTGTTGAGACTGCACCAGACAGCCAGCTCCTTAACCTCCTGTCTGTAAGCAGACTCGTCACCGTCCTGGATGAGGCCGATCAGTGTGGTGTCGTCTGCGAACTTCAGGAGCTTGACAGAGGGGTCTTTAGATGTGCAGTCGTTGGTGTAGAGGGAGAAGAGCAGTGGGGAGAGTACGCAGCCCTGAGGAGCTCCAGTGCTGATGGTGCGTGTGCTGGATGTGAATTTACCAAGCTTTACTAACTGCTGTCTGTCTGTCTGGAAGCTGTTGATCCACTGGCAGACGGAGGTGGGGACGGAGAGCTGAGTTAGTTTATTTTGAAGGGTTTCCGGGATAATGGTGTTAAAAGCGGAGCTGAAGTCCACAAACAGGATCCTCACATAAGTCCCTGGTCTGTCCAGATGCTGCAGGATGAAGTGCAGTCCCATGTTGACTGCATCATCCACAGACCTGTTTGCTCTGTAGGCAAACTGCAGGGGGTCCAGTAAGGGTCCAGTGATGTCCTTCAGATGAGCCAAAACCAGTCTTTCGAATGATTTCATGGCTACAGACGTTAGGGCCAAAGGTCTGTAGTCATTAAGTCCAGTAGTTTTGTGTTTCTTTGGGACGGGGATGATGGTGGAGCGTTTGAAGCATGAGGGGACTTCACACAGCTCCAGTGATCTATTGAAGATCTGTGTGAAGATGGGGCCAGCTGCTCAGCACAGATTTTTAGGCAGGCTGGTGACACACCATCTGGACCAGGTGCTTTCCTTCTTTTGTTCTTCCTGAAGACCTGGCACACATCATCTTCGCTGATTTGAATTGTAGGTGTGGGGGAGAGAGGGGTTGCTGGAGGTGTGAATGGTTGTGTGGAGGGGTGTTCTGGGCGGGTGTGGGGTGATCGTTCAAAACGACAAAAGAACTTGTTTAAGTCGTCTGCCAGGTGTTGATTCTCCAGAGTGCTGGGGGGTGGTGTTTTGTAGCTGGTGATGTCCTTCAATCCTAACCACACTGAAGCAGGATCACTGGAAGAGAATTTGTTCCTGAGCTTGTCAGAATAATTCCTCTTTGCCACTCTGATCTCCTTTTCCAGTGTGTATTTGGCCTGTTTGTACAATACTTTATCCCCCTTTCTGTGAGCATCTTCTTTGGCCTGACAGAGCTGTCTGAGTTTGGCAGTGAACCATGGTTTGTCATTGTTGTAGAATAGATGAGTCCTGGTAGGAATGCACATGTCCTCACAGAAACTGATATAAGATGTTACAGTCTCTGTGAGCTCGTCCAGATCATTTGCCGCAGCTTCAAAAACAGTCCAATCAGTCAGGTCAAAACAGGCTTGTAAATCCCGCTCTCTTTCGTTAGTCCATCTTTTAACAGATCTTAATGCAGGCTTTGCAGACTTAAGTTTCTGCCTGTAGGATGGAATAAGATGAACCAAACAGTGATCAGAGAGTCCTAAAGCTGCTCGTGGAACCGAGTGATATGCGTCCTTTATTGTTGTGTAACAGTGATCCAATATATTACTGTCTCTGGTGGAACATGTGATGTGCTGTCTGTATTTTGGCAGTTCACGGGAGAGATTTGCTTTATTAAAGTCCCCGAGAATGATTAAAACAGAGTCCGGGTGTTGTTGTTCACTCTCTGTGATCAGATCAGCGAGTTTCTGTAAAGCTGTGCTCACGTGCGCTTGCGGTGGAATGTAAACACTCACGAGAATGAACGAGCAGAACTCCCGCGGCGAATAGAACGGCTTGCAGTTAATGAAGAGCGTTTCTAGATCTGAGCAGCACATCTTCTTTAACACAGTTACATCTGTACACCACCTCTCATTGATGTAAAAGCATGTCCCGCCGCCGCGCGATTTCCCCATTGATTCTGTGTCCCGATCTGCTCTGATCAGCTGGTAATTAGGCAGATGAATCACGCTGTCCGGTATGTCGCCATTCAACCAGGTTTCCGTGAAACACAGAGCAGCAGAGTTAGAAAAGTCCTTGTTTGTCCGGGAGAGCAGAAGGAGTTCGTCCGTTTTGTTGGGTAGAGAGCGGAGATTCGACAAATGGATGCTAGGCAACGCCGTTCTAAATCCGCGCTGACGAAGTTTCACGAGCGCGCCGGCTCGCTTTCCCCGTCTGCGCCTCCTGTAGCGTTTGACCAGAGCTACGGCTCCACCAACTACAATGTCCAGCAAAACGTTCGAAAAATCAAAAACCGGTAGAAGATTTTGTGGTGTGTTCTGCCGAATGTTCAGCAGATCATCCCTGGTAAAACTGATCTTATTTGAAAAACAAAAAACAGGAAAAACAAACAAAAACAATACGAACAAAATGGCGCCAAATGGCGCAAAGTTGTACTCTCTCTCTCATCAGAGAGAGAGAGTACAACAATGAGATTGAGAAACTTTCGGTGATCTTTCGGTGAAACACCAGTCAATTGACCAGCCAAAATCACCATGCTCTGCTAACGCACATACATACACTCACACCGCTGTACGCGGTAAAAACACTATTAATCTCATCCATCCGCACATAAAATGCTTAGTACATTTGTAACGCTCTTAACAACAATATCTTTGCATATCAAGTACTTAATAAAACTTCTGATAAGTTATTTTGAAGGAGCACCGCTAACTGCTTACCTCTCTTCAGTGCGCTCAACGCGGTCTGAGGACGCAGCGCGGGCTAACTGGAAATGACGTCACCACGTCAAATGAATATAAAACTCCTTTCCCAAATAATACAAATAAAGTACAAAACTAAATTATAACGCTTTTGTAAACAAATGAATACAAAATAAATGCATGAAAATCAAAAGGGAGGGATCATTAGTGAAATACATTCATTCAGATTATGAATTCACACTCTTATTAATACCCGTCACATTAGCCTATACAACAGTTAAATTAACAAGAAGTTAATATTAATAGACTTACGTTTTAGACTCCATATTGCCTATTTTTGCTCTATTTCGCCAACAAAAATGGTTCCAAACACAGCCACAGCACTCTTTTGCGTCTCTGAGCAACATGATGGTGTTTCGTTCCTGAATGAATCAACCATTTAAATAAATCGCAATGACTCACTAATTAACAGTGACTTGCTGTCACCTACTGGCAGCTTTAATTTCACATTTAAAGTACCTTTTCGTTTTTTTTTTATTTCAAATATCAGTATTCAACGTTTTAAGATTAAAATTTAAACTATTAAAATTTAATTAAAATTAAAAACATTTGTAACTGCAGGTTAAATGCATTCATGTCCTGCATTAAAATGTGTAAATAAATACATCTAAACACCACTTAAGATGCAGCTTCTGTGTTTCCTCTGCATTGCAAAGGTTAATTTTGTTGATGATGATTTTATTTGTTTGGTAACACCCCAAATGTCTTATTATTCTAATTGAGTTTATTGATTAAATTTAAGAATTTGACTGACCACACAGAATATGAAGAATATCAAAAACTTTAGGAGTTAGCTGTCCATTGCATTCCTGCAGCGGTTTAAGGGTGGGTTTAGGTATAAGGGATAGGTCAACAGTGTAATTATAAATGTAATTACAGAAATTAATTACAAATGTAACTACATATAGATCTTTTTAAAAATATATAAGTACTATGTAAAAACATGTATGTACACAATAAGAGCTTTGTATCAAATGATTAATTTAAATGTAAGTACATAGTAGTTAAGGCCACCTAATATAAAGTGGGACCAGATTTTTTCATGCACCCCTGGTTTTGAAACAGACTAATATTAGCGTAGATGCCATTCTTCTTACGATGTAACAAGTACATTGTGTGTTATGGGAAGTGTTCGCGGTTCCGGTTGACCTAATTAATGCAGCCTAACAATCATTTAACGGATTTGAATAATAGAAATGTGTAAACCAGGTTAAAGTGATGGGTTTTTAATCTAGATTTAAACTGATAGAATGTGTCTGCCTCCCGAACAGTGTTGGGTAGATTATTCGAGAGTTTTGGTGCTAAATAGGAAAACGATCTCCCGCCCGCAGTTGATTTTGATTTTCTAGGTATTATCAAATTGCCAGAGTTTTGAGATCGCAGCGGACGTGGAGGACTATAATGCGACAAGAGCTCGCTCAAATACTGAAGTGCTAAACCATTCAGGGCTTTATAAATAATTAGCAAGATTTTAAAATGTATATGAAATTTAATAGAGAGCAAGTGCAGTGTTGACAGAACCGGGCTAATATGGTCATACTTCTTTGTTCTAGTAAGAACTCTAGCTGCTGCATTTTGAACCAGCTGGAGTTTATTAAATGTGCAGAACAACCACCCAATTAAGCATTACACTAATCTAACTTTAAGGTCATGAACGCATGAATTAACGTTTCTGCATTTGCCTTTGAGAGCATAGATCACAATTTAGATATATTGTTTAGATGGAAAAATGCAGTTTTACAAATGCTAGAAACGAGGCTTTCGAAGGAGAGATTGCTATCAAATAGCATGCCTAGGTTCCTAACTGATGACGAAGAATCGACAGAGCAGCCATCAAGTATTAGACAGTGTTCTAGGTTATTACATGTGGGGTTTTTAGGTCCGATAATTAACACCTCTGTTTTTTTTCAGAATTTAGCAGTAAGAGATTACTCGTCATCCAGTTTTTTTTTAAATCGACTATGCATTCCGTTAGTTTTACAAATTGGTATGTTTCGTTGGGCCGCAAATAAATATAGAGCTGTGTATCATCAGCACAACAGTGAAAGCTAACACCATGTTTCCTAATGATATCTCCCAAGGGTAAGATGTAAAGCATGAAAAGTAAGGGGCCAAGTACTGAGCCTTGAGGTACTCCATACTGCACTTGTGATTGGTATGATACCTCTTCATTTACTGCCACAAATTGATGGTGGTTAGAGAAGTACGATTTGAACCATGACAGTGCACTTCCTCTAATGCCAACATCATTTTCTAGTCTATTTAAAATAATGTTGTGGTCGATAGTGTCAAATGCGGCGGTAATAGAGAGATACAACCACGATCAGATGATAAAAGCAGGGCGTTTGTAACTCTAATGAGAGCAGTCTCAGTACTATGATATGATCTAAAACCTGACTGAAAATCCCCACATATATCATTTTTCTCTAAGAAGGAACATAGTTGTGATGATACTACCTTTTCTAATATCTTTGACAAAAAAGGGAGATTCAAGATCAGTCTGTAATTAATTATTTGGGGTCAAGTTGTTTTTTTAATGAGAGGCTTAATAACAGCCAGTTTGAAGGTTTTTGGGACATATCTTAATGACAATGATGAGTTAATAATATTCAGAAGAGGATCTATTACTTCTGGAAGCACCTCTTTTAGGAGCTTAGATGGAACAGGGTCTAAAATACAGATTGTTGGTTTAGATGATTTAACAAGTTTATACAATTCTTCCTCTCCTATAGTAGAGAATGAGTGGAATTGTTCCTTAGGGGATCTATAGTGCACTATCTGATGCGATACTGTGGCTGACAGCTGCATGGTTACAATTTTATCTCCCAATAGTTTCGATCTTGGAAATAAAGTAGTTAATAAAGTCATTACTACTGTGCTGCTGGGTAATGTCTGCACCTGCTGATGTTATTGTTTTGTTAATTTATCCACTGTATTAAATAAATACTTGGGGTTGTGTTTGTTTTCTTCGAAAAGAGATATAAAGTAAGCAGATCTAGCAGTTTTTAATGCTTTTCTGTAGAATAAGGTACTTTCCCGCCAAGCAATACGAAATACCTCTAATTTTGTTTTTCTCCCGAGTGTGCTCATTATACCATGGTGTTTGACTTTTTTCCTTAATCTTCTTTAAGTGTAAAGGAGCAACCGTATCTAAAGTGCTAGAAAAGTGAGAGTCAATAGTTTCTGTTACATTATCTGAGCTATTGGATATGCTGAGGAATTGAGATAAGTCAGGAAGATTATTTATAAAGCAGTCTTTTGTGGTAGAAGTGATGGTTCTACCATATTTGTAACAAGGAGTTCACTTTACAGCTTTAGCTATATGGAATATACACAAAACTAGATAATGATCTGAGATATCATCGCTCTGCTGCAATATTTCAATGCCATTGACATCAATTCCATATGACAGTATTAAATTTGATTTCGACAATGAGTAGGTCCTGAAACGTGTTTTTTAACACCGATGGAGTTTAGAATGTCTGTAAATGCTGATCTCAACAAACCTCTTTCATTATCAACATGGATATTAAAATCACCAGCAATTAGGACTTTATCTGCAGCCAGCACTACATCAGATATAAAATCAGCAAATTCTTTAATAAAGTCTGTATGGTGCCCTGGTGGCCTGTATACAGTAGCAGTACAAACATCACAGGGGATTTATCATTAACACTTTCTTTGGATAACGTTATATGAAGCACCATTACTTCGAACGAATTATACTTGAAACCCAACCTCTGAGAAATACTGAGAATATTGCTATAAATTGTAGCAACTAGGGATGGGCATTTTCCCAAAATTTTGCATTCGAATATTTGGGCTCATAAAAAACTAATATTCAAATATTTGTTTATTTAAATGAGGTTTAATGAGAGAGATGTTATTTTTAATACGTTTTTGTCACGATTTCTGGACAAGCTTATGATTAGCCATTACACAACAATGTTCTACAACGACGTTACGTTATATCGCAAGGTTTTATTTTGGTTGAAAATATTTGTAAACAAAAAAAATTAAAAATACATTAAAAAAAACATTCAAGATCAAGCAGAGAAAACTGAAAAATCAAGCAGACTGTGCCAATTACAGTACATAACGTAGGCTATAGGCTACTCGAGTCAGCCTATATTTATTGTGTTTAAATAAACAATATCCACATACTTGGGTGAAAGTTTGTTCCTCAGTCTGATAACAATAAGAACGCACTGTCAAAGATAATGTGTGCTAACAACAGTTTCTTAGCGCTGTGTGTTAAACCACTCTCTCTCGAAGAAACTTTATATAATATGAAGATCGTTTCACTATCAGATGCGCTCTATTCTTGGCTCAATCGGAGTACAGCTGCGCTTACCTGCAGTCGTGAATGCAGTGATGGACAGCTGTCTTTCCTCAGTCGACTGTGTTTGGATTTCATGATTTCTCATTGTGGTGGTGATATTATGATAAATCAGTTTCACCAATTCATTTGATCAAAAGTAATTACATTTTGTCAGATCATTTAGATCAAAGTAAATCCAAACTTCCCGAGGCAGACGACATTCTGTGATCAAATACTATCAATTTGTTGACACTCTACACAGCGCCACCCAGTGCACAGACAGTCTCTATAGTGTGATATCTAGGTGAAAGAGTTTCTATGTGCTGAGAATTAACTGACTTCTGTGACGTAAGGCGGCTAGCAGTCGGTCGGTTTAGCCAGTCTGTCTGCTTCCTGACCTGGACCCCAGTTAGTCAAGTACAAACTCTAAGACTATGTGCCATATTTACATTTACATTTACATTTAGTCATTTGGCAGACGCTTTTATCCAAAGCGACTTACAATTGGGGAATACAAAAAGCGATTCATCTTGAAGAGGCAGTCAGACAGAGGAAGTGCTCGTAACACCAAGTCTCAGTCATTGTTCAAATAAGTACAAACTAGTAGGTGGAGAGAAAGATAGAGGGAAAGTTTTTTTTTTTTTTTTTTTTTTTTTTTTTTTTTGAGTTTAGGATGAAGTCAAGTACTGCCGAAAGAGATGAGTTTTCAGTTGTTGCTTGAAGGTTGCCAGAGATCCGGCGTTCCGAATAGGAGTGGGAAGATTATTCCACCAGCCAGGAATGGTGAACGAGAATGTTCTGGAGAGTGATTTTGAGCCTCTCTGTGATGGTACCACAAGGCGTCGCTCACTAGCAGATCTCAAACTTCTGGAGGGGATGTAGGTTCGTAATAGTGAGTTGAAGTAGGAGGGTGCAGAGCCTGTGGTAGTTCTGTATGCAAGCATCAGTGACTTGAACTGGATGCGAGCTGCCACTGGTAGCCAGTGCAAAGAGATGAAGAGAGGTGTAACATGCGCTCTTTTGGGCTCGTTGAAGATCAGTCGTGCCGCTGCATTCTGAATCATTTGTAGAGGTTTGATTGCGTTTGATGGCAGACCAGCCAGAAGAGCATTGCAGTAGTCCAGTCTAGAAACAACCAGGGCCTGGACAAGAAGTTGCGCAGCATGCTCTGTCAGAAAGGGCCTGATCTTTCTGATGTTGTGTAGTGCAAACCTGCAGGAACGAGCAGTCTTTGCAATGTGCTCTTTGAAGGTCAGCTGGTCATCAAAGATTACACCAAGATTTCTGACCGAAGTTGATGGGGTAATCATTGATGAGCCGAACTGAATCGTGAAGTCATGCCGTAGAGTCGGAGTGGCAGGGAAGACCAGAAGTTCCGTCTTTGCCAGGTTGAGCTGTAGGTGATGTTCTTTCATCCATGCCGAGATGTCCGCCAGGCAGCCTGAGATCCGTGCAGCTACCGTTGGGTCATCTGGTTGAAAAGAGAGATAGAGCTGCGTGTCATCGGCATAGCAGTGATAGGAGAAGCCATGTGCATGTATGATGGGACCCAGCGATGTAGTGTACGTGGAGAAGAGGAGGGGTCCAAGAACCGATCCCTGAGGAACTCCAGTGATCAGATGATGTGGTTTGGATACCTCCCCTCCCCAGGTCACCCTGAAGGATCTACCGGTGAGATAGGATTCAAACCAGCGAAGTGGAATTCCAGTGATGCCCAGTGAAGAGAGTGTAGACAGGAGAATCTGATGATTGACAGTGTCAAAAGCAGCAGAGAGATCCAGCAGAATGAGGACTGACGATTTGGAATCAGCCTTTGCAGTTCGCAGGGCTTCAGTGACTGAGAGTAGCGCAGTCTCTGTTGAATGGCCACTCCTGAAACCTGACTGTTTAGCATCCAGCTTGTTGTACTGTGAAAGAAACCGCGAGAGCTGGTTGAAGACAGCTCGTTCGAGTGTTTTCCCTATGAATGGAAGGAGAGAGACAGGTCTGTAGTTATCTAAAAGAGAAGCATTTAATGTAGGTTTTTTGATCAGTGGGGTTACCCGAGCCTGCTTGAATGCTGTGGGGAAGACGCCTGTGAGGAGAGATGTGTTGATAATGTGTGTGAGTGCCGGTAAGAGTGTGGGAGAGATTGTTTGAAGAAGATGTGAGGGGATCGGGTCGAGAGATATTTCTAGAGAGAAGTACGGCACCACCCCAGGAGGGATGAACACCATCTCTTTTCAACAGGTCAGGTCTGCCCCAAAAACTCGTCCAGTTGTCTATAAAGTCTGTTATTTTGCGGGCACCACTTAGACATCTAGCCATTGAGTGACAATGCAAGTTCAACGAGTGAACTTGCATTCACAGTCACCCAGTTGCCCTGCTGCACGGGCTCTACCGGAACCGAACAATGTACAGGACTCCTTGAGCTAGTCGCATCCAAAGAAGTATCTACAGCCCTCACATTCTTACTGTCCTCAACTAAAGTTTGGATGCGTGTCTCTAATTCTGAAATCTTCTCTGTCAGCCTAACTATTTCCCTGCATTTATCACATGTGAATCCCTCATCGCCGACAGAGAGAGATAAACTATACATGTGACATTAAGTGCAAACAACAATAGCAGGAGAAGAAGCCATTACTTTACCGTGATTGAAGAATGATTCGCTTACCACTGTTGTTTGAACTCGTGAAAAACGGAGCGAGAAAAAAGAAAACAATAATAGGCGCGAATGGAACCGCGAGTGACAAGCTAACAGGCTAATGAATGCTAACCCGCTGCACTCGCGGTTTTAAAAAGAGAATGATCAAATTAGTTAGATTAATTTGATAGATAATACCAGAAATATGGTGGGAATTAAGTTATATATTATCCCTTTAAACAACAGAGAGTGAAAGTAAGATAGAGATTCAACAGAAAAACGACGTTACACGGAGCTACAATCGCAAAACTCTCAGCAGCATGACAGACAGAAGCAATCGATCAGCAATCGATCGACAGGTAAAAAACAAAGCGTTAGTTGGTAGGGTCTGTGCAAAGGATTTGTCTGGCTGTCGTGGCCTTTGCTTGAAGAATTGTGATGATGGCTGTCCAGTCAACGAGGTAGTTGTAGCGGATGCAGCTTTGGGAGGAGCTTTGACATGCCTTGAGAATGACTGTGGCGGACAGTAGAACTCTCAGGGGGGTCTTGAAAGATCATTTTGACTTGAAGAGACTCTGGCATGGTAGCCATTATGTGATGTGTCCCTGATGTGGTGAAGACTCAGGCGGTTATTGCAGGATTGCAGAGTAAAAGAAAAACGGCTCAGCAGAAGGGCACAGTCAATATATTCCATAATCCAGCTGATTAAACCTCTAGGATTTATGGAATACAGCGGCTCATTTAAGATGCTTGAAAGGTGTCCTTGAAGGCATAGATGAACCAAAACAACCAATGATATAACAGAACTTATAACAACTGCAACCCTTTACAAATCATTATTTATACAAATCAAATGGCCGCTCACTTCCTCTACATTTCACTGCTGGTTATACCCTGTATAATTGTGTATGTGACAAATAAAAACTCTTGAATCTAATGGGAAGCAAGTTGAATCATTATCACAAGGTGTATTCTTAGCAAAAAAAAAAAAAACATGCCACCTCACAAAAAACACCTTTTCCAAAATGGCCACTAATAGGCAGGCCCATCATAATAAATGTCCTTAGAGGCCAACAAAAGTCAGCCTAAGCAGCATACAACAGACAGAATTATCAGAATCAGAAAGCGCTTTATTGCCAAGTGTGACAACATATAATTAAGGTAATAAAAACACTAATAATGAAGAGAATAGACAATAAATGATAAATAACAACAGTAATAATAATAAAAATATACAGAAAAGAAAAATGTCCATAGACAGAACTGTGAATGTGCATGTGTCCTATGTACAGATGAAGGTTTGATGAGTTATTTACAGATGTACAGTACCGGAGTGTGTTATGTGTTGTTCAGGTGGGATATGGCCTGGGGGAAAAAACTGTTCTTGTGTCTGGCTGTTTTGGTGGTCAGTAGTAATGTCCGGTTCACGAGCAAATCGTTCGATTTAACCGGATCTTCATAGTGAACCGGTTGAACCAGTTCACCAAATCGGACTGAATCGTTTGAAACTGTTCGCGTCTCCAGTAAGCACTAATCCACAAATTACTTTAGTTATTAATTTTTTTTAAGTGCTTGACATTCCCTCTGTCTCGAAATAAATCAATATCCCAGAGTTATTCATTTACTCAAACAGTACACTGAGTGAACTGCTGTGAAGAGAGAACTGATGATGAACATGAGCAGAGCAGCATGTGTGCAGCGACCCGGGTAACGAACGAACACGCCACTGCTAGCGGTTCTTGTTCTCGAGTCAAGAACCGGTTGCAGCGGTTTTCAGATCACCAGTACACTGAACCGAGAACTGTTTCTTTCGGACACGTGTGATTTGAGAACCGATGATCTGATGATACTGCGCATGTGTGTAATTTTTCAAGCGGACGAAAAGCATGTTATTCAAGTATTTTGTTAAACATCAGAAAGTGTGATAATATAAAAGATATATTTTATTTTTTTAAAAAGATGAATGTATCTAATCTGTGTACTTTGTTCAGTTGAAGATTCGGTTAGGTTATAGGCCAAAGGGGTTTGTCAGGGATGTTGGACCTAATTAAAACTTTTTTGTTTAATAGGAATAAGGGATGATTTATGAAATACCTGTGCTGTAATTATAGTTAATGATGACACATTCAGAAATTGAGTTTGTATGAAACAGAACTGATGATGAGCACGAGCAGAGCAGCTGATACACTGAACGCGCGTGCTGTGTGCCGGTTAGAGCGGACACGTCTGATTTGAGAACCAATGAGCTGATGATACTGCGTGGGTGATTCAGTGAACAGTGATTATCTACTATGACTGACACAGCATGTCTGAACCAAACTAGTTCTTTTGGACAACTGATTCTGTGCTAATGCTATAAGGTGCGGGTAAACCGAGGACCTGAATGAGGGCGAAACTTAAGTTTATTTTATAACAAACAAATCGCAATGGATTATGTGTAGTATGGTTTCTGCGCTGATGACAACTAATTTATTCACTTTATATCTTCAAGATTTGAATCCTCGTATGCACATCACTGCCTGTACCTGTATTTGGGGGGTTGCAAAACTTAATTGTAAACTTTAAAGATCATGATTATGATGTTTCAACTGACTTAAAGTTATGGTTACTGACTTTATATATTTGAATGTGTATTTTCATCCCGGGACGATAAATTATATCATTACGTCATAGCGAATGACGTCATTACGTTAGGGTAAAATAACCGTTTTTTGAACCGGTTCATTGAAACGAACTGTCCGAAAGAACCGGTTCGCGGAAAAGGACCGGACTTCCCATCACTAGTGCTCAGTGATCTGTAGTGCCGGCCAGAGGGCAACAGTTCAAAGAGAGAGTGAGCTGGGTGTGAGGGGTCCAGAGTGACTTTCTTAGCCCTTTTCCTCACTCTGGAGATATAAAGATCTTGGAGGTTGGGTAGAGGGGCACTGATAATCCTCTCAGCAGTCCTGACTGTCCGTTGTAGTCTTCTGATGTCTGTTTTGGTAGCGGTGCCAAACCAAACAGCTATAGATGAACACATTTTTGTGATTGTCCCACTTCAGGTCCTGGGAGATGGTGGTGCCCAGGAACCTGAATGACTCTACTGCAGCCACAGTGCTGTCCATGATGGTGAGTGGGGGGAGTGCAGGGGGGTTCCTCCTGAAGTCCACGATCATCTCCACTGTTTTGAGCGTGTTGAGCTCCAAGTTGTTAAGACTGCACCAGACAGCAAGCTGCTCAAACTACTGTCTCGATGAGGCCGATGACTGTAGTGTCGTCCGCAAACTTCAGCAGCTTGACAGAGGGGTCTTTAGAAACACAAAACACAAGCACAAGCACAGAGCAGTTTGTGTTTCTGATGTGCAGTCATTTGTGTAGAGGGAGAAGAGCAGTGGGGAGAGAACACATCCCTGAGGGGTGCCAGTGCTGATAGTACGGGTGCTGGATTTGAGTTTGCCCAGCCTCACTGGCTGCTGCCGGTCTGTCAGGAAGCTGGTGAGGGAAGCTCCATCTGTCAGTGCCTGTTGAAGGTCTATGTAAAGATGGGGGCCAGTTGGTCAGCACAGACTTTTAGACAGGCAGGTGAAATACCGTCTGGTCCTAAAGCTTTCCTAGATTTCTGTTTTCTGAAGACCCGGTTCACATCCTCTACACAGACCTTAAGCGCAGGTAGAATGGGAAGGGGGGGAAGGAGGGAGGGAGGGAGGGGGGTTGCAGGGGGACTAGGTGAATGTGTGGAGTGCAGATCAGAGCGGGTGCTGAGTGTCAGTATGACTGACTTGTATTTGGTGACGTTCCTCAGACCAGTCCATACTGATGCCTGAAAGCTCTCTTGTCAGCTTTTCAGAGTAGTTTTTTAGTCACTCTGATCTCCTTTGTTAAGGCCTTTCCACACTGAGCGCGATGCGAAAAAGCAAGGCGAATCGCCCACAAATGCTGCTTTCACACCGAGCGCAAAACGAATGTTCGCCTTCTGCTAATTCACGCCTGCATGCTAGGTGGCTCCGACTAACAATGCAATTTTTCTTCATGTAGCATATGTATGTATCTCGTGTGGTTTACATAGTTCGCTGCTCAATATACAGCATTAAATCAAGATAAATAAATTGTTTTTCTTAATCAGAAACACAAACTATCCATAATGCTTACAAGAATACATCTGAAATAATTAGAGGTAGGTAGCATCAAGCTACATAGAAAATGTATGTAATTATTAACATTTTTGCTCAAAACCCACTTTAAATCATCATTGAGTGCTTGTAATAACTTCTGACTGTGATCTAAAATGGATTTTAATTCTATAATAGGGAGACATGCACTCTTTGTATGTTTTATAATGGACTGATCGATACCTGCTTTTAATGTCATAAACATCCTTTACTGTTAAAAAAAATGCCATGAGCTGCATAAAAACATATACAGAAAACCTATCTTCATAATTATTTATGAAAAACAACTATTTGCTTTCATATTTCATGTGTAGAAAAATGTTTCTCTTTTTTTATATACAGGTGCATCTCAATAAATTAGAATGTCATGGAAAAGTTCATTTATTTCAGTAATTCAACTCAAATTGTGAAACTTGTGTATTAAATAAATCCAATGCACACAGACTGAAGTAGTTTGTCTTTGGTTCTTTTAATTGTGATGATTTAGGCTCACATTTAACAAAAACCCACCAATTCACTATCTCGACAAATTAGAATACTTCATAAGACCAATAAAAAAAACATTTTTAGTGAATTTCTGGCCTTCTGGAAAGTATGTTAATTTACTGTATATGTACTCAATACTTGGTAGGGGCTCGTTTTGCTTTAATTACTGCCTCAATTCGGCGTAGGATGGAGTTGATCAGTTTGTGGCACTGCTGAGGTGGTATGGAAGCCCAGGTTGCTTTGATAGCGGCCTTCAGGTCATCTGCATTGTTGGGTCTGTCTCTCATCTTCCTCTTGACAATACCCCATAGATTCTCTATGGGGTTCAGGTCAGGCGCGTTTGCTGGCCAATCAAGCACAGTAACACCATGGTCACTGAACCAGCTTTTTGTACCTTTGGCAGTGTGGGCAGGTGCCAAGTCCTGCTAGAAAATGAAATCAGCATCTCCATAAAGCTTGTCAGCAGAAGGAAGCATGAAGTGCTCTAACATTTCCTGGTAGATGGCTGCGTTGACTGTGGACTTCAGAAAACACAGTGGACCAACACCAGCAGATGACATGGCAGCCCAAATCATCTCTGACTGTGGAAACGTCACACTGGACTTCAAGCAACATGGATTCTGTGCCTCTCCACTCTTCCTCCAGACTCTGGGACCTTGATTTCCAAATTAAATGCAAAATTTACTTTCATCTGAAAAGAGGACTTTGGACCACTGAGTCCAGTTATTTTTCTCCACAGTCCAGTTCTTTTTCTCCACAGCCCAGGTAAGACGCTTCTGACGTTGTCCCTGGTTCAGAAGTGGCTTGGTAGCCCTTTTCCTGAAGACGTCTGAGCGTGGAGACTCTTGATGCACTGACTCCAGCTTCAGTCCACTTCTTGTGAATCAGCTTTTCTTGACAGTATTCTCAAGCTTCAAGTCAAGTCAAGTTGAGCTTTATTGTCATTCCGCTACATGTGGGGACATACAGTGGAACGAAATGTCGTGTCTCGCAGGACCACGGTGCTACATAAATACAGACATACAACAATGAAGTAAAAAACACTATAAACCTATACACTACTAACCTACTGACAGATTTAACTATAAGTATACTATATATAAGTATTTACCCTATACAAACTAAAAGAATAAAGGATAAAAAAATACAACTATACGAATGCTTCACATAAATATTACCCTATACAAACAAAAAAATAGAAGATAAAAAATACAGACTATACGAATGCTTCACAAATACTGTACATGTGCAAAGAGAGACATTTGAGTCAGCAGCTGGTTGGGGAACAGTGCAGGATGATTTGTAGTGCATGAGCATGTAAACATACATATATTGCTGAGTCTTTTGTGAGATTGTGCACACGCAGCAGTGTGTGTAAGTGTCCATAGTGCACATAGTGTAAAGTGTAAGTGTCCATAGTGTAAAGAGCTTGCGGTCATCCCTGTTGCTTGTGCACCTTTTCCTACCCAAATTCTTCCTTCCAGTCAACTTTATATTTAATATGCTTTGATACAGCACTCTGTAAACAGCCACACCTTTCAGTAATGACCCTCTGTGACTCCTCTTTGTGGAGGGCGTCAATGTTCGTCTTCTGGATCATTGCCAAGTCAGCAGTCTTCTCCATTATTGTGGTTTCAAAGAACAAGAGATACTCGGAATTTATACTGTAGGGATGGTCATTAATTGAAACTCAAATGTAAATATTCTAATATTTTGAGATACTAATTTTTGACTTTCATCAGCTGTAAGATATAATCATCAAAATTAAAACAAAAAACTTTTGAAATGTTTTACTTTACATGCAATGAATCTAAAATGTATGAAAGTTTCACTTTTTGAAATAACTTGCAAGAAAAAATGAACGTTTTCATGACATTCTAATTTATTGAGATGCACCTGTATATGGAAGGGCAAGATGATTGCATGATTGACAGGTCTAGTGAACGAGCTCTGACTCATAAACACTCGCGCTCGTGGAAGATAATGGACAGTGCTCTTCAGATCACATAATCCAGTGGAGAATTAATATAAATGTTATTCTGTATAAACAACATGTGAGAATAGTCTGTTCTTAAATACCAACAATAACAAGAACTCAGCATTCACTCTTCTCTCTTGTGGAAGAAGTCCTCTACTTCGGTGTTTTTACTCTTGTGCTCAATACAGTCCTCTGAGCTTTTAGCGCCACCGCGTTGACCGTTTGGGTAACAGCAGTTGCTCTGGCCACGTGATGTAATGCTCAAATCTTATTGGACGGCCCATGTTTTCACTTTACGAAACTGAAACGATTCGTCGGACTGGATGAAAAAAACCATTCGCATTTTCGGTGCGCAAATTTTTGTGGTCTATGTGGAAGCATCCATAGCAAGCTGTTCTTTTATTCCAGTGTGTCATTTTGTCCGAAATTCGTTTTGCTATGTCACGCTCAGTGTGGAAAGGCCTTTAGTCTGTTCCTGGCCTGGTTATACAAGATTGTCTTCTGTAAGCATCCTCTTTGGCCTGACGAAGCTGTTTGAGTTTCCCAGTAAACCATGGTTTATCATTGTTGAATGATAAGAATGTCCTGGTGGGGATGGACATATCCTCACAGAAACTGATACATGAAGTTACAGTCTCTGTGAGCTTGTCCAGATTGGTGGCAGCAGCTTCAAAAACACTCCAATCAGTAAGGTGAAAGGCTTGTAAATCCCACTCTGCTTCATTAGTCCATCTGTTAACAGTTCTTAAACAGGTTTCTGCCTGTAGGTCGGTATAAGATGAACTGATGAGTTATAATTATGTATTATTATTATTATTATTATTATTATTATTTACTAAGGGCCGGTCACACTATATTTTTCAGTCCTTTACCTTTGATTTGTGTGGATGTGGAAGACAGGAAATGCAAGCTCACGCAGATTTCACTTTGTTCCAATGTTGAACTTTGAAGATATCTCCAACAGAAGATCATCAGGTCACAACTTGACCTCTTAGCTAATTAAAAGAATGCAGAGTTTAAATCTACAGGATTGCAGCATTTAAGTACAGTGCAGTAGATTGCATATTTTTACATTTCGGATGAATATAAACATGCTGTAAATATGACATCATATTATGACCAATAAAAATGTTCGTAAAAATGTTGCTTGCTCAAAGTCTAGTGTGACCACGGCTTTAGGATGGGAATCTTTGGCAGCCTGTGTAAAAGAAGAATGCTGTTTGTGTGACAAATTAGAAATGGGAGACACTGTAGGATCTATTGGCGAGATGGTCTTTTTAAATGTGCCATAGAATGTATTGATACAATATTTTAAATTGTTCTTTGATATCTACATAGAAGGAATGTGGCTTAGGTATGTGCAAAAATTCTCCAGAAACAGTTTTACATGTTCATTTACAATCCTAGTATTTCTCCCCAGAATGAAACGGTCTGTTATTGGCTTATGTGGAAGGGTCATGAATAATAATGTTGAGCTCTGCTCTGATTGGCTGTTTCACAGCGCGGCTCATTTCAGTAGCTCACAGGAAGGAAACACAGGGAAAATATGTATTTCAATACTTTCTCGCGCAGTTATATCATTGGGTAATTATACTGTAAATAAAATACGGGCATCAGGGAGCCGCTATTAATACGCTGGGCATTGAGACTGCTTTCAAATGCACGATCGCATTTTACTTTCACTTTCGAGATTCGCTATTGCACATACTCTGTTTATACTATGGAACGGCAGTACTTACCACACATTTTACAAGATCAGATGCTTGTCAGTGGTGCTCAGGATCTGTAAATCATTCGCCATCATCCTCATCTCTCCGTACTCTGTTTATATTATGTGGCGGGAGGAGCAAACGACAGACACAGTGGGTGTGGCGTCACTTGTGAAGGAGGGCAGTGTTCAGGAGGGAAGGGTCCAGGGAAGGGGCGGAGTCCGGTGGCCGCACGCGCTCCCCTCTCGGGTCCGGGAGCGAGTGGCGGCGGCTTCTTCCAGCGGCTTCATCCTACTCCTAGGCCCCCGGAGCTTCTGGGGGACTCGACGGCCCGGCATCCTGGCCCGTCAGCCGTCTAACGGGTGCGGCAGTCCTCCTACTCGACGCGCCCTTCCTGGACCCACGAGGACACCAGCATGCATGCACGGGGAAGAGACCGGTCTCCCGAGGAGAGGCGCGCTCGGCATTTAAACGGCGGCGGTGATGAGGCTCTATTCACATCAGGTGCGCCTCATCACACGCCGCCAGCCCTGGCTGTTTCAGGGCCCCTCCTCTCTCACCCACCCACTCCCGTCGGGAGCCTGGTGAAGGGTGGCGAATACGGGACGGGGTGGTGATGATGATAAGGGGGGGAGGCAGCCGACTCGTCACAATGGTAAGTGAAATCTTATGTACTGCAGTGTAACAGGCTACCGCTAGCAATGAGCTAACCATGTCCCTTTAGTGGCTTGTGTTATTTTATTAGAACGCATAATTTGCTTTCCGTGCCTTTCTGAATACAGACACCAACCCATCCCTGCACTTCACATCCCCTGCACAGCCTTGAACGTAATATTTATTTCCATGAACTGCCATTTTCGCTGTTGTCCTCGCTTGTTTTTTTCACAATACCTGCAGAACTTCTGATGGTTCGGCTGGCGGCTGGCCTAGAACATGGGCGGATATATGCAAATGTTGGGGGCGTAACTATTAGTGATCCGACTGTTACGTAACAGTCTGTGTTATGTTCTGGGATTCACCTATTTTTCCATGGTCTTTTTGTATTCACAAGATTTACATAAGGAGGAGGAAACAATGGTGTTTGAGGCTCACTGTATGTCATTTCCATGCACAGAACTCTTATTATTCAACTATGCCAAGGTTAATACACCTTTAATGGGGCAAACCAGAAACAAAGTCAAAGAGCATGCAGGGGTCAAAAGCAAAAGAAACAAGAGTCCAACAGTAAATATGAAAGTCAAGCCTGAGACGTTAGAACAGAACAACAAACGGGCAGGGGTCGAAACACAGGGTGGATCCAAAATATAGGAAAATGCTCAGAATTGCAATACAGATATTGGCATGACTTCGCAAAGAGTGGATAGTCCAGGGTGGCTGTATGTACAGTGAGCAATGGTGGAGAAAGACCTTCAGGTGTGGCATGTCAAAATTCAAGAGAGGGCTCCCTCGTGTGGCTGGTGGAGGGAATATCAGGCTCAGGTGACAGTTTGTTGTTTGTTTACCACTAAACATCACATACTGTATGTAACATTGTATGTAACAGGACATAGATTGTATGTTGTAGGCTATTTGTAATGTGCAGGTTCTGTACATAAAAAGCCACAAAAATAATAATTTGTTGTTCAAATATAATAAATATAAATAAAAAATTATAATAAAAATGGAAATTTCACCTGAGATTCTGCTCTAAAAAGATAAGTATGAAAATATAATTTACAGATAGAAATAGCAAAGTGCAAACATTTTTCCAAAACATTTTACTACTTTCACTGCACTACTAATAACTTGTCAAATTATTTTACATGTGAATGCATTATTTGAAATACCTCTTGAATTTATACTTTTACATTTTTAATTGTAAAAATGAATCCTAAAAGACGTGTCTGTAAAATCACCAACAACTTCCAGAAAGTTGGGGTGATGCTCTGACAATTTACTGTCCTCAGGGGACTTTAACAAAGAATTACAGATGCTACACAGCAAGATGCAAACCTCTGACCAGCACCAAAAATAGAAAGGCAAGATTAGAGTTTGCAAAAAAGCTCAAAGGTGAGCCAGAAGAGTTTTGGAACTGTGTTTATGGACCAATGAGACAAAGATGAACCTTTATCTAAGTGATGGGAAAGCAAAAATGTGGAGAAAAAAAGGGAACTGCAGTGATCCCAAGCATACAGCCTCATCTGTAAAGCATGGTGGAGGTGGTGTCATGGCATGGGCATGCATGCCTGCCTCTGGAGCAGGCCCTCTTAACTTTACTGATGACTTAATGTATGATGACAGTAGCAGAATGAATTTGGAAGGGTACAAAACCATCTTGCCTACCAATATTGAAGAAAATGCCACCAGATTCATTGGGAAGTGCTTCATATTGCATCAGGACAATGACCCAAAACACCCTGCCAGTTCAGTCAAGGAATTTATAAGGGCAAAGAAATGGAAAGTCTTAGATTGCCCAAGTCAATCTCCAGATTTAAATCTGATTGAACATGAATTTCACCAGCTGAAGAGGAGAGGAAAGGCAGAAACTCCCCAAAACAAGCAACAATTGGAATTGGCTGCATTAAAGGCTGGGAAAAGTATTTCAAAGGATGAGACCAAGAGTCTGGTGATGTCTATGTCTCACAAACTCACTGCTGTGATTGTGTGCAAGGGATCTGCAACTAAATAATAGCTTTTAATCTTTTATATCTGCCTTATGTTCAGCTGTCCCAATACTTATGCTCACATCAATGAGTGGGATGAACTCTAATAGTGCTGTTCTTATTATTTGGTAAAATATATATGTGTTGAAACGGCTAATAATAAAATGTGACATTCTGTAGTTTTGTCTCATATTCATCTTTTAATCATATTTGCAAATGTCTTGACTCCACAGCCAACAGAGCAATTTTGTCTTTACTGTTCCAATACATTTGGAGGGGACTGTATATTAATATATATAGTTTATGAATATTATATGACCAGGCACTGTATATCTATGACCAGATATAATATTCAGCAGTTCACCAGAATAATAAATACATACATGCATACAAAAATATATTTGATTAGCTCTTCAAGTAAAATAACAGTAACATGGATTAACATACATTTCCTCATACTTTGTATTTTTTCTATTTTAAAATCTAGAAATGGGCTTATCAGATGTGAGTTTATAGGGTCGCTTCCCCTAATGTTGCATAGACAGGGATGGTAATTGATTCCATCATGTTTATTTACAGTGCTGCTTGGTTGCCTGCTAGTCTTTCTTTGTTGTATTAGGCCTTTTTCACACACAGTCTGTAACAGTAGTGCTGCTGCCGCCAGCGGTGGCCCCGCTCATGTTCATTTCAGTTCATTTCAATGATTACAGATTACAGCCTCACGCTAGCATATACAGAGGTTGGACAAAAAAAATGTGAACTCCAATTATTATAGGGTTAACATTTGTGTCCAATGAATTGTCCATATTCTCTGGGTAGTATATATTAGTGTTGTATAAGTTGTGTTCAGCAGAGTTTAGTACAAGCTATGGGTGAAGCTGGAGCATTTGTAACCTTAACAGCCCTATTGTTTGGTGTATTAAGAACAACAGTCTTTATGATTATGACTGAAGTCACAAAGCACAGCAAGACTTCATCAACAAAGAATATTAGTGGGCAAAAATCAAAAGTGAATGATGTGAACGTCGAAGACTAACAAGTGTGTCCAAACAAAGCAGAACGGTTACACTTTATTTCGATAGTCCACTTTAGGCAGTCTACTAACTATAAGCAACTTTGCAACTACATGTCAACTAATTCTAAGTAATTTACAACTACATGTCTACTAACTCTCAGAGTAGACTGTTAGGGTAGGTTTAGGGTTAGTAGAATGAGTTGACGTATACTTGCAAAGTTTCTCATAGTCAGTATGCTGTATGTTGTGGATCCATCAAAATAAAGTGTTAGAAGATATTAAGCAGACAGTCTACTAATACTCTAATTAGGGCTATCAAACGATTAATCGTGATTAATCGCATACAAAATAAAAGTTTGTGTTCACATAATAAATGTGTGTATACTGTGTATAAATATTATGTGTGTGTGTATATATATATATATATATATATATATATATATATATATATATATATATATATATATATATATATAAACAAGTATATCTATATATATTTAAGAAATATGAACGTGAATATATATTTATAGTTTATCTATAAATATTTTATTTTTGCAGTCGGGGGTTCAGTGCCTTGCTCAAGGGCACCTCAGTCGTGGTACTGAAGGTGGAAGAGAGTGCTGTACATTCACTCCCCCTACCTACAATTTATGAAGGTAGATCAGTAGCAAAACACGAGAGCTTGTTGATCTGAATGTGAGAACTTGTCATATTAACATTCGTATTTGTAAGTTGAAATTTACACTTACAGCTCTGATCTGAAAAGCTGAATCTTTCGATTTGCACACACAGACAATAACCAAAACACCCGTGTTTTGGAGTCAAAGTTGCAGATTAATAGTTACACATGTGTAGAATGACATTCACATAAACAAAATGACACACACAAACGTGTACTTTTGCGCTTTACTTCAGTTTTGCTGTAAAACCTCAAGACAGCACTTACAACCTCTCAGATCTGGCAGTACAACTTCAAATCTTAGCGCTTTGACTTTTGCTACTCCTTTTGCAGTATTCCTGTAGCAAAACTCACTTGTGCACTTGTAAATGCAGACGTGAGAGCTCAGAGTCGGGGGCGGGGTTGGGCTGCGAATGAAGACATTTTATTGGTCAATGTCTGACCAATGAACAATGCCAGCCATCGCGACTATTTTTAAAACACTGGAAACTATTTTCATTGAATATCCTTAGCGTTTATATGATTTTAAGACACAGCATTCATCTTGTCATACAGGTATTATCTGGTAGACAAATAATGCAACATCCTTCATATGTATATTCTACTGCACATTGCAGAGTAATATCACTGTACCAGAGTTGCGACATAACTCTGTTATTTTTATTATTTTTGTTTTTTTTTAAATAATTAACTTCTTAAGTGGGTTAAATTCCTTATTTGATTCTCAGTAATGAACCTTTTTAAATGCAACATAAAAAAAATCTAACTTATAAAAATCGAGTGTTTGATAATGTCTAAATGTACATTAAAAAGCAAAACCTAAAAAAATAAGCAGTTATGAACAGCAACACTGTTTTGAGCAACTAGAGTCGAGCTAAATAGCCTACATGTATTTATTAAACAGCCATAAGGGCATCTAGTGTTAAACCATGGCATTACATATGAATATTATCTTTCTGGCCACCAAATGCCTCTAATTTGCCTCTTTGCACTGGAAAACATTTTCTCTATTTTAATCCTAAATACTACACTAATTGTAATATAAATAAGCATATTAGAACATGTTATAGGCCTTTTTTAAACGGTCATTCATGGATCATACTTATTGCGCCTATTATTTAGTAAAGTCTCCTCTACCTAAACAGAACTGAGCTAAAATGTAGTACAGTTATTTTATTGGTTAAAAGTTACACTTAAGGTGTTTGGTCACATTTGACTGCCTAGGAGCATGAGAACAATGCCGTCTCATTCCCCAGAATAAAATTATATTATAAAGTGTAGTCAGCGTAGTTATCAATGCACAATCAATTGTTTCTCAACGGCTCTGGTAAAGCTATATTAAATATATATAAATATTATATAATTATATATTATATATAAATAATATAATATAATCGTGTAAAGCCCTCCTAGTGTGAAGACCGAAGAGTGTAAAGACCATCGACTCTACCGTACGACTCCACCGGACAGGGACACCAGCAGAGGACATAAGTATCGACTTTTAATTATCCTACATTATTCCTACTACTTGTTTCACTTCTGTTTTAGTTTATTTAACCTATTCTTACTATGTATTTCCAGATCAATACTATCACTACCACTCGCAAGCCACGCATCACACACTGTAGACAGCGCAATCCTATCAACCTGCGCTCTTTGCCTATGTCTGCTAATACATTACTTTCTTTTTCTATTGGTCGCTGGAATTGTCAGTCTGCTGTCAACAAAGCTGATTTCATTACTTCCATTACTAGTCATTCAAGGTTAAACCTCATGGCCCTGACAGAGACCTGGATCAAACCAGAAGACCATGTTACACCTGCAGCACTCTCCAATAATTTCTCCTTTTCCCACACCCCCCGTTTGACTGGAAGAGGTGGAGGTACTGGTCTGCTCATCTCTAATAATTGGACATTTACTCCTTTACCTTCTCTGAGTATCAACGGCTCTTTTGAATCACATTCGGTTACTATTACCTACCCTCTAAAAATCAATTTTGTCGTTGTTTATCATCCTCCAGGATTACTAGGTAACTTTGGATGAATTAGATTTATTGCTCTCAACCTTTCCTGAGGATGGTACTCCTTTTGTCTTACTTGGAGACTTCAACATCCACCTAGATAAACCTCAGGCTGCAGACTTCCACACTCTGCTTGCGTCTTTTGATCTCAAGAGAGTGCTAACTACGGCTACTCACAAATCAGGCAACCAACTGGACCTTATTTACACACGACACTGCTCTACTGATCATGTGCTGGTTACTCCACTACACACCTCAGATCACTTCCTCCTTACTCTTAACCTCAATATGATTCCTGACATATCACATATCCCTCCACATGTCACTTTTCGACGTAACTTGCGTTCACTCTCACCCTCCCGGCTATCTGCTATGGTTTCATCTTCACTTCCTCCCCCTAAACAGTTATCCTCTCTTGATACTAACAGTGCTACTGATACTTTCTGTTCCACTCTGACGTCTTATTTAAATACTTTCTGCCCCTTATCTTCCAAGCCAGCCCGTACCACCCCTTCTGCCCCTTGGCTATCTGATGTTCTCCGCGAACATCGTTCTAAACTCAGGGCCGCAGAAAGGGTATGGCGCAAATCACGAAATCCTTCTGACCTTAATTTATATCGATCACCACTCCTCTCTGACTTCTCTGCTAATATTTCCACTGCTAAAAGGACATACTATAATGACAAAATTAACAATTCGCCTAACTCTCGCATGCTCTTTAAAACATTTTCCTCCCTCCTTTGTCCTCCTCCTCCATCATCTCTAACAGCTGACGACTGCCACATTCTTCATTAATAAAATTACAAACCTCACTGCACAATTTTCCACACCACAATCTATCAAGCATATCTTACCAGCAAACATACACTCGTTCACATCCTTCTCTCCACTCTCTGAGGCATAGGTCTCTAAACTCATCCTTTCCAGTCATCCTACTACCTGTCCGCTTGATCCTATTCCATCTCATCTCCTTCAAGCCATTTCTCCTGCAGTTGTACCTGCACTCACTCACATCGTTAATACATCCCTTCACACTGGAATTTTTCCCTCAGCATTTAACCTGTTAACCTAATACCTCTCTGATAGGTCCTTCAAAGTATCTTGGAGAGGTGAGGTATCCAAGTCGCAACATCTAGCTACTGGGGTGCCTCAGGGCTCAGTTCTTGGACCGATTCTCTTTTCTGTCTACATGGCATAACTAGGTTCTGTCATTCAGAAACATGGCTTTTCATATCACTGCTATGCTGATGACACTCAACTCTACCTCTCATTCCATCCTGATGATCCGACGATAGCTGCTCGCATCTCAGCGTGTCTAACAGACATTTCTTGCTGGATGATGGACCATCTACCTTCAACTCAACCTAGCTAAGACAGAACTGCTTGTAGTTTCAGCTAACCCATCGCTTCATCGCAATCTCACCTTCCAGTTAGGCTCATCTAACATAACTCCTTCAAAAACAGCCACAAACCTTGGAGTTGTGATTGATGATAAGCTAAATTTCTCAGACCACATTGCTAAAACTGCCCGGTCCTGCAGATTTGCATTATACAATATTAAGAAGATCAGGCCTTTTCTCTCGGAACATGCAACACGACTCCTTGTTCAGGCTCTTGTTCTGTCCAGACTTGACTATTGCAATGCTCTCTTGGCAGGTCTTCCAGCCAATTCTATTAAACCTCTACAATTAATCCAAAATGCCGCTGCAAGATTAATCTTTAATGAGCCGAAAAGAACGCACGTCACGCCTCTGTTCATCAATTTCCACTGGCTACCAATAGCTGCTCGCATTAAATTCAAGGCATTAATGTTTGCCTACAGAACCACCACTGGCTCTGCACCCCTTTACCTAAATTCATTACTTCAGACTTATATGCCCTCTGGAAGCTTGCGTTCTTCAAGTGAACAACGCATTATTATACCATCCCAAAGACACACAAAAACACTTTCACCGACTTTTTCATTAACTGTTCCCATCTGGTGGAATGACCTGCCCAACTCAATCCGAGCAGCCGAATCCTTACCCATCTTCAAGAAACGGCTAAAAACTCATCTGTTCCATCTTTACTTGACCCTCTAACTCTAGCTCTCTCTATTCTAATTTTATTTTATCTGTCTTTTTATAAAAAAAAAAAAGATAAAAAAAATATTAATAATAATATTTATCTGCACTGCGTTAGGCTAACTGAGACTTGTAATAGCACTTGCACGTTGTTGCTCTTTTGTTGGTTTTGATTGCTTCTTATGTCCTCATTTGTAAGTCGCTTTGGATAAAAGTGTCTGCTAAATGACTAAATAAATATAAATAAAGCGATATTACTCTGCAATGTGCAGTAGAATATTCATATGAAAGATGTTGCATTATTTGTCTACTAGATAATACCTGTATGACAAGATGAATGCTGTGTCTTAAAATCCTGTAAAAGCTGAGGATATTCAATGAAAAGAGTTTCCAGTGTTTTACAAATAACTGATACATATGCATAAAAAACATGTTTCTGCAGGGCAAGTCGTGATGGCTGGCGTTGTTCATTGGTCAGGCATCGACCAATAAAATGTCTTTATTCGCAGCCCAGCCCCGCCCCCGGCTCTGAGTTCTCACGTCTGCATTTACAAGTGCACAAGTGAGTTTTGCTACAGGAATACCGCAAAAGGAGTAGCAAAAGTCAAAGCGCTAAGAATTGAAGTTGTACTGCCAGATCTGAGAGGTTGTAAGTGCTGACTTGAGGTTTTACAGCGAAACTGAAGTAAAGCGCAAAAGTACACGTTTGTGGGTGTCATTTTGTTTATGTGAATGTCATTCTACACATGTGTAACTATTAATCTGTGTGTGCAAATCGAAAGATTCAGCTTTTCAGATCAGAGCTGTGAGTGTAAATTTCAACTTACAAATACGAATGTTAATATGACAATTCTCACATTCAGATCAACAAGCTCTCGAGGTTTGCTACTACCTTCATAACAATTCCTGCCGGACCTGAGACTCGAACTCACAACCTTTGGGTTACGAGTCCGACTCTCTAACCATTAGGCCATGACTACCCCAAAATAAAGTGTTACCAACAGAACTACAGAACAACGAATTATTGTACCATCCCAAAGACACAGAAAAACACTTTCAAGGACTTTTTCATTAACTGTTCCCATCTGGTGGAATGACCTGCCCAACTCGATCCGAGCAGCCGAATCCTTACCCATGTTGTTGCTCTTTTGTTGGTTTTGATTGCTTCTTATGTCCTCATTTGTAAGTCGCTTTGGATAAAAGCGTCTGCTAAATGACTAAATAAATAAATAAATAAACTATGGCAAACCTCAATATTCACTTCAAAGTCCCTGTTTCCACAGAAACTGACCACAGCGAAGTTCACGAAACCAGCATCCATGTAAGAGCTGTACCTGCTTTAACTTTAATCACAGACACTAATGCTAAAAGGTGAAAAATATGGAGTCATGATCATGAAACCTGGACAGGTGGAGTACCAACTTCAACATCTTCAGAGATGTTCAGAGAAATCACTATCTTGAATATTATCTAGGTTAACTGAATATTATCAAACATTTATGGATCGCTTTGGAGAGAGGAGAGAGCAGTAGATTCTCTGAAGCAACTGGCAAAGGTTTTGATAGAGAACATCCCACCGCAGACTGTTCAGAGGTGGTATGAATCTACATTGCAGGTTGCATTAATTTTGGCAATATACCGAAATATTTCCCTCGTATTCACATAATTTTGTCCAACCACTATGTATATATGGTAAACCAGGTCATGATCATGTCCTGTGATTACTGACAGCATGCCACATATGCTGTTGTTAGATTCTGAGTAGTAAATAACCTAAAAATCCTTAATGTGATATTCTTGATTAGGTTGCGGGAGTGCATTTGAATTTGGTCTGGTGTATCAACTGGGTTTCCATCCAACTATTTTGTTGCTCATTTTAAAAGTGCGCATAAGATATCCTGAATGGAAACACTTAAAATGTAAACTCTGAAAATTCTCATACAAATTCATTGTTCTAGGCAGAGGTGGATTACCCAGCATTTTGCATTCGTTTGCAATGACTGGCCCAATGACGTATTGCATACAACTGCTCAAACGAACAGTTAGATGAAAGGAGTCTGGGGACGAATGGGAATAGCCGTTTGAGCCATCATTATGTGTGTTATAGACCTTAGTCGTGGTAGACGCCATATTGAATTTTATGAAAAGTTGGAGCTAAACTCTGCAGGACACCGGTCCTCCTGGATCAAGTTTGGTGACACCTGCTGTAAGGGATAGATTTACAGTCTTATCAATGACATACACTGGTCCCAGATCAAATGTTATTCACAACTTTCAACTGTTTAACAGAATCTCTACTGAAAGCTGGAAAGACCAATACATTGTTATAAAACAACAGTACATTGAACACACTGTACACACTATGCCTCACAGCATCATTTTCATTCCTGTAAAAAAAAAAAAAAAAAAAAACATGGCGGTACCCTTACTAAGGTCTTTTGCACTTCTGCAACATTTTTGTATTATTGCTTTGTTACAGCAAATACAGTTTTTCTCAGAGCATCATGACGAGGCGGCCTCCCTCAAGATGACACATAATTAAATGATTCACATGTTCTTTATTCAAGTTTTTTTTAGAAATGCGCATGACAAATGCTAAACATTTTGGATGGAAACTCAGCTCATTGCGGAGTTATTGAGCCATTGGCTTGCTTTTACCAATGATGTCTCTTGCATCTTTGCAGGTATCAGCAGATATTGCACAGAAACTTGGTCTACCTAGCAACAATAGCAGACTCTAATCAGAATATGCAGTCTCTGTTACCAGCGGTATGTTATGACTGCCAGCTTTAACAGCTTTCTTTCTTTCATGCTCTCTTGCTTTCTTTCTTTTTCTTTTTTCTAAAACCATGACAAAGAGTGGTGGGATGACACAACACAACTTTATACCAAAATCTATGCAGCATGATGCAAATTGTCACTTACCTGAATCATAATAAGTAAACAAACACACACAGAGTATTTGACCACAAGGGAGAGCTGCCCCAAAAAATCCCATGGATTTTGCTGTGGAAGCAAGACGATAAAAGCCCAAGTTATGAACTCAGCAGTGGTTTTCAAAAGGCAAGGTGCAGGAGACTTCTCACTACTGCTACTTCTCAAATCTTGTTTCTTTTCAATATTCAATATACAGCATTGACATTGGTAACAAACAAAAAAACAATATTCAGTATTGCTCTATAAACCAGATCATTTTGAAAGTAGAGGAAAACAAGCATACAGGAAAAAATAAATGGGGGTTACTGGATGTACTATCATTAGATTACTTCCAAATGATCTAAGAGAGGTTCCCATGTGGCTTCAAATCTTTTTGGTGAGCTAAGCTGACTAAAACATTACCATTCCATTTGAATAATATAGAGCAGGGGTGTCAAGCTCAGTTCCTGGAGTGCTGGAGCCCTGTAGAGTTTAGATGCAACCCTAATTAAACACATCTGATCCAGCTAATCAAGTCCTTCAGGCTTATTTGAAAACTACATGGTGTGTGTGTGTGTGTGTGTTGGAGCAGGGTTGGAACAAAACTCTGCAGGGCTGTGGCCCTCCAGGAACTGAGTTTGACACCCCTGATATAGAGCATCTCATTTAGGCCCAATCCCAATTCTATGTTATACCCCTTCACCTACAGAGTGTCAAGGGGTATATTCTCCTAAGAAATGGGACATCACTACTACACCATTGCACATCATAATGCGTTGTCTAGCTCCTACAATACACACACCTCTAGTGGTGAGTTAGAGCTTTACCGTTCTATATTAATGTGCTACTGACACACACAAACATATCGGAGATCACACAGCTCAATCATCCAGGAGCAAAGAAACTTGTCAACGCTGCCCCGTGATTTTTATTAATAACATAGTTTAAATACTGAATCGCTACTTTATATTTTCAAACAACGAGAGGATAAAATCGCTGTCTTTGAAGTAAACTCACTAATTTTAAAAAGAGATGCACAGATACACACACAACTTTCATCTCTCTCTCTCTCGCTCTCTCTCTCTCTCTCTCTCTCTCTCTCTCTCTCTCTCAAATTGGCCATATATGAGAAGAAGGTCTAGCGATTTCTAACTATTGGAGGGACCAGCCCCCTATGTCTATGGTGGTTATTGCTCTGATCAGCCATGAAAATATGTTGTGGCACTATCGTGCAGTCAGTAATGATATTGTTAGCAAACTTTAGCGATTGTTTTTTTTTTTTCCAGAAAAAAATCTGAAAAAGCATTATTGCCAAACTTTATTTACACACACAAGGAATTCATCTTTTTGACAGGAGCTTTGAGTGCAGAAAGCACAGACATAGTGCAGACATACATATAATTTAAGGTAATAAAAAGAAAATATAACACAAATAATAAAGCAACAGTTCAAAGAGGAAGTGTGCTGGTTGTGAGGGGTCCAGTGTGATTTGTCCTTGCTCTTTTCCTCCCTCTGGAGGTGTAAAGTTCTTGGAGGTTAATCTCAGCAGTCCTGACTATCAGTTGAAGTCTCCTGATGTCTGATTTGGTAGCTGAACCAAACCAGAAGGTTACAGATAAACACAGGAAAGACTTAATGATGACGGAGAAAGCTATTTAAAAATGTTTGACCAAAAATAATTCAAAATAGGACAAAACCAATATAAATGTGCCAATGTCCCCTCTGCCATCTTGCACCTATCACATTGAGGTCATAAGGAGGTAAATATATTGTGTAGTCTAGTTTTGGAGTAGGGAAACAGGTGCATAACTTTAAACTGAATCAGTTTATATCTAAAATTTACTGAATTCTTTCCAGACTTCATCAGGCACTTCATCATTCAGTTCGCCAGACCAGGCTACTTTAAGGTGGCTGGTGCACACGGATGTTGTAAAAGCATGGACAAAACAGCACATCAAGTGTAGCGATTTGGGTCTTTTTGTCTCAAAATTCAGAATTAGAAGATTCAAGATAAAATATAAATGTAATAAAAAATATAAAGAATAAAATATAAATGTGCAGGTCAAGTATGTTGTTGACTTAAATAGTAATAAAGTGCAATAAATGTGCAAAAAAATTAGCAAAAAAGTTGTACAGGGTATTTAAATAGCAGCAATATGAAGTAGAGAAAAAATATGAATAGCTTATTGATATAGTGGTATTTACATGGAGTCAAGTGATGTTATGACACAGAGTTAGAGTTTAGGAGCCTGATGGCCTGGGGGAAGAAGCTCCTCCTAAGTCTCTCAGTTTTTGCCATCAGGCTACGGAAGCGCTTACCAGATGGAAGCAAAGTGAATAGACGGTTACCAGGGTGATTAGAGTCCTTGAAGATTTTAACAGCTCTATTTTTGCAGCGTTTGAGGTAGATGTCCTGCAGAGAGGGGAGAGCAGACCCTGAGATGCGCTCAGCTAAGCGCACTACTCTCTGTAGTGCTTTGCAGTCCTGATTGGGGCTGTTTCCATACCACACTGAGATGCACTGAGTCAATACACTTTCTATGGTCCCTGAATAGAACGTTTTCAGGATTGCTGGTGAGACCCTGAATTTCCTCAGCTGTCGCAGATGGTACAGTCTTTGCCTGGCTTTCTTAACCTGTTAACCTTCGCCCCCCATTTTGGGCCTCACAGGTGAAAATAACCTACCTAAATTAAAACGGTAAAAGTTCCTGACAAAGTGTGCTACACAAACAAATTAGGTATCTTTGGAAAGAAGACACTCTAGGCTTTACTATCCTTCATCCAGAGTTGATAATGCTCAAAAAGATCAACATTTTTTATTTCATATACAAATACATGAAATAAGTCCTGGAGCAATCCAGAAAAGTAATGTATTAAAAGCCACATGTCTCATGAGTTTATATTTCAAATTTGAAGAAGATACCATGAAAAATGAGATTCCTGCATTTTTTATGAAACTATTTATAGTCCTCCCACCCCCCTGTTTGAGGAAAAATAACCACCAAATGTATTGCAGAATTATACAAACTATTTTAGTCATTATACATATTCCTGCATAGTTTTTTTAAATTATAAAATAATAGACAGAATTTTAGACATCATATAAGTGATTTATTTGAGCACTAAAAATACAAAAATAATTATTTGAGTAATAAAAAAGGAAAACAAAATGCTTTGTATATAGTATGTATATATTCTGATTGCCAGACATAAACTGATATTGGCAGACATGGTCATACAGTCAGTAATCGCACGCTGATGTGCGTCCATACAGATGATAATCATACAGATGGGCCATATAATCAATAATAGCTGATCATTGAATCACAATGATAGCCGTCATAGATTCGGTAATAAACACGCTGATGTGCGTCCATACAGATTATAATCATGCAGATACGACCACATTCCCCACACAATACACACACACACACATATATAAAAAATTGTTGAAGAAAAAAAAAAGAAAGTTTTTTTTTTATGGAAAAAGCAGATCGCTAAGTTACGCCCCACTCAGATGACAGCTACGTCACAGCGTGCGTCACTCAGGAGAGAGCGCCAAATTCAAATAATCTATGTTCTGCTTATCTGAGACTTTTTTTCCGTGGACGGTCTCATTCTGTTTGTAAAACTCTATGCTACAACACCGTGTCGTTTTTTTACCACCAAGACGCTGTTTTTGAGCGTAATTTATTCCATAACGGACGCGAACAATAACTCTCCCGAAGAAATGAAATGAAATGTAAACAAAGGAATATTCATCCTTATTACAACGTTATTGTTTTGTTGGACTAAAAGTGCTCGCTGGGATGTTGTTCCGTGGACCCTTACCTCTCTAACTAAACTGGGATTTCAGCAGTGGACGCGTTTGTGGCTCGTTATTACACTGATAATGGTACATACTGCTTTTTTATTCTGCATGTTTTGATGTGTACTGCTTACACAAATGTAGCAAATACATTCCTTATAAGGTTTCCATCGGAAAACAGCGATCTGTCATCGATGCTTGAGGCTTAGACCTTCAAAATGATATATAGTTTGTCAAGATTAACTTTGTCCCGTTTCATTTATTCTATTAGAAAACAATGACACATGCAAACAAAGAGCGTTCAGTGTGCCGTCGCTCTGGCAAAGGTTAACAGGTTAACCAGTGTTTGGATATGTGTAGTCCAAGTCAGGTTCTCGGAGATGTTTACACCGAGGTACTTGAAGCTACTCACCTTCTCCACAGGGGTCCCACTGATCATAAGAGAAGTGTAGGGCTGCTGCTGTCTCTTCCTAAAGTCCATGATCAGCTCTTTAGTTTTGCTCACATTCAGAGAGAGACAGTTGTCCTGGCACCATGATGTGAGTCTCTCTACCTCATCCAAGTATGCAGTCTCATCGTTGTTGGAGATGAGGCCCAGAACCACAGTATCATCAGTGAATTTGATAATAGATGTGGAGCTGTGAGAGCACACGCAGTCATGCGTGTAGATAGAGTAGAGCAGGGGACTCATGACACAGCCCTGTGGTGCTCCTATGTTCAGAGTGATGGAGTTTGAGGTGAACTGGCCAACTTTCACCACTTGAGGTCTGCCGGTGAGGAAGTCTTGAATCCAGTCACAGAGTGAGGAGTTTAGGCCGAGGTCTGTGAGTTTAGAAGCCAGCTTGATGGGGACTATAGTGTTGAAAACTGATCTATAGTTAATGAATAGCAGCCTTACATAATTCCCATTGTTTCTGTCCAAGTGTGTGAGGGAAGAGTGGAGGACGTGAGAGATGGCATCGTCAGTGGATCTATTTGGGCGATAGGCAAACTGAAGAGGGTCCAAAGTATCAGGGATGGAGGAGCAGATGTGGCTCCTCCATCTTTACAAGTCTCTCAAAAACCTTCATGACTATAGATGTGAGGGCAACTGGGCGATAGTCATTCAGGCAAGAGGGTTTATTGTTCTTCGGCACAGGGATAATGATGGATTTTTTGAATGAGGCAGGAACCACGGAGGTAGCAAGGGTCTCATTGAAGATGGAAGTGAACAAACCAGCGAGCTGATCGGCGCAGGACCTCAGAACACGGCCAGTTATCCCATCAGGTCCGGCTGCTTTCCTGACGTTCACTTTCTTTAGCACCCTCCGAACTTCATCCTCTGACACGGTGATTACAGGATCATCGCTGCTCTGCTTGCTGTTTCCTGACACGCTGGACGGCAGAGTCGTGCTGCCGCCGTTGCAATCGAAGCGGCCGTAGAAGCCGCTTCGATTTGCCAAAAGCCGGTAGTGAGCGGGCATTCTTGAACTGAGTGTAGCAATGATCCAGTGTACTTGGTCCTCTAGTTGGACAGGATACATGTTGATAAAGGTTCGGCATGACCTGCCTGAGGTTGGCTTTGTTAAAGTCTCCCGTGATGATAAAGGCAGCGTCAGGATGTTTGTTAGTGTAGCCGTTGAGCACATCGTGAAGTTTAGACAAAGCCAAGCCGGTGTCCTCCTGTGGTGGAATGTACACAGCAGTAACAATGATCGATGAAAACTCCCGGGGCAGATAAAATGGGCGGCAAATAATGGAAAGATGTTCCAGATGAGGCGAGCAGGAACGCGACAGAATGGAGATATTCCTGGGGGCACACCATTTCTTGTTGGTCATGAAACACACTCCTCCACCCCTGGATTTACCTACCTCTGCTGTTCTGTCCGTCCGAAAAACAGAGAAGTTATCACTTGGCATGACAGCAGTGTCCGGGACCGAGGACGAAAGCCACGTTTCTGACGAACAAAGGATGTTACAGTCCCTTATGTCCCGTTGGAAACTAATCCTGGCTCTAAGATCGTCCATATTATTCTCCAAGGATTGGAAATTTGCGAGCAGAATGCTCGGAAGAGGAGGACTGTGAGCCCTTTTCCTGAGTCTATCTGGAATCCCAGCGCGTTTCCCGCGGTGTTTCTTGATCCGTCGCCCCGGGGGGTTGTTGTTTATCTCTGCGTTCCGAAGAATCTCAAGAGGCCACGCTGGATTTGTGGCTAAAGTGTCATGGAACAGGTTGGTGTAGCGGTTTCCAATGTCCAAAAGTGTTTCTATGTTATAGGCAATCAGTGCCGACGTGAAATGTGTAAAAAGAGAAAGTAAAAGTAAGTCAAAAAGTAAATTAAAGCAAAATCTAAGCGGAGCGGCCTGTACGGCGTCCAAACACAGCGGCGCCATTTTGTATGGATAAGGAAGATATCAAAGAAGATATCATAGTTTGATTTTTATGCTTATTTGTAAACTGGGATATTTTTCTTAACAGAAGAGGGAAAAAAATGAGATTGCAAACTTTTTTTAAGTTGTAAAAAAGATGCAAAGTGATCCTCTATATAGAGATCTCCTGTGCAAGAAGTCCCTTTCCTCTCCACATTGAGAAAACTGTCTATTAGAGTGGGCTCAAAAGAATGGTTACATGATTTTGGTGTTAATTGAGACTTTGGGTAATTAAAAAAAAAACCTACTTTTAATTTAGCAATTTCTCAACAGAAAATGTCTGTTCACTAAATTGTTAACAGTTCTGCTTTCTGTGAAGAGTTGAAGAGTAGAGCTTGGAGAGAGGACCTTGGCATTGACATAACTTCCGCTTGAACCCATAATGGAAAGGTCTCAGGTGTCCAGATTTGAATGCCATAATAAAAACCTGACACTTCAAATCAACATTTAAATATCAACTTTTGTTTAAAGTAGTTTTTAATTCCTGCAAATATATCCAAATGAATAACCTAATACAAGTAATGTGCTTTATGTCTTACAATCTCACGTTCTTTCATCGGTCTGCACAGCACCGCTTCACCTAATATATTCAGGTCATATGAAGTGAAACTATTAGTCTTTTTTACTTGGTTACTTTAATAATAGCTTAGGACATTTTTACTTTTTAATTGTCTTGATGGATAATCCATAAAAGAGAGAGTTACAGTAGTCAAGTCAGGAGGTGAGGAAATGTGGACAAAAATCGCGGCATCTTTGATATTTAGAGAGGGACATAGTCAAGCAATTACTGAGGTGAAAGATAGCTGATTTGGTAAGAGAGAAGGATCAATATTTATGCCAAGATTTCTAACAGCAGTGGAAGGTCTAAGAAGGACACCAGCAATATTAACACTCAATATAGAGGCAAGACGTAAGTTGACAAGGGCCGACCAGAAGTAAATCTATTTTTATCAGTGTTTAATTTAGAAAATCTTAAAACTACAAATCACCCAAGCATTGATGTCATCAACACATGCGGATATAGAGTTGATGGGGAAAGTAGCAGTACATTTGAAAACTGATGTGGAGCTGGGTGTCGTCAGCATAGCAGTGAAGGTTAAAGGGATCATGAGAGAAATCAAATTTTCTTTGTGCTTTGCAAATAAATAAACCACCTGTGAGTTTCATAGCTTAAAACGTCATAATAGACAAAGCATTTATTTAATCAAACCCCAAAAATGGCTCATTTGGATAATGTGAGTTCTGTGACATTATCCAATATATTTGCATATGACTGCTTCCAGAGCAAAATATAGATGAATAGTTAAAAGCAACTAGAGGCCATTCCATTTTTGCCATATTCTCACACGCTCCAAAACTTTATTAATATAACATATTTCATATATAGGGCTGCCCCCTAATAGTCGACTAACCGTTAGTCTACCAGAAGAGGCTGGTCCATGTATACTTGCCTTACAGAAAGAAAAATATATCTGTAGAGTGGGAAATGTTTACTTTTAAATGAATGTACATGCATACAGACGCATCAACTACTGCGGAGATGACGATTCGGTGTCGCCAACTTCATCTCTTAAACCGAAACCACTACTTTATCCATAAATTATTAAAATGTTAATGCAGCCTCCTAACTGTTTTTCACTGACACATTCATTATCATTACTTCTGCCGGTGCAAGCTTTATACATGCACTTGAGCGCTTATAAGACTGTAGGCTATTAAAGGCTCATTAGAATTATTTAAATATTTTATTAATAAATGTGCGATTCGTCGACTAATGCTTAAAATGAATGACGACTAGTCGACCAGAAAAAATCTTTATATATAAATGATTAATGATTATTGTGGCCTAGTAAAAGTCATATAAGTGACGAAGAGCAATGGACCAAGAACAGAACCCTGGGGAACACCATGAGAAACAGGGGCATCAATAGACTAATGAATATAGTTAAATAGTGTTGATGGTCAGACAAGTAGGAAATAAACCTGAAGAGGGCAGTTCCAGAAATACCAAGAGCAGAAAGACAGGAGATGAGAATACTGTGAGAGATGCAGTGCCAAATGCAGACGTCTAAGAGAATCAGAATACTGGTGGAACCAGAGTCAGTGGCCATGAGGAAATTGACGTCTCAGAAATGAAGAGAGCAAAAGCCTGATTGGACTCAAAGAATTTGTTGCAGATAGGATTATAGTTAAGCGGCCTCAACATTCTCCAGCAATTTAGTCTAAAAAAAAAAGATTAGAAATCAGCACTAATATCAGGAGGGTCGATGCCAGGCTTTTTTTTAGGACTGGGGTGACATTCGCAATTTTTAATTCTAGATGAACACTAATGTACTTAGATGTACTAAGTAGTTGGCAAATGAGGAGAAAAATGGGCATAGAAATCACATACACACAAATAGCGTGAACTGAATTAAAATTACAGAATGACAAGTACTTGATTAACTCAGAGATAAATGATGAGATCCACAAATCTCTGGGTTGGCCTTTTACTTGTTACTTGTTCGTTCTCATGACCAAAGAGGATAAAAAACATTCCAGGATTTACACCCAGTGTATTCCCTCCCTTTTTCCTGTATCTGAAGCTAAGGACTAATGACCAACCACTATAAACATGAATGGAACATGCTAGAAGTTCACAGAGCGCAGTCATTTTCATTTATTATATCTGTTATTTATAATAATTTTAAATTACTTGAACTTTCTGGGTTCATTACAAGTTATCAATAAACAGCACTTGTGGCATAAAGTTGTTAGTAACAAAACAAAATACAAACCCGATTCCAAAAAAGTTGGGACACTGTACAAATTACGAATAAAAAAGGAATGCAATAATTTACAAATCTCATAAACTTATAGTTTATTCACAATAGAATATAGATAACATATCAAATGTTGAAAGTGAGACATTTTGAAATGTCATGCCAAATATTGGCTCATTTTGGATTTCATGAGAGCTACACATTCCAAAAAAGTTGGGACAGGTAGCAATAAGAGGCCGGAAATGTTAAATGTACATATAAGGAACAGCTGGAGGACCAATTTGCAACTTATTAGGTCAATTGGCAACATGATTGGGTATAAAAAGGGCCTCTCAGAGTGGCAGTGTCTCTCAGAAGTCAAGATGGCAAGAGGATCACCATTTCCCCCAATGCTGCGGTGAAAAATAGTGGAGCAATATCAGAAAGGAGTTTCTCAGAGAACAATTGCAAAGAGTTTGAAGTTATCATCATCTACAGTGCATAATATCATCCAAAGATTCAGAGAATCTGGAACAATCTCTGTGCGTAAGGGTCAAGGCCGGAAAACCATACTGGATGCCCGTGATCTTCGGGCCCTTAGACGGCACTGCATCACATACAGGAATGCTACTGTAATGGAAATCACAACATGGGCTCAGGAATACTTCCAGAAAACATTGTCGGTGAACACAATCCACCGTGCCATTCGCTGTTGCCGGCTAAAACTCTATAGGTCAAAAAAGAAGCCATATCTAAACATGATCCAGAAGCGCAGGCGTTTTCTCTGGGCCAAGGCTTATTTAAAATGGACTGTGGCAAAGTGGAAAACTGTTCTGTGGTCAGACGAATCAAAATTTGAAGTTATTTTTGGAAAACTGGGACGCCATGTCATCCGGACTAAAGAGGACAAGGACAACCTAAGTTGTTATCAGCGCTCTGTTCAGAAGCCTGCATCTCTGATGGTATGGGGTTGCATGAGTGCGTGTGGCATGGGCAGCTTACACATCCGGAAAGGCACCATCAATGCTGAAAGGTATATCCAAGTTCTAGAACAACATATGCTCCCATCCAGACGTTGTCTCTTTCAGGGAAGACCTTGCATTTTCCAACATGACAATGCCAGACCACATACTGCATCAATTACAACATCATGGCTGCGTAGAAGGAGGATCCGGGTACTGAAATGGCCAGCCTGCAGTCCAGATATTTCACCCATAGAAAACATTTGGCGCATCATAAAGAGGAAGATGCGAAAAAGAAGACCTAAGACAGTTGAGCAACTAAAAGCCTGTATTAGACAAGAATGGGACAGCATTCCTATTCCTAAACTTGAGCAACTGGTCTCCTCAGTCCCCAGACGTTTGCAGACTGTTATAAAAAGAAGAGGGGATGCCACACAGTGGTAAACATGGCCTTGTCCCAACTTTTTTGAGATGTGTTGATGCCATGAAATTTAAAATAAACTTATTTTTCCCTTAAAATTATACATTTTCTCAGTTTAAACATTTGATATGTCATCTGAATCTATGTTGTATTCTGAATAAAATATTGAAATTTGAAACTTCCACATCATTGCATTCTGTTCTTATTCACAATTTGTACAGTGTCCCAACTTTTTTGGAATTGGGTTTGTATTTTACAATCTGTAAAGATTAAAATTTCAAAAATATAGCCACAAGACATAAATAAAAGTTTTAAAAAATTTTAGCATGAAAAAAAAAATTCTATGTATAATTATATCTGTACGAAGAGCAGTGCTCTCACAGAAGTCACTTCTAAACCAAGCAGATTTCTGTTGGTCAGCAGGGCGAATTTGCATGACCAACTTGAACATGAGCAGATCTGCATGTGTAACTCCCATTCACACAGATTCCTCTATTAATTAATGGAATTGGCCTAAGAATTTTTACACCGCAACAGTAAATATGACTGCATATTTAGTCTCTCACTGTTTGCACCTTTGTCCTGTTTCCCTCGTTACCCATGTGTATATAAGCCCTACTGTTTCCTGTGTTCGTCATCAGGTGTTGTTCAGGTGATGGTTTGCTCAGTTTTGTTCTTTGTTCCCTTAATTTTTATTGCTTTGACTGTTGTTATCAACTGAAATAAAACTACTGTTTTACTCTCCCTTGTTGCTGAGTTCACCACTCATTAGAGTTTCCAGTTTTTCACTTTTAAGAGTGCCTTATGATGTGTAAGGTACAATGGGGCTAAAGACACCTTAAGGAAACTCCCAAAATGTATGATTCCACAAATTACACATTGTTATTGAACAGTGATAAAGCAACACAGTTTGTTGAAAAATATATTATAAAAGTGGTATGTTTTAAAAATTCATGAGGTGGTAAAAGGCTCACCGACCCCGGACAAAAGGCACCCAGTAATGATACAAATACTTTAGCTAAAGTAACAAGTTCTGTATGATGTTTTCAAATATGATTAAAAAGTTAATACTTGTTTAGAACAGTCATTTCAGCAAATTTTGCTCTAATTTTATAATAAATAAGAAACAAATCTAATTAAAAACTAACTAAATTAATTCTCATTTACAAAATAAATGAAAACAGTTCTTGCCTTCCCAGGGAATCGAATGCTCTACTGTTTGAGTTAAAGAAACTATACTGATTTTTATTTATTTATTTAAATTTTTTTGTGCCATCTAGTAATTGAAAGAAGAAAAAAAATCAGAACTGCCTTTTAGCCTGGTGTGCCTCATTCTACCCTATGTGTTCCTTCAGGGTATGCTGTTGGAAGTACAGTCAGGTCCATAAATATTGGGACATCGACACAATTCTAAAATGTTTGGCTCTATACACCACCACAATGGATTTCAAATGAAACGAACAAGATGTGCTTTAACTGCAGACTGTCAGCTTTAATTTGAGGGTATTGACATCCAAATCAGGTGAACGGTGTAGGAATTACAACAGTTTGCATATGTGCCTCCCACTTGTTAAGGGACCAAAAGTAATGGGACAATTGGCTTCTCAGCTGTTCCATGGCCAGGTGTGTGTTATTCCCTCATTATCCCAATTACAATGAGCAGATAAAAGCTCCAGAGTTCATTTCAAGTGTGCTATTTGCATTTGGAATCTGTTGCTGTTAACTGTCAAGATGAGATCCAAAGAGCTGTCACTATCAGTGAAGCAAGCCATCATTAGGCTGAAAAAACAAAACAAACCCATCAGAGAGATAGGAAAAACATTAGGCATGGCCAAAACAACTGTTTGGAACATTCTTTAAAAGAAGGAACGCACCGGTGAGCTCAGCAACACCAAAAGACCCTGAAGACCACCGAAAACAACTGTGGTGGATGACCGAAGAATTCTTTCTCTGGTGAAGAAAACACCCTTCACAACAGTTGGCCAGATCAAGAACACTCTCCAGGAGGTAGGTGTATGTGTGCCAAAGTCAACAATCAAGAGAAGACTTCACCAGAGTGAATACAGAGGGTTCACCACAAGATGTAAACCATTGGTGAGCCTCAAAAACAGGAAGGCCAGATTAGAGTTTGCCAAACGACATCTAAAAAAGCCTTCACAGTTCTGGAACAACATCCTATGGACAGATGAGACCAAGATCAACTTGTACCAGAGTGATGGGAAGAGAATGGAGAAGGAAAGGAACTGCTCATGATCCTAAGCATACCACCTCATCAGTGAAGCATGGTGGTGGTAGTGTCATGGCGTGGGCATGTATGGCTGCCAGTGGAACTGGTTCTCTTGTATTTATTGATGATGTGAATGCTGACAAAAGCAGCAGGATGAATTCTGAAGTGTTTCGGGCAATATTATCTGCTCATATTCAGCCAAATGCTTCAGAACTCACTGGACGGCGCTTCACAGTACAGATGGACAATGACCCAAAGCATACTGCAAAAGCAACCAAAGAGTTTTTGAAGGGAAATAAGTGGACTGTTATGCAATGGCCAAGTCAAATCACCTGACCTGAATCCGATTGAGGATGCATTTCACTTGCTGAAGACAAAACTGAAGGGAAAATGCCCCAAGAACAAGCAGGAACTGAAGACGGTTACAGTAGAGGCCTGGCAGAGCATCCCCAGGGATGAAACCCAGCGTCTGGTGATGTCGATGCGTTCCAGACTTCAGGGTGTAATTGACTGCAAATGATTTGCAACCAAGTATTAAAAAGTGAAAGTTAGATTTATGATTATTATTCTGTCCCATTACTTTTGGTCCCTTAACAAGTGGGAGGCACATATGCAAACTGTTGTAATTCCTACACCGTTCACCTGATTTGGATGTAAATACCCTCAAATTAAAGTTGACAGTCTGCAGTTAAAGCACATCTTGTTCGTTTCATTTGAAATCCATTGTGGTGGTGTATAGAGCCAAAAATGTTAGAATTGTGTCAATGTCCCAATATTTATGGACCTGACTGTATATGATGATTTGCAGCTTCACTTAAGGAAAAGATTTACATTCAGTAAACACAGACTGCCTCCACTTGTGTTATTAACAAAAAAAACTAAAAACTTTGATTTATATGCTTGTAAATGAAAATTGGATAGTGTGACGAGCTTAATAAGGATATGGACTGAAAATGTATATTAAAAGAGGGACATAAATAGTGCACAGTCACTTTATATGACAAGAATTGCTAAAAATAATGAAAGATTGATTTAGATTGATTAACTTTTTTTCTTTATCTGTTCTTTCTCTTTCTGTTTGTGTTTGTCTTTCTCTTGCTTTGTCTTCACTTTAGCCTCCCAACCCCAATCTAAACGTAGGTCCAGGTGGTGGAGGTCAGTCTCTGCACTCTCAGACTAATATAAATGATAGTATGGGCACTGGCTTGCCACTCACCTCACTGATGCAGAGCCAAATGAGCAATGGTGAGACCCTCTGCATCCAAGAATCACTTATGTGCCTGTGCTGTGCTTGAGCTTGCTTATTTCTTTGTAAAATTTATTTTCACCGTATGTAGTACTTACTGTTTTTACACACACCCCTATACTTTTCTGCAGCTTGCCTGGCTCTTAACAACACTATGTTCCCTTTCATTTGGTGGTGTTTTGATGAACTGAATGTGTGTTTTACGCTGACTGTGAGTGTGTGTTGTCAGGCCCCAGCTACGCCCTCACCCAGCAGCAGCACAACACATCCATGAGCCTGCCCGCCAGCAGCCATGGCACGGGGCCTGGGTACAGCCACTCGGCGCCCACCTCTCAGGGTCAGGTGGCCTATTTATCCATGGCCTCTCGTGCCAACCTCAACATGCAGTCCAGCCAAGGTGAGCCCGGGATGGAGCTCACCTGAAAGTCCCATCCAGAAATCAATGTAATTGGACAAGAATGGGGGATGAGGGCTTTGAGGAAAGCTTTATTCAGAAATAATGTGTCATGTATGGTATGTATATAGATATATTAAGATAATAAAGTCCATTTTAGCCATGTACACACTACAGTTAAATTAGGTTATCAGTTTACATTTTGGTAATTAATCCCCTCCTGTACACACACAGTTCAGTAAATCACGAGAGTGACATCAGCATTCTACAATCGAATTGACTCCCGAAAAATGCAGGTAGTGACAACCAAGTTTACAAAAATTATACGCAATGTGTACGGAACTGAACTGAACAACTAGTTGTACAACTAGTACCAATTTAAACGTGCATCAGAGATGTGTCTCTTTGTATTTGTGTGGTGCAAGAAAGCCACACGGAAAGTGGTATGAGCTTTGACTCATCCGTGTCAGATCTTATTAGAAAAAATGGCAAACAAGAACAAGCCCACAATAAACAGATAAATCCAAATGCTTTATCTTAAAAACAAAAATATCTCAACCTGCTCGCTTCAATATCGCCATAAACTTAAAGTATCACTTTATAAAATCAAGCCCAAAAATGCTTATAAAAAGTGGACATGGCAACACTTCAAAAGCGTGCTCTGCAAAGCAGCCTTACAAACATAAACAAAACACAATGGCTCTGTTGATGGTGGTTTAGTTAAAATTGCTGAACATAAGTCGAAGTATACGAGCTAGGCTAAGAGCTAACCCCACAAGACCGGCTCTTCCAACACTCATGGTCTCAAACGTTCGATCTCTGGAAAACAAACTGGACTTAATTCAACTCAGTCGGTCTACACAGCATGAGGCAAGGGATTGTTGTGTGTTTATTTTCACCGAAACATGGCTAAACGACAACATCCCGGACTTCGCCATTCAGCTGCACGGGCTAACCACCTTCCGAGCGGATAGAGATTCATCACTGTCTGGTAAGACCCACGGAGGGGGCTTGTGTGTGTACATCAACAAAGACTGGTGTAACAATGCTGCAGTATTATCAAAACACTGTTCATCGCTGGTGGAGTTTATGTTTGTGAAGTGTCGACCGTTCTATCTGCCGCGGGAGTTCACAGTCATTGTTATTGTTGCAGTTTACATCCCCCCATGTGCAACCGCTAAGGATGCGCTTTGTGAACTGTACAGCGCCATCAGCGAACAACAAACAAATAACCCTGACGGCTTTTTCATCATAGCCGGTGACTTCAACCACGCAAACTTAAAGACAGTTTTGCCAAAGTTCTACCAACATGTGAACTTTGCAACAAGGGGAAACAACACACTGGACTTTGTTTACACAACAGTAAAGAACTCTTACAAGGCTGTACCCCACCCCCACCTCGGGTACTCGGACCACATCACTGTTATGCTAATCCCAGCATATAGACCACTTCTCAAACTCGCCAAACCAGTTCAAAAGCAGATAACAGTATGGCCAGACAATGCCACCTCAGCACTGCAGGACTGCTTCCAGGACACAGACTGAAACATGTTTAAAGAGGCAGCCACCTACAACAACCACACAGACCTGCATGAGTACACTGAAACTGTGACTGCTTACATCAAAAAGTGCACTGATGATGTGACAGTCACCAAGACCATCACCACACGTGCAAACCAGAAGCCATGGATGACAGCAGAGGTTCGTGGGCTGCTAAAGACCAGAGATGAAGCATTCAGATCAGGAGATAAAGCAGCCCTCAAAACAGCAAGAGCCAGTCTGTCCTGTGGCATCAAAAATGCAAAACGGTCATACGCTTAAAAAATCAACAATTACTTCACAGACAGCAGAGACACACGGAGCCTGTGGCAAGCCATTCAGACCATCACTGACTGCAAGCCCCCGCCACAGGCCTGTGATGAGGACACATCCCTCCCCAATGCACTCAACCACTTTTATTCATGGTTTGAAATGCAGAATGACACACCTGCACAAAAACTGCCCTTACCTCCCAACGACCGGGCACTCTGTCTGTCTCCAGCCGACGTAAGGAAGACCCTATCTAGGATTAACCCACGCAAGGCTGCGGGACCTGACAACATACCTGGCCGTGTTCTGAGAGACTGTGCTGCACAGCTGACAGATGTCCTAACAGATATCTTCAACACCTCGCTGAGCCAGGCAGTTGTCCCCACGTGTTTCAAATCCACAACAATCATACCGGTACCAAAGAAATCACCTGTGTCCTGTCTAAATGACTACCGTCCCATAGTACTGACTCCAATCATGATGAAGTGCTTTGAGAGGTTAGTCATGCACAACATCAAAACCAGCCTCCCCAACACACTCGACCCGCTCCAGTTTGCATTCTGTCCAAACCGCTCTATGGACGATGCAATTTCCTCCACCCCTCCACCTGGCTCTTACCCACCTAGAAAATAAAGACTCCTATGTTAGAATGCTGTTCATTGACTTCAGCTTGGCATTCAACACAATAATCCCACAACAGCTCATAAGTAAACTAAACCTGCTGGGCCTTAACAATTCCCTGTGTAATTGGATCCTGGACTTTCTAACCAGAAGACCTCAGTCAGTCCGTGTCGGCCACATCACCTCGAGCTCTACCACACTGAGGACAGGGGCCCCACAAGGCTGTGTGCTCAGCCCGCTGCTCTTCACACTGCTAACCCACGACTGCACTACCAAGTTTAGCTCCAACCACATCATCAAGTTTGCTGATGACACAATAGGGGTAGGTCTCATCAGCAACAACGATGAAATGCACTACTGACAGGAAGTGGCACAGCTGGCTGAATGGTGTGGCACTAACAATCTGTCCCTCAATGGGGAGAAGACAAAGGAGGTTGTGATGGATTTCAGAAGAAACTCCATTGACCACCCCCCACTGACCATCGACAGCTCGACTGTGGAGAGAGTCAGCAGCAGTAAATTCCTGGGGGTGCACATCACAGAGGCTCTCACCTGGACCACCAACACCATGTCACTCTCCAAAAAGGCACAACAGCGTCTCCCTCCACCCATCCTCACCACATTCTACAGAGGCACCATTGAGAGTGTGCTGACCAGGTGCATCACTGTCTGGTACGGGAACTGCAGTGCTGCTGACCGCAAGACCCTCCAGCGGACAGTGAACACAGCTGCAAAGATCATCGGTGCCCCTCTCCCCTCCATCCTGGACATTTTACTTACACGATGCTCCAGCAAAACCAACAGCATCGTGAAGGACTCCACCCATCCCTCCCACAGTCTCTTACAGCTCCTACCATCAGGAAGATGGTACCGGAGCATCAGAGCCCACTCCGCCAGACTGCTCAACAGCTTTTTCCCACAGGCTGTGAGAGCCCTGAAACAATATTTATGTGAAGCATGTTATGTGGTCCATGTTTTATGTGAAACATGGACCACGCCCCACCCCAAACACCCCCCCCCCCCCCCCCCCAACCTTACCACACCAAAGAAAAAGCTGTATGGAACTTTTTTTGTGCAATTCGAAGTGTGCTACACACAGGTGAGTGGGCCTGTGCAAACCACCTGTAGTAACACACTCTCCTCTATGTGCACTAGACACTTTACACACACTGCTGCGCGTACACAATCCCACAAAAGACTCGTTTTATACATATAAAAGCAATATATGTATGTTTACATGCTCAGGCATTACAAATCATCCTGCTCTGTTCCCCAACCAGCTGCTTGACTCAAAATGTCTCTCTTTGCACATGTACAGTATTTGTGAAGCATTCGTATAGTTTGTATTTTTTTATCTTATATTTTTTAGTTTGTATAGGGTAAATACTTATATATATATATATATATATATATATATATATATATATATATATATATATATATATATATATATATATATATAGTATACTTATAGTTAAATCTGTCAGTAGGTTAGTTGTGTATAGGTTTATAGTGTTTTTTACTTAATTGTTGAATGTCTGTATTTATGTAGCACCGTGGTCCTGCGAGGCACGACATTTCGTTCCACTGTATGTCCCCACATGTAGCGGAATGACAATAAAGCTCAACTTGAACTTGAACTTGATATGATGACCAGCGAGTCATGTTCCGAACACAAATTTAGAGAATCCCGTACTTAAATGCAGTTGCCGAAATTAACTGCTTAAATTTTACATTGTTTCATGCCCAATTCAACACGTTATTGTTTTTATACTGACCAAATGATATTTTCTTTCCTCTAACCCTAAACCTACCCCTCACACAAAACGTTCTGCCATTTTAGATGTTCAAAATACAAGTTTTTGGCATGATGATCCAAAATTTACTGGCATTGCTATCCTTGTGGGGACATTTGGGACTACCAGGTACACACACACAGAAACACACATTTTGGGTAAAAATATAACACAGACATGTTCTTGACAGGTTTATTGATATTCATCCATGTGCTACTGTTGAGTTGTTCTTCTGCATGGGTAAAGATGCTTCATTAGAAATATCTCTTGACCCTCAAGAGAGAGATCAAACACATTCAGTTCATCAGCAGGAGGCTGCTCCCTTCCTCTGACTTTTGCTTTAATCCTCTTTTTAAGGCATTCTTTAGGTCTTTAAAACCCTGAAATGCTGCCCTCTGTCCCTAACTGACAGTGTTTCTTTCTAGACTCTACCCCTGCTTCATTTAGTTCTCAAAAACTGTACAGCAACATTTTAGTCCTGGATGTAACCTCAGTGTTTTGAAACATTTTTTGAACAAAAGACTTTTGTTTACACTGTTTGTGGTGCTGGTTCCCATTAGTTTCTGTGATGCATCAGCAAGGCACTGGACCCCATTACTCATCCACCTCAGCAGGGGGTCAGCACTACCAGGGCCAGCAGACTGGAATAATGGCACAGGGAAACCAGGGGAACAGCATAATGTCACAAAGGCCAATGGGAAGTTATCGTGTCCCACAACAAGGTAAGGGCTGTTACCATTATTTTATTCAACTAGTCTAGATTGTGCTGTAGATTTACAGAGGTGAAATCATAAGTGCTAATTTTAGTAGTTCTTCAGCTATTTTTTTTTTTCTTCGATGCAATTACATTGATTTCTATACTTGTCGGAAAGTAAAATAATTCTAGTATAATAATGGCAGTCTGTTATTTCACTTAAGTCAGTGTGCTTTGGGATTGATAAATGCATTTAAATGTTGAAGCAGGGCCTAAAATGACATTTGCCAAGTGCCAAATGTGAGTAAAAAATCTTTGAATAAGGTGATTCCTCATGTGGAACCCAGGGTTAAGTCCTTGTGGTTGAGGTATTGCTTCGTCACCCTCTGCTATATCCACTTCTGGATCAGGCAGTTTTGCCATTCTGCACATATTATGCAAGACAGCTGTGGCTTTGATGAAAAGAGCAACCTTCTCTGGGGAATATTGGAGGTAACCTCCGCTAGTATCATGGCATCTCCATCTAAAATATATAAAAGGCATTTTCACTTTAGCTATTTAGTTGTCTGGTTACTTTAAATAATGTCTATATAAATACTATTCTGAAATACGTGCTCTTCCAAACTCCAAAGAAACGCTCCTGTCTGCACCTACATTTCTTATGTGGCTGGTTGTATCTGTAAACAGGATAAAATATAATATGCAGTGGCACAATATTTACATTGTACAGTATGATGTATAACAAAAGAGGTCAGTCAATTAGTTTCTACATCCATATATCATACCAAATTTCTGCTGGTGTTTGCTCATTGATCACAGGAGTCATCAGGAATGGTTTCAAAGGATATCCTGAATATGTATTGTGACGAGTCGGCTGCCTCCCCCCTTATTATCATCACCACCCCGTCCCGTATTCGCCACCCTTCACCAGGCTCCCGACAGGAGTGGGTGTGTGAGAGAGGAGGAGCGCTGAAACACACCTGATCTGAATAGAGCCTCATCACCGCCGCTGTTTAAATGCCGAACGCGCCTCTCCTCGAGAGAACTGTCTCGTCCCCCGTGCATGCACGCTGGTGTCCTCGTGGGTCCAGGAAGGGAGCGTCGAGAATGGATCGAGTTCCGCACCCGCGAGACTGCTGACGGGCCAGGATGCCGAAGAAGGACGAAGCCGCTAGAAGAAGCCGCCGCCACTCGCGCCCCGGTCCCGAGAGGGGAGCGCGTGCGACCGCCGGACTCCGCCCCTTACCTGGACCCTTCCTTTCAGAACACTGCCCTCCTTCACAAACCCCACAGCACGACGAGGACACCAGAACCCCCTGTTTATTTTTGGACACTTTTACCCCCTTTGGACACTTTATTTTATTATTTTGTTTAATAAAAGCCTCTCCGAGGCCTGATGCCACACCCACTGTGTCTGTCGTTTGCTCCTCCCGCCACAGCATACATATATTTAAATCTGTAATGTAATGCTAACCTACCTTGTATTAAAAATGAAGGCATCGTGTGTTGACCCAGGCCACCTCGCCACTAAATGTCTTATAATCATGTTGTGATCCCCAATGGCCTGCACATTGAGAGCATGAAACCCCTTTCGGCTGACATAAGCTTCCTCATCTTCGCCACTAGGGGCCTTCATTGGAAAGAGAGAGCCGTCCACTAGTCCTATAACTCCTGGCATTCTACTAGCTCGGGAAAACTCGGACTTGATAGATGAAAGCTCACCTCCTGTTGGAAACCTAATGTAGGTAGGTGCTAAAGCACTGATTGCCTTTGCCACTTCTGTTCGATTTTTAGCCAAACCAGGTTGTGACATTTTTGCAATAAAAGCTACTTCACTTTGAAAATCACCTTTTGCAAAAAACCGTAAGGCATTAGTCACTTGCAGTATAACCGGTAATGCTCCGTGACGCTTTGTTGGTCTCTATAATGCTGGTTGCAGTTCCTGTGCTAACTGTAGTATCATGTTGCACGGCAGTCTGTAATTACTTATGTGTTTTGTCATCAAAATTTAACACATCTTCCGGGTCCTCCAAGAGTCTTTCTGCCATTAAGGATCTCCGTTCTTCATTTTCAAGTATTAATAAGTGTAATGCCATGTTGGACAGCGCAATTGTAAGCATTTTTTTTTTCTGTTAGCTTTCAAATAATTTTGAAGTTAGGACAGCTGTGGGGTTGTTCTAAAGTTAAGACAGTTTTTAGGATGTTTTGTCAAGTTAGGAGGTTTCTGTAATACTACTTTCCTATCTGTAGTTAAGATAGGATAACGCACTTAGGAAATGCTGTTCTGTAATGGCTTTTGTCCTAAATGTGCTCCTAACTTAAATTACCATGGTTACCAAACAGATAAGATAAGATTTTTAAGTTAGGATCTTTCTGTAATACGCCCCCTGATGACCAGGTCGTGCTTCCCCTGGGACCTGCCATACATTGTGCATGCTGTGCCGCAATGGTGGCAACATTTTCAGGGTGGAAGGAGACGGCCTCCTCTCCAACCTCTCTTGCAGAAAGGAAAGCACAACACTGATTGGGCATTTCCTGGGGCTTCTAGTAAGAATAACACCACTCCACAAACATACTCCAGTTCAGGGCATAAGCCTGCCTAGTTGAGGGGGCTGTAGCCTGAGTGATGTGAATGGCCTGCAGTGATTTCAGCCATGTCTGACTCCAAATGAGGAGATAGCAGGTGTTTTGCGCCGCAAGAATACACGGTCTTGATGGTTGATGTACGCAGCCATCGCAGGTTGTTCATTCAGATGATCACATGCTTACCATGAAGCAGTAACTCAAGGTAATTGATATGCCACTGCATTTTAGGTCTTTGTTTAGGGGCCCGAGGCTGTGTGCCCCTTGCACACAGCACCCTAACCCAATCTGAAGGCATCTGTTGTGACAACAAAATGCCTCCACACTTGTTCTAAGGACAGTCCTGCCCATAGAAAAACAAGGTCTTACCATGGGCTGAATAATGAATAAACAGTAATGATCACCCGCCCATGCCATATCCATCTTGGGAATCGGCTGTGCAGCCAGTGCTAAAGTGATCTCATGTGCATCAATCAAGCTTTATCAAGATGATGAAGAGACAGGGAAGAGCTTGCTATTTTCCCAGTTGACCTGAAGCCCCAGATGGCTGAGGTGCCTGTGCATCAATCCCCATGCTCACACAACAGATCTCATGAATGAGCTAATATAAGTCAGTCGTTGAGATGAGCACACTCTGCAACTTTGGTGAAGATGAGCCCAAAGGGGAGGGCATTATACTGGTATGCTCAACTTTTCAAAGCAAACCAAAGAAACAGTCTGTGTCAAGGTAAAATTGAGACATGAAAATACACATCCAGATCGACTGCTGCAAACCAATCTTATGGGTGAACGCATGAAAGAATGCATTTCTGCATCAACATCTTGAACGGGAGCTTGTGTAGGGCCTGATTCTTACTTTAAGCATTTGGGCCATGTAACTGATTTGGGGAGATTTTGACAATCAAAAATGTATTCTAGAAGTTGCATTAATAAGAGTGAGAGAGAAAACCAGTTTAACCCTCTGGGGCCGAAGCCCACACTGGTGCAGTCTGTCTCGTATTTTCTTGTTGACCGCGAAAAGAACTAAAAATACTCCATAATTTTTGATCGTAGAGATAAGAATAAGGTATTGTTTGAAACTGCAAAGGGTCTACTTTTATTTTTGTATAGTCATAACAACAAAATAATGTGCTTTTGTAAAATAAAGAAAATAAACAGGGTCACTCTCTGCCATCTCAGTCTCTGTCATCTCTCTTCAATGTAAATAAAACAACCTGAATCTCAGTGAATACTCGCCACAAAGACATGAGAAACATACGAAAGCTTGAAATGTCTACTTTTAAATGAAGTCATGTCCAATACAAGCATTTTCTGATAAAATAATCCATATGAAACCAACACGATGTCCTGTTTTTCCCGTCTCAAGTCATCATCTCTAATCCGATCACGCCCATGCACTTTTCGAATTCTAAACATCCACGTGAGACGCACGACATGTAAACGCCCACATCACCTTGGTAAACAAACGAGAAGAGTACATCCTGGCTACTTTTCATTTATGGAAGAAGACGCGCTGAGAGGAATAACCCAGAACTTGCCTTAGAAGAAGAACACAACGCGATGTGTCGCACAGCTTGATCCAGTGAAGAATATACTGAGAGTTCTGTCTGTCCCTGTCTGTCGTGCTGCTGAGAGGTTTGCGATTGTAGCTCCGTGTACCTTCGCTTTTCTGTTGAATCTCTATCTTACTTTCACTCTCTGTTGTTTAAAGTGACAATATATAATTTAATTCCCACCATATTTCTGGTATTATCTATCAAACTAATTTGATCGTTCGCTTTTTAAAACCGCGAGTACAGCGCGCTAGCATTTGTTTGCCGTTAGCTTGTCATTCGCGGTTCCATTCGTTTCTGATCGGGTGTATTATTGTTTTCTTTTTTCTCGCTCCATTTTTCATGAGTTCATTAAACAACAGTGGTAAAAGAATCATTCTTCAATCACGGTGAGTAATGGGTCAAAACACTACTCTTCCGTTCCGATTAAAACATCAAACAGGTTCTCCCCACTCAGTGACGCACCCACTGAGAAACCTGATGAAAGTGCTCTTGTTATTGGCGATTATATTGTACGGAACGTGAAAATAGAGACACCAGCCACCATAGTCCAATGTTTACCGGGAGCCAGAGCTCCTGACATCTTGGCAAATTTAAAAGTGCTGGCTAATGCTAAACGTAAATTCAGTAAGATTGTTATTCACATCGGCGCTAATGATGTTCGACTTTGCCAGTCGGAGATCACTAAAAATAATGTTAAAGAGGTGTGTGAACTTGCAAGTACGATGTCAGACACTGTAGTATGCTCTGGTCCGCTCCCTGCTTCCCTGCTCCCTGCTTATTTGATACATAGCAGACTGTCATCACTCAATGGCTGGATGTCTAAGTGGTGCCCGGAGAATAACATAGGTTTCATAGACAATTGGAAGAATTTTTGGGACAGACCTGACCTGTTGAAAAGAGATGGTCGTCATCCCTCTTTGGGTGGTGCCGCTCTTCTCTCTAGAAATATGGCACATAGTCAAGTTCGTACTTGACTAACTGGGGCCCAGGTCAGGAAGCAGACAGACTGGCTAAACCGACCATCTGCTAGCCGCCTCACATCACAGAAGTCAGTTAATTCTCAGCACATAGAGACTCTTTCACCTAGATATCACACTATAGGGGCCGTGTCTGTTCCCCGAACTAGAAAATACAGAAAACAATTGAATTGGTGTTCAACAAATAAAAAACAGATATAATACAGATAAACAAATGATAAAGCTTGGCTTATTGAATATTAGATCCCTTTCTACAAAAACACTTTTTGTAAATGATATGATCACTGACCATAAACTAGATGTGCTTTGTTTGACAGAAACCTGGCTAAAACCAGATGACTACATTACTTTAAACGATTCTACCCCCCAAGATTACATTTACAAACATGAACCGCGTCCAAAAGTTAAAGGGGGAGGTGTTGCCACAATTTATAGCAATATTTTCAGTATTTCTCAGAGGTCGGGTTTCAAGTATAATTCGTTCAAAGTAATGGTGCGTCATATAACGTTATCCAAAGAAACAAGTGTTAATGATAAATCCCCTGTGATGTTTGTACTGGCTACTGTATACAGGCCACCAGAGCACCATACAGACTTTATTAAAGAATTTGCTGATTTTATATCTGAGGTAGTGCTGGCTGCAGATAAAGTCCTAATTGCTGGTGATTTTAATATCCATGTTGATAATGAAAAAGATGCATTAGGATCAGCATTTATAGACATTCTAAATTCCATTAGTGATAAACAACACGTTTCAGGACCTACTCATTGTCGAAATCATACTCTAGATTTAATACTGTCATATGGAATTGATGTCAGTGTCATTGAAATATTGCAGCAGAGCGATGATATCTCAGATCATTATCTAGTTTCATGTATATTCCATATAGCTAAAGCTGTAAAGTGAACTCCTTGTTACAAATATGGTAGAACCATCACTTCTACCACAAAAGACTGCTTTATAAATAATCTTCCTGATTTATCTCAATTCCTCAGCATATCCAACAGTGCAGAAAAACTTGATGATGTAACAGAAACTATTGACTCGCACTTTTCTAGCACTTTAGATACGGTTGCTCCTTTACGCTTAACCCTTTAAAACCTAAGGGTAAAATAGGTCATTTTTACATATTTTGTTTATTTGACTGTAAAATTCTAACAGAATGTGCTATTTTCAAGTGCAAGGTGTCATTTTTTCAGAAAACAGATGGCTTTCAAACAAGTACAGTTTTTGACCATTAATTTTGTGTGGTGAGTTTGTAAACAGAATTTAAATACACAAAAATAAAAAACAACAGTAATACATTTTCTGTTTTTTATTTATAAAAAAAGAGAAAAATCGTGATCGAAATAATCCAACACTTCTTACTTCAAATTTCAACTATATTACATATATACAAGTATTTTTGGGACACTGGGTTGCACAGTTTTCATTTAGGAGGCTTTTTTGTTCATACACGCACACAATTACTCATGCGTGCATATGCATACACCCATTCATTTACACTCACGGACTCATAATAGCGATGCACACACTACATGTGAAAAAGTGTCACTCAGACTGCTCCCAAAGTCTCATCAAAAATCATCCCAATCGACTCTTGTGCTATTTACTCCTCCTTCACCATGTTTTTGTTTGTTTCGTTTATTATTTTATGCAATCCAAAACTCTGCGCTCCCTATCTCTCCATTCAAATTCTCCCTTCCCGCTCTTCCGGAAATCAGCCGTGATTTGTCGACGGAGCGCAAGAAATTACAGTAATAAGCCATATATTGCCGAAAAGCGCATGTTGTCTGCTGTCAGGAGCAATTTGAATTATTGTGATGGTGCAAATGGTTGAAGAGTTATGGTAACATGAATACAGCTTGGTTTAATGTGTCGGCGCAGATACAGCCAGTTTTAAAGGGTTAAGGAAGATTAAGGAAAAGAGTCCAACACCGTGGTATAATGAGCACACTCTGGCCCTAAAGAGAGCAGCCCAGAAAATGGAGCGCAGCTGGAGAAAAACAAAATTAGAGGTATTTCGTATTGCTTGGTGGGAAAGTACCCTATCCTACAGAAAAGCATTAAAAACTGCTAGATCTGCTTACTTTAGGTCTCTTTTAGAAGAAAACAAACACAACCCCAAGTATTTATTTAATACAGTGGCTAAATTAACAAAAAAATATAACATCAGCAGGTGCAGATATTACCCAGCAGCACAGTAGTAATGACAAAATGATCAAAAACTGGATGACTAGCAATTTCTTACTGCTAAATTCTGAAAAAACAGAGGTGTTAATTATTGCACCAAAAACCTTTGCATGTAATAACCTAGATCACTGTCTAATACTTGAAGGCTGCTCTGTCGATTCTTCGTCATCAGTTAGGAACCTAGGCGTACTTTTTGACAGCAATCTTTCCTTCGAAAAACATGTTTCTAGCATTTGTAAAACTGCATTTTTCCATCTTAAAAATATATCTAAATTACTACCTATGCTCTCAATGTCAAATGCAGAAACATTAATTCATGTGCTCTTGACCTCGAGGCTAGATTATTGTAATGCTTTTTTAGGTGGTTGCTCTGCACGTTTAATATACAAACTCCAGCTGGCTCAAAATGCAGCAGCTAGAGTTCTTACTAGAACCAGGAAGTATGACCACATTAGTCCGATTCTGTCAACACTGCACTGGCTCCCTATTAAACATCATATACATTTTAAGATCTTGCTAATTACCTATAAAGCCCTGAATGGTTTGGGACCTCAGTATTTGAGTGAGCTCTTATTGCATTATAGTCCTTAACGTCGGCTGCGATCTCAAAACTCTGGCCATTTGATAATACCTAGAATATCAAAATCAACTGCGGGCGGGAGATCGTTTTCCTATTTAGTGCCCAAACTCTGCAACAATCTACCTAACACTGTTCGGGAAGCAGACACACTCTTGTCAGTTTAAATCTAGATTAAAGACCAATCTCTTTAACCTGGTTTACACATAATGCTGCTCATAATACTGCTCATGATACATTCATGCTGCTCACATATGATTGTTGCCCAGTTTGTGCTGAATACAGTGTTATCAGATAAAGTCTGATAACACTGTATTCAGCACAGACTGGGCAACAATCATATGTGCCATTAATATGTTTTCAAGATACTGAAAAAACACAAATGTCAGGGCATGTCAAAACTTCTCCAGGGCTCCAAAACGAGCGTTAATCAGAATCAGAATGAGCTTTATTGCCAGGTATGTTTACACATACGAGGAGTTTTTGTGACAGAAACTTCCATAGTGCAACAGAATGGCAGTGACAAGACAAAACACAGATAATAAAAGAATAAACATAGAACAAGTAAATGGGGAATAACAATATGCAAATTGACAGTTTATAAGTGCATAAATTAAAACAAATTTTAATTAAATTAATTAAATTATTTATAAAAAAAAGAATAATTATCTGTACCAAGATTTGTAATAGCTCTTGCACGTTGTAGCTCTTTTGTTGGTTTTGATTGCTTCTTATGTCCTCATTTGTAAGTCGCTTTGGGTAAAAGGGTCTGCTAAATGACTAAATAAATAGTATTGTGTATTCCACAATTATTTTTCATAATTATTGTTCATAAGATGGATTGCCTGAGGGAAGAAACTGTTCTTCTGCCCTTCTGCCAGCCCTTTTGCATACTCTGGATAAGTACAGAGTGGGGAGGGTTGTACCAGTGATTCGTTCTGCAGTCCAGACTATGCTACGTATTCTTCTGAGTTCAGATTTGGTAGCTGAGCTGAACCAGACAGTTATTGAAGTGCAGAGGACGGATTCAATGATGGCAGAGTAGAACTGTTTCAGCAGCTCCTGTGGCAGGTTGAACTTCCTCAGCTGGCGAAGGAAGTACAACCTCTGCTGAGCCTTTTTAACCATGGACTCAATGTGAATGTCCCACTTCAGGTCCTGTGAGATGGTGGTGCCCAGGAATATGAATGACTCCACTGCAGTCACAGTGCTGTTCATGATGGTGAGTGGGGGGAGAGTACTGATTTGAGAGTACAATGATTTGTCTTACTGTTGAACAAATCATATTTGTTCAACAGTAAGCATACTTCAATTAAAATTGTTTTCATACTTCATATAGCTTTGAAAATGCTCAGGAGATTTCAGGAACCTGTGATCACATGATAATGTAGATGAAAATATAGCACAAATCTGTCATAAACATAGCATTATAATGAGAACTTTATAGAAATCTAGCCTATAGTAAATTCTGTCCTTGCCTGTGTTTCAGCGTGCTGTTATGAAAGCGCATCATGGCGGGAGCTCTCTCTCTCACTATAACGCGTAACTTAAAGTTCACTGGCATTTGCATCCTTTTGTGCAGATACAAGTTGTAATAACAGTTCATCATCATCATTCTATTTTGTTATCCAGATTACGTAGTATTGGTGTGTCTAATTCAACTCTATCTTGGTTTTCTAACTATTTATTTAACAGATCCCAATATGTAAAAATTGACCAACAATTATCCGTACCATTAACTATTAATAAAGGGGTCCCTCAGGGGTCTGTGTTAGCATCAACCCTGTTCTCAATCTACATTAATAATATTTCTCAGGTTATCTGTGGTCAGAAAACCTATATTCACCTATATGCGGATGATACTATTCTTTATGTTGTGGGATCATCATATGATGAAGGCTTAAAACAAGCACACGATAGTTTTAATAAAGTTCAAGAGGCTTTTAATTATGTGGGTAGTAAATCAAGGAACTATTAAGCCAGATTAGCCGAGATATTTATACGAAGATACTACCTCAATTATTGCCCCATCCGGAGTTATAATGTCTTTATTATTTCGTTTTTTTTTTTCCCCAAACCCCATTACTTTTGTTTTTGTGCTATGTAAAACTAGATTCAAGTCATTAATCTCCAGAAGAAAGTTAAATCTAGACTTAGTTTTTTGTTTCGAAATAGATCTGTTTACCACCTCAGCCAAGAAATATCTTGTCGAAACTACTTAATTATGTGATATATAGAAATGCATGTAAAGGCGTTCTGGAGAAATTAGACATGTTGTATCATGCAGCAATTAGATTGATTACTAATGCACCTTACAGAACGCATCATTGTGAATTATACTCCCTTTTATGGCATATAAGACGAGAAACTCACTGGTATATTTTTATTTTTATTACCTGAATATCTTCAAAAGTTGTTGAAACCTCATCTTAATACATATACAACTAGATCATCAAATTATATTTCCTTGGCTATTCCTAGAAATAAAACTACTTATGGTCGTTCCGCTTTTGAAGAGTTATTGAAATTAGAGAGAGATATTCCAGTATGTGCATTTGACCTCAATCTGTAAATGTTTTAACTGAGATTTGAAACCTTTTTTTTTTTTGTGAATTATGTATTGTGATATATGTTTGTATGTCTCAGGAGATATTAATTCTCCTGCCAGGCTGTTATTGTACATAAGAACGTGTTCTAAATTAACTTGCCTGGTTAAATAAAGGTTAAATAAATAAAAAGTAATGTTGCGTCTGTTATGTATCAAAGTTATCTGATTAATATCATAGGATGTGTCATAGAATTGGTTTCAGTATATTGGCATAAAGTCACTCTTCAGCTTCACCCCAGGCTGCTATTCCTTTTTAGATGCTTCTTTTTTAATAACATTGCTACATCATAATCATAATATAACAGTGTTCTAATCATGCGTTCATGTTTTCATAGACAGGTTTTCATGTCATATTTTTGTTTTTAACATTCATTTTCATAACAGTCTTTAGATATTTTCATTATGCATGATCTCCATTATCTCCATTCCCGCACACCCCACTACCCGATTCGTTTACTCATTTTTGAAACCTACCGATAATTGAAATGAGAAACTGCCAAAAATGCCCATCCCTATCAAAAAACCCGATGCATAAATTCTCCTCCCCTTCACATCTGCCGTAATAATATTAATTAATATTTTACCTTTGCAGGTACCCTGGGTACCTTAGCAACCGCGTAGCAACACCCTAGCAACCACCCCGGGTACCTTAGCAACCACTTAGCAACACCCTAGCAAGCACCCCGGGTACCTTAGCAACTACATAGCAGCAACCGCATAGCAACACCTTAGCAACCACCCCAGGTACCCTAGCAACCACATAGCAACCCCCTAGCAACCACCTAGAATACCCTACCACTCTGAGGTCCTTAGCATCTATCTATCTATCTATCTATCTATCTCTGACAGACTGTATTGCCTTAAGTTTGTAAAACTACTTTAAACTTCAAAACTATTTCATACTGAAAACCATCAAACTTAAAGCTTTTTTAAACTTTTCAAACTTTTTCAAACTTTCTGGTCCGGCTTTCTCAAGCCAACTTAAAGTTTGTCTCAACAAACTTTTTTATCTAGTTATTCTATATTAATGTGCATCATAGCGAATGAGTAAATAGGTGTCATCATTGTACAGTCTACACGCGTCGTAGCCAAGTATATTAGATCCATGTCGCACAGTGTGACATGCAATGATCTTATAGGATTGTTAAAATTGTGCAGTGTGTTTTGGGCTTAAGGGGGTGGAGCTAAGACGCAAGTGAAAGGTAGTAATGGAAATAAGGGCTGCATCCAAAAACTTAAGGCCGTTTCACACGGAGCGCACTGTCCCCTGCTCAATACACAGCATTAAATTAAGATAAATAAAGTTTGGTTCTACACCAGAAACACAAACCATCTATAATGTTTACAAGAATACATCTTAAAATATAAATAGAGGTACAATTAGCATCAACCTAAATTTGAAAATGTGATTTATTTACTTTTTATTTTTTGATTAAAACCCACTTTAAACCATCATCGAGTGCTTGTAATAACTTCCGATTGAGATCTATAGTGGATTTTTATTCTATAATAGGCAGACATGCACTCTTTGTATGTTTTATAATGGATTGAGCACGACACCTCTTTCCCATTTGTCATAAACATCCTTTATTGTTATAAAAATATCATGAGCTGCAAAAAACATGCAGAAAATATATCGTCATAATCATATGTCTATCTGCTTTCATGTGAAGAAAAATGTTCCTCATTTTTTCATACGTAAAGGCAGGAGACATGATCCCATGATTGACGGATCTTGAGTGAACACACTCGTGCACATGGAAGAAAATGGACAGTGCTCAGATCACATTCAGTGGAGAATTAATAGGATTTATATTCTGTATACAGAACATGTGAGAATAAATCTGTTCTCAGATACCAAAGATAACAAGAACTCAGCATCCACTTAAGTATGTCCGACAATCATAGATACAAACTGTTCATTCTCATGTAAAAATGACCCTGGTTAATGCCAGGTCTGTGTCTAATAAGACTTTTATTTTGAATGACTTTTTTATGTGTCGTGGCTTAGACTTTTTAATTTTAACTGAGACATGGACTGGAGCTGATGAGTCATCTAAATTTGGTGACCTATGTCCATTAAATTGTAGCTTTATTAGCACTCTAAGATGTGTTCGAAGAGGAGGTGGGGTGGCTATGGTTTTTAGGAACCAGTACAAACTACAGACAATCTTTGCTGAGAACTTTTCTACATTCGAATCACAATGTGTACTGATAGAATCTCCCACCAATCCGTTGCTGTGTGTCTTGGTTTACAGACCTCCAAAGCCAGATAAAGATTTTATAAAGGAGTTTTCTGATTTCATATTTCATATCATTACATTATATGATCATCTGTTAATTTTGAGTGATTTTTAATATTCACGTCTGCTGTCCTGGAAAGCCTATGGTCACAGAGTTTACTCATGTTTTGGATTCTTTTGGTTTTATTCAGCATGTTGATAAGGCTACACATGTACTTGGGCATACTCTTGACTTAATACTCTTAATTACTCTGATACTCTTTAACTCTTCTAGTTCAGCTATTTTGGACTCTATAGCCCCTCTTAAATATAAATCCCCAAAATTTAAATCACAACCATGGTTAGATGATACCACCCGTTCACTTAGACAGATCTGACGGAAAGCAAAGAGGAGATGGAAAATAGATCATCTTACTGTCTCTTTCGAAATCTTTAGGAACTCCCTGGTGAACTTTCAGAAAGCATCTAGAAAGGCAAGAGCTAAATTCTTTTCTGACATTATCAGTAAATACTCACATACCCCTAAAATCCTGTTCAGTACTATAAATTCAATAATTAATCCCTGTACTTCCAATGAAGCAGAACATTCTGCTGACATATGTGAGAGATTTTTGAGGTTTTTCATTGAAAAGATTGATGGCATTCGATCCTCCCTTATTCCTTCTTACTCTAACACTCTGCTTGAATGTCCATTTAATACAGCCAAATTTAATAGCTTTCAGCCAGTGTCTTTGTTTGATCTGAGGAACTTAGTGATGCAGGTGAAATCCACAACCTCGCCGCAGGATGTTGTTCTTTCTGATATCATTAAAGTTTCTTTTGATATAATTGGTTCTAGCATCCAAACAATTATCAATTCCTGCTTAGTCTCTGGCACTGTTCCTGCATTTTTAAAGCATGCAGTTGTCCACCCACTGCTTAAAAAGCCCAATGCTGATATAAAATGTTTGAATAATTATCGTCCTATCTCAAAATTGTCTTTTCTTTCAAAAGTTATGAAAAAAGTTGTCCAATCACAGTTACTTCCTTTTTTAAATTCGACTCTGGTATTTGAACCATTTCAATCAGGTTTTGCAACCTATCATAGCACTGTTATGAAACGTCTCCGGTTACTTAACTGTAACCTTGTTCCCTGAGAAAGCGGAACGAGATGCTACGCTGCTCAGCGCATTGGGAACGTCTTTAGTCGTGACCAGCTGTGAATATTGTGTGTAACACGTCGATAGAATTGACCCGGAGGTAATATATAAAAAGATGAGCCACAGGTGCATCGTCAGGATATTTTGTCTGAAGAGCAGTCCTGGGACATCTTCAGCACGGCAAAGCAGCGCAGCATCTCGTTCCGCTTTCTCAGGGAACAAGGTTACAGTTAAGTAACCGGAGACGTTCCCTTTCGAAAGCTACAATCGATGCTGCGCTGCTCAGCGCATTGGGAACGAGAATACCCACGCCGCCGTGCTTGGAAATGTCTGGACCCCACGGTTGTGCAGGTGTGCCCACAAGAACGCAATAAGGCCTCAGACATTAGTTTGTGACGTTGACTCAAGGACATGAGAGCCCGGAGTGGCATGAACATCCAAACTATAAAATCTTATGAATGTGTGCGGAGAGGACCAACCTGCCGCATCACAAACCTGTTGTAAGGGGGGCACCCCTTGCCAAAGCACTAGAGGAGGCGACCCCCCCTGGTGGAGTGAGCCCTAAGACCTATAGGCGAAGCTTGACCGCGCACCTCATAAGCAAGAGCAATAGCATCCCTGACCCAATGAGACATGGTCTGCTTGGTGGCAGCTGCTCCTCTGTTACTACCACCATAACAGACGAACAGTTGCTCTGACTTACGCCACTGGCTAGTGCGGTGGATGTAAGCCTGAAGAGCACGGACTGGACACAGTCTATGAGATTTCTCCTGCTCCGGCGTTGTGAACGGTGGAGGGCAGAAGGCCTCTAGAATGACCGGATGTACAGCCGAAAATGGAACCTTAGGCAGGTAATCAGGATGTGGATGCAAAATCACTTTCACCATTCCTGGGGCAAAGTCTAAGCAGGATGGAGAGATAGACAGAGCCTGCATATCCCCAATTCTCTTCAAGGAAGTTATTGCCATGAGAAAAACCATTTTTAGAGTCAGACGTTTTTTAGACGCTGATTCTATAGGTTCAAAGGGGGTTTCAACCAGACTTTCGAGAACCGTAGCTAAGTCCCATGAAGGGATCTTGGTTTTTACTGGAGGCCTCAGTCGCCTGGCCCCCCGAAGGAAGCGAGAGAGCAGAGGATGTCTCCCGAGTGGCGCCCCGTCTACCAAGGCCTGGCAAGCCGCAAGAGCGGCCACATAAACCTTAAGAGTAGCAGGGCATGTGCCTGTTGATAATTTCTCTAGTGGAGGAAGCTCTAACACTCAGAATGGTCTTAATAACGGCAGGCGAAAGCCCAGTGTACCTCAGTTGGTTCCCATCAGGGGCCAAACGTGAAGATTCCACAGGTCGGGCCTGGGATGGAATATCGTGCCCTCCGCCTGAGACAGAGGGTCCCTCCTCTCCGGAATCGCCCACGGCGAGCCGTCGAGGAGAGATATTATCTCCGAGAACCACACTCTGTTCGGCCAACGTGGCACTACCAGCAAGAGGCAAGACCCTTGTTGGCGAACTCTGGCTAGAACTCCCGGGAGCAGAGAAACTGGAGGAAACACATACAGGCGCATCTTGGGCCATGTGTGCGCCATCGCATCCAGACCCAATGGAGCTGGGTGACTCAGAAAGAAGTAGAGGGGACATTGCGCTGTCTGTAGTGAGGCGAAGAGGTCCACCTCCGCTTTGTAAAAATTTGGACCAAATCTGTTTAACTACTTCCGGGTGGAGTTCCATTCCCCCGTCAGTAGTGTCTGCTTGGACAGTAAATCTGCTCCCACATTCAAATGCCCTGGAATGTATACTGCCCTGAGTGACAGGAACTTGTCCTGGGCCCAGAGAAAATCTGCCTCGCTATTCTGTTCAGATTGCGTGAGCGCAGACCTCCCTGGTGACTTATATAAGAGACTGCTGCTGTGTTGTCCACCCGCACTAGGACATGACAGCCCCTCAATTGATGGAGAAAATATTTCAGAGCCAGAAATACGGCCATCAGCTCGAGGCAATTGATGAGCCAATCGAGCTGATGGCCCTCCCATTCCCCTTGAGCTGGACGGCCATCTAAGACCGCTCCCCAGCCCATCAGGGAGGCGTCCGCCGTTAGCAGTCTGCAACGACACGGCGCCCCTAGAGTGGGACCCAAGGCGAGGAACCGGGGTCTGAGCCACAGAGGTAGTGTACGAAGCCCACGGCGCGTCACTTTTATTTGCCTTTGAGGATTGGCTCTTGGATGAAATCCTCTGGCTTTCAGCCACAACTGAAACGGTCTCATGTGCAACAGCCCCAGAGGAATCACCGTGGATGCTGAAGCCATGTAACCTAACATCTTTTGGTACTGACGAACAGTGCGATCTTGGCCTAGCCTGACTTTGCTCATGGTCTGCCGAATGGTCTCGATACGAGCGGGAGATAGTTGTGCCCGCATCGTGATCGAATCCCAAACGATCCCGAGATAAGTCGTTCTCTGGGCAGGAGAAAGAACACTTTTCTTGGTGTTGAGTCTCAACCCTAGAGAAACTAGATGAGCTAACACGATGTCTCTGTGTTGGAGCGCCATCTCTCGCGATTGTGCTAATATTAACCAATCATCAATGTAATTCAAAATGCGAATGCCCTGGAGTCTTAATGGAGCCCGTGCTGCATCCATGCATTTTGTGTAAGTGTGGGGTGACAAGGCTAGGCCGAATGGAAGAACCCGAAATTGGTACGCTTCGCCCCCGAAAGCGAACCTCAAGAATTTCCTGTGTTGTGGCAATATTTCTATGTGAAAATATGCACCCTTCAGATCGATCGTGACGAACCAATCGTGATGTTGAATTTGCGTCACGACCATCTTGACGGTTAACATCTTGAACTCGAGCGCTTTGACTGCACGGTTTAAGTCTCGAAGATCCAAGATTGCACGCACCCCCCCATCCTTTTTGGGAACCAGGAAGTGTCTGCCCGACTCTCTCTCTGGAAGAGGAACATGTTCTATGGCCTCTTTGCTCAGAAGAGTTTGCAGCTCTAGTCTGCAGCTCTCAGACAGTACGTGCATCAGCTCCGGTTTCACGGAAGTGAAAACCATGCCGTTGAAACGCGGAGGACGACGAATAAATTGGATTCTGTATCCTATCTTGCTTAATACCCACGCAGAAATGTCTGGCAGAAGTTTTGCTGCCAGACTCTCTGAGAGTGGTATTAATTTTAATACTTCCTTTTGAGGGGATGTTAGATGTTCCGAGTCCGGAATGACAGCCGGAAACAACGGAACATCTAACATTTCGCTGGAAACCGCTGCCCCCCGAAGCACGAGAAGTGGCGGGGATGGAGTGGTTTTGTGAGGGTAGCGGGAAGGGGCGAGAGATCTTGAACGCGCCCCATCCCGTGGGGAACTACCCCCACCAGATTGGGCGCCAGACCATCAGGACTTCCGCTTCCTGTTAATAATAGTCCTGAGGTCTGGCTTGGGAGGTTGCTGAGCGCGGCGAGCCTGTCCCCAGTCTCTACGAGGGGGAGCACTCTCCGCCACGCTCTGCTTTTTAACCTCCCTAGCTTTTGAAGGACCGGCGCGGGCTGGGCGGCCATCTATGGTGGCAGACGGGCCCTCCCTTGAGTGCGGCGAGGAAGGAACTGAACGAATGCTTCTTCGTGTTTCTTCACCTCTTTAAATCCGGCCACTACGGTTTCACGGAGTCGCCAAACAAACCAGAGGGAGAAACAGGGGAGTCTAACAGAACACACGATCTTTCTCTTAAATACCTGTCAGATTCAGCCACAGGTGCCTCTCCGTGCTGACTAAAGCACTCATTGAACTCATTGCACTCACTGTCGGAGAGACAGATCTGTGGTTCGACAAAGCTCAGAGAACGCCTCCTCGTCGATGGTACTGCCCATACTGCCATAGGGGTGGTGATGGCGCAGTGGATAAGACACATGCCTTTGGTGTGAGAGACCCGGGTTCGAATCCACTGTGAGACACCAATGTGTCCCTGAGCAAGACACTTAACCCCTAGTTGCTCCAGAGGCGTGCGACCTCTGACACATATAGCAATTGTAAGTCGCTTTGGATAAAAGCGTCAGCTAAATGAATAAATGTAAATGTAAATGTACTCAAATCCTTCAACAGGTCAGCCTGGTATGCCTGTAACAGTGCCATAGTGTGCAGCGCAGCACCAGCCTGACCTGCAGCTTGGAAAGCTTTACCCACTCGTGATGATGTTATACGACAAGGTTTAGTGGGGAGGGTAGGTTTCTTTATCGAAGATGCGGCTTCGGGCGAGAGATAGCTTGCGAGCGTCTCTTCAACCCGAGGCATCTCCGTATACCCCCGCGACTTCGCACCCACGATAGTCGAAGGCACAAAGACGCGAGAAGTATATGGTTTACTCCATGACTTAGACAGCTTACTGCGTTTGGGGGTCTCTTGTTCACGTGGCCAGTCACTTTTTATCTGTAACCTGGCCACCTCTAAAGAACCAAGAGATATATCATCCCCCTCCTGAACCGAATAAGCACCGAAGCGCACTTCGAGATCACGAGAAGGGATGTTAGGATCTGGTGACGCAGCAAGCGAAAGGGACGGACCCGTCTCTTGCTCGTCATGCAGATCCATACGAGAGCCCCCCCGATGGTAATGCGGGTGCGGACTGGAAATAGTTCAGATGGGAGCGAAGCATCTTAACTGTGAGCTGGTCACAATGCTCGCACCCGCCTTTCTCTATAGCCAGAACCGCGTGCTCTTCCCCCAAACAAACAAAACAATAATCGTGTGTATCCAGCTCAGACATGGGATGGGAGCATGGAGGAACACAACGCTTACTGATTTGTTGGCTCATTTCCCTTTGTTGTTAACGTGAGAGAAAAAAGATTTGCAAACCTGCTCAGAATGTTTCTTCGACGCACACATGCACAGAATGATCTGAAGACAAAAGACCTGACGATGCACCTGTGGCTCATCTTTTTATAGCTATATTACCCCCGGTCAATTCTATCGACGTGTTACACACAATATTCACAGCTGGTCACGACTAAAGACGTTCCCAATGCGCTGAGCAGCGCAGCATCGATTGTACCTTTCGAAAGGGAACACAAGAATGATGGAAACAAAGATGCAAGTAACCAGTTTATTGACAGACGGTGAAATGGCAGAAATGAACAGAAAGGATGAATGAAGTCTCTCAGATGGGTAGGTGGTGCAGGGACTTTGATGGTCAGCGTGGTGATGAATGGTGAAGAGTGAGCCAACGTAGAACATCCAAAGACACGATAACCAAGACAAGACAAACCAGAGTTTCCAAGGACGAACACACGATGAAACAATCCACTGACATCAAACAACGATCTGACAAACAGGAGAGATTGCAGTGAGTTTAAGTAGCCAAGAGAAGATGAGCAGCAGCTGGAGAGGGTAATGAGAACAGGTGACGGGGATACAAAATAATGAGGGCTAAACCAAATCAGACAGATCGATGGGGGGAGACAATGGAAGAAACCAAATCAGAACAATGACAAATACCAGAAACACAAGGAGACATGTACACACAGACCTACACAAGTACACGTGACATGAAGAACACAATGGATTCATAAACCGTGACAAGCACTGAAACGGCTTTGCTAAAAGTGATGAATGATTTACTACTTGCGGTTGACTCTGGTGAAAATGCAGTTTTGATTTTATTGGATTTAAGTGCTGCTTTTGACACATTTGATCACAACATCCTTTTGTCATGCCTTGAACATTTGGTAGGTATTAAGGATACAGCATTATCGTGTATTAAGTCATATCTTAAATCCAGGACACTTTCAGTGGCTATCGGCCAGTTTTCCTCCTCATCAGTTTCTCTCCCTTGTGGGGTTCCTCAAGGGTCCATTCTGGGGCCCTTTTTAATCTGTACATGCTTCCACTTGGTAATATTATTAGGAAATATAAAATCCGTTTTCATTTCTATGCTTATGATTCTCAGTTATACGTTCCATTCAAATCTAGACATTTTCTGCAGCCTCTTATGGACTGTCTGAAAGACATTAAAATCTGGATGGCGAATAATTTCCTCCAGCTAAATAATGAAAAAACTGAGGTGATTATTTTTGGTCCCTCTAAAACCAGAAACTCTATAGTTAGTAACTTAGACAGTCTCACTCCATATGTTACGTCATATCCAAAAAATGTAGGTCTTATTTTTGACTGAGCTTTGCCTTGAAAAGCAAATTAGCTCAGTTGTTAAAAAAAGCTATTATCAATTGAGAATTATTTCTAGACTAAAATCGACACTTTCCTTTCAAGACTTTAAAAGTTATTCATGCATTTATCACATCACGATTAGACTACTGTAATTCCTTATACCTAGGTCTTCCCCAATCTTCACTGGCTCGTTTGCAGATGGTCCAGAATGCAGTGGATAGATTGTTAACTGGTGCAAAAAAACGTGATCACATCACTCCAATTTTAGCATCGCTCCACTGGCTTCATGTCTCTTTTAGAATTCAATTAAAAATTTTGTTGATTGTTTTTAAGGCACTTAATGGACAAGCCGCATCATACATTTCTGATCTTATCTCGTTTAATTCTGCTCCTAAATCCCTCGGATCTGCTAATAAAGCTCTTTTATATGTCCCACGGTCACGACTTAAGTTTAAAGGTGACAGAGCCTTTGCAGTAGCTGCGCCACGGCTATGGAATCAGTTGCCACCTAACATTAAGAGTGCTCTGTCTATTTCGGTTTTTAAGTCGAGACTTAAAACACATCTTTATCCTATGGCCTTTCCTGAATTTTAATTTATGGATTAGTATTGTTATCTTGGATTTTAATTTGCATTTTATTTGATACTTTATTGTATTTTATAATTGTTTTGTACAGCACTTTGGTCAGTGTAAGCTGAATTTAAATGTACTCTATAAATAAAATTTACTTAATACTTACACTTTTTTTCGGTGTTTGTTTCGACTGATTTTGGAAACACTCTCACTCTTTTGTGCAACAGCAGCTGCTCTGGGCACGTGATCTAATCTCAAATATGATTGGACAGCCCGTTTCTTCGCTGAGAGACGTGGAAAAAATTGACACACAGGGCGGGAAAAAAAATCCTAGCTTTATTCGCACCATGAATGTTCACGCCTGGTGTGAATAGCCCATAGGATCTATTGTTTCGCTTCAAAAATTTTCGCATTCAGTGTGAAAAGGCCTTTAGGCAGCTGACTTGCTGCCTTATCAGGTAATGACTTTGCAGGCAGCAATATTGTACGAAGGCACCCCATGAAACTGATTATGGACAGGCTTCTGAGGCAGCTTAATGGTTTAATGATCTACAACAAAAAATAATGAGTTTTGTGTATGTGTGTGTGGCGCTTCAGTAGTCCCAGAGGAATGAGAAACAGGTACACTGTAATCAGCGCCAGGTACGGGGTCATGGTAAATGAAGTCCGTGCAGAAATTAGAACTCCGGCGAGGGTGCCCTCTCGTGCCGATCGAGAGGAACCACAGAGGCTGAATTCGTGACACTGGGCTTTAGTGTCATTTGCATATTACTGTTATGTGTTATGTATGATTTGGATGTTTGAAATGGATGTAGTGATATCTGGAGTTTCTGCACACTACCACTAGTACTCCATAGATCCATACATGTAATAATTTATTTATTAAAGACATAATAGTAATAATAATAATAATGTTGCTTAAAAAAAATGAATTGATTTATTGTGACATACAAAGCACAGATCATGAATCTGCATTTCATATCATTCCCCCTTGTTTTTTTGTTGTTGTTTTTTCTCTTTGATTGGAGTGATGGGGTTACCATGACTTTGGCATAATTTTTATATTGATCTAAATTAAGTTTTCTTGCTTACACATAGGTCTTAAGTACTTGCTTCCAGATTTATTCGTTTCAAGAACACTGACAACACACTCATCTTGAATTTAGGAAGATCCCAAAATATCTTTTGCCTGCTGCGTTGGCTGCAATATATATTTAGCTCACAACAGACACAGACAGCTAGAGCACTTTCTCTCCCTTCAGAAAAGCCCAAAACCTCCCCAGTCCATTCTTCTGAAGCTGCTGTCAGATCGGCTGCTTAACCAACCCTGGTGTCGCCTGTCTTACAGGATCAGCCCCGCAGTACATTGGCCAGGAGGAGTTCTACGGAGAGCAGTATGGACACACTCAGAGCTCCAGCGAGCATGTTAGCCAACAGTATTACTCAGATGGTAACCAAGCTCTCATCCAGAAATTTTCTTCATTCATTCATTCATTTCATATCACATCACAACCCTGTTTCTACTTATGTTTATCTCTGAATCTTCCAGTCATGTCTTTATGTCTGTAATATCTTTTTTTCCCCCCATAAAAATATAACTAAAACAGACTTGAGAACAAGCTTAAGGTCTATAAGCGTGTCTCCATTGCCTGCAAATCTTTTTTTTTTTTTTTGGTGTGCTGAAATTTCAGATTTGGCTTTCCTTCCTCGCGTTGTTGTTGCTGGGCTAAATGATTGGTCGTTTGAGGCTTCTGTTTTCTTTTGTGTGAGTTTGTATATCAATTCAAAGTAGGATGCACACATCCAAAAATCTGTTAAACAGGTGCTCGATCAAGAGAAAGCTTAGTTGAAATGCAAAAAGCCCGGCACACTATTTTATTTTTATTTATTTATTTATTTATTTGCTTCCAAAAAACATTAATGTACTTTCATGAAGCACAAGCGGTCTTCATCAGGCAAAAACACAGCAAATATCAACAACTTTTATATCAACACAATGAACAATCACACGTTTAATTTACATAATGTTTAAATTACATGAAAAATAACAGTATGCTGGTCTTTTTGCATTTCAGCTGAATTTGAATGTCTGCGAGCAGCGAGGGCCCTTTGTTCCGCTTTTGTTTTTTCCCTGTAGGTGTGTACTATTATGTCTTTTTTTCAACAGGACATGGAGAGTATTCCTATCAGCAGTCTTCCTATGGGGAGCAGAGTTATGAGAGATCCTTTGACGAGTCGTCACAACACTATTATGAAGGCGGTGAGTTCCAACGGAGTATGTTCAGAACCAAGCTTAATAAAATCAAATGTTATTATAATATAGGGTTACTCAAACACACACACACACACACACAAACACGTTTGTATATGTGGTTTATGGGGACTCCCCACAGGCGTAATGGTTTTTATACTGTGCAAACTGTATTTTCTATCCCCTTACCCTAACCCTACACCAAACCTAGGTTTTAAGCCATCTGGTTTACAAGGACACCGGAAGTGTTTTCCTGTGTTCAAATAAAGGAGTACTTGAAGGAGGAGTTATGCAATAATCATGATAACAATTAAACAATTATGCTTGATTAAAACATAAGGTTAAAGAAAATATTACGAGGAAAAAAAAACTGCTAGATGTTTAATAATTTATCATCAAGAAAGGAATATGATTTTCAAATAATTCATAGTCAATAATGTTTGAGCCAGGTGAAGCTGAAGAGCAAACGAACACCAGTAAACTTGTGTTTTTCTAGCAGATTATTTTATCATATAGGATGCCTTTTTGAGGTATTGGTTGACTGAAGGTGCTTGCTTGTGGTGTTAATTCTGCAGAGAATGTCAAACCAGATGACACAGCAAATTTGAAATGTAAATGATCCAGTTTCTTCAGCAAGAGAGTGGGCCTCAATTTTCACTGTGGAGTCTTTAGTCTGTTCCCTGACTTCCAACAAAGCTTCTCTCACCTTGCCTGCTTGGTAGCGTAAAGGTTCAATATTGTTAACTCTCCCATCGCGTTCCACTCCAGGACTTGAGTGTGACATCCACATTCTTCTGCAAGATGATCCATCTTTGAGGAGACCCTGAGAAGAGTCTGTAAAGTTTTTCCACATTTCCAAAAAAAACCCAAAAACAAGTGGCATCCTTTAGCTGCATCTGAAACCATTAGATTTAAAGGAACACTCCAGTATTTTTGAAAATAGGCTTATTTTACAACTCCCCAAGAGTTAAATAGTTGAGTTTTACCGTTTTTGAATCCATTCAGCCGATCTCCGGGTCTGGCGGTAGCTCTTTTAGCGCAGCTTAGCATAGATCATTGAATCTGATTAGACCGTTAGCATCTCGCTCAAAAATGACAAAAGAGTTTCAATATTTGTTTCCTATTTAAAACTTGACTCTTCTGTAGTTACATCGTGTACTAAGACTGACAGAAAATGAAAAGTTGCAATCAAAATAGTCACCAGCTATATCATAACTAGTTACCTAGCTGGGGACTACTTTCATGTGCTATCAATATCATTGCGCCTGCTGGACTCATGGTACGGCAGCAACGTTCTTTGATTATTGCGCCAAAATGAGAGTATAGTTCCTAGCCATATAAGCTAGAAAATCGCAACTTTTCATTTTCCGTCAGTCTTAGTACACAATGTAACTACAACAGAGTCAAGTTTTAAAAAGGAAAAATATTTAACCTGTTAACCTTGCCCCCCCCCCCCCTTCCATTTGGGGCCTCACAGGTGAAAATAACCTACCTAAATTGAAATGGTAACAGTTCCTGACAAAGTGTGCTACACAAACAAATTAGGTATCTTTGGAAAGAAGACACTCTAGGCTTTACTATCCATCATCCAGAGTTGATAATGCTCAAAAAGATAAAAGATTAACTTTGTCCCGTTTCATTTATTCTATTAGAAAACAATGACACATGCAAACAAAGAGCGTTCAGTGCGCCATCGCTCTGGTAAAGGTTATCAGGTTCACAACACAACTAAATAAAGAAATGCACTGCAAATACAAAAAAACACCTGCAAATTAAAGGGTTCAGCCATCCAGTGCGTTGTGCTTGACCGAATACCTCAAGCATGTGACGAAAATGTTACACCCCTGTACTGTGATGCCGTGTCCCGGCGCAACGACACAAAAACAATAAAACCCATTATAAACGAGGCATTAGTTGCATCCAGTGGGGACATAATTACTGATTATAATTACTTATACTGTCTTTTTTCAGACATCACCATATCTGGATTTGTGATCGGAGAAACGACAAGCAAGAAGTACTACTCTACACTACTCAAAACTTGCGTTTGAATTGTCAGTGGCAAATTCTTTAAATAAGAAAACGTACTTACATGCTGTGAGTCAGAAGAGCCAGACTGTCCTTGCAAAGCTGGAATTGCCCCACTTTATAGAAACAGCCTTTGTTGGCAGGCTACTCCCAGGTTCAGAAAATAGTCCTCCGTAAAATGCGCTGCACACACTCTATTATTTGGGTTGAACTGTTCTGGAACAGTGTTATAAATACAACTGAACCACTGATTACTAGTTGGGTCCTCTTTTGGAAGCCCAAACAAAGTACTTTCTCTTTCACAACGAAACATAGCGTCTCCACGGCATGGCGCTGATGGCAGCAACAATACTACAGCCAGAATAATAGTTCCACCTTCTACGCACTGCAAATGCTCACAACACAAACAAATAAAGAAACGCAGTGCAAATACTCATAACACAATCAAACAAAGAAACACGCTGCAAATAAAATTCTTTATTTGGTTGTGTTGTGAGCATTTGCAGTGCGTTTCTTTATTTGTTTGTGTTGTGAGCATTTGCTGCACCTGCTGTCAAACTGATGAAGATGTTTTCTTGATTTGTTGGTGCTTTTTCTATTTGCATGTGTTTTCTGAAGTTCTGAAGTTGAGCTCTCTCGGTCACCGTACATTACTGAAAGGGGTGGCTGTTGAAATTGAGTGATAATCTTGTCATTTTACATTATTGACACTATTTTTTTTTTTACACCAAGTTAAGTTAAGTCAAGACGTATTGTCAAGTATGGTGACCCATACTCGAAATTGGTGCTCTGCGTTTAACCCATCCAAGTGCACACACACAGCAGTGAGTAGTGAACAAATGCACACACACACACCGTGAACACACACCCGGAGCAGTGGGCAGCATTTATGCTGCGGCGCCCGGGGAGCAGTTGGGGGTTCGGTGCCTTGCTCAAGGGCACCTCAGTCGTGGTATTGAGGGTGGAGAGAGCGCTGGACATTCACTTCCCCCACCTACAATCCCTGCCGGCCGGGGACTCGAACCCGCAACCTTTCGATTACGAGTCCGACTCTCTAACCATTAGGCCACGACTTCCCCCACTATTGTTTGCTTTGACACAATCTGTATTGTTAAAAAGTGCTATATAAATAAAGGTGACTTGACTTGTTCACAGAGTGCTGTATCAAAGCATATTAAATGCAATGTTGACTGGAATGAAGAAATTGGGTAAGAAAAGGTGCATAAGCAACAGGGATGACCACAAGCTTGAGAATACTGTTGAGCAAAGCTGATTCAAACATTTGGGAGAGCTTCACAAGGAGTGGACTGAAGCTGGAGTCAGTGCATCAAGAGTCTCCACGCTCAGACGTCTTCAGGAAAAGGGCTACCAAGTCACTTCTGAAACCGAGACAACGTCAGAAGCATCTTACCTGGGCTAAGGAGAAAAAGAACTGGACTGTTGCTCAGTGGTCCAAAGTCCTCTTTTCAGAAAAAAGTACATTTTGCATTTCATTTGGAAATCAATGTCTGGAGGAAGACTGGAGAGGCACAGAATCCATGTTGCTTGAAGTCCATTGTGAAGTTTCCGAAGTCAGTGATGATTTGGGGTGCCGTGACGTCTGCTGGTGTTGGTCCATTGTGTTTTATCAAGTCCAAAGTCAACACAGCCATCTACCAGGAGATTTTGGAGCACTTTATGCTTCCATCTGCTGACAAGCTTTATGGAAAAGATGATTTCCTTTTCCAGCAGGACTTTAGCACCTGCCCACAGTGCCAAAACCACTTCCAAGTGGTTTGCTGACCATGATATTACTTTACATGATAGCCAACATGCCTGACCTGAACCCCATATGGAATCTATGGGATATTTTCAAGATGAGAAACAGTCGATCCAACAATACAGACGAGCTGAAGGCTCAATAATGCCTCAGCAGTGCCACAGGCTGATTGCTTCCATGCCACACCTCACTGATGCTGGAGCCCCGACCAAGTATTGTGTGCAGAAATGAACATAATTTAAAGAATTTGAACTTTTCTGTTTTGCAAATCCGTTTTTTTTTTTTTGATTGATCTTAGGAAATATTCTAATATTTTGAGATACTGGATTTTTGACTTTCATGAGCTGTAAGCTCTCTCAGACATCGTGCTGTTTACAAAAGTTCTCTGATGATACTGCCCTTGTGGGTTTAATCAATCAAAATAATGATCTGGACTATAGAAGAGAGGTTGAGCTTTTTGTTAAATGGTGTGATGAAAATTTCCTAAAATTGAATGTGGAGAAGACTAAGGAGTTGATCATTGACTTTAGACGAAATAAAGAAGCAATACTACTGGTGACGATTAATGGCCAGATTATAGAAATAGTCTAGTCCTATAAATATCTTGGTGTCCATTTGGACAGTAAATTAAACTGGAAAAGAAATAGTGAAGTTGTTTTTAAGAAGGCACAGTCAAGATTATTATTTTTGAGAAAGTTAAGTTCTGAATACATTTCACTACATGTTACTACATTTCACTACATGTTTAATACATTTCACTACATGTCGTACTATGTATGTATATGTATGTGACAAATAAAATTTGAATTTGAATTTGTTGGCATCAGTAGAAAGCTTCTTTATGTCTTCTGCCAAGGAATCCTGGCTAGCGTCCTGTTTTATGCAGTGCTCTGTTGGTGAGGCAGTATCACTGTGGAAAATAAAAATAGGATTAATAAAATGATCAGAAAGGCCGGTTCAATTATTGGTTTTATTCCTGATTCTGTTGATGTTATTGTGGGCAAAATTTAAAAAAAAAATTAACTCTGAAGGACATCCACTAAATTATATTTTTAGCGGACTTAAGAGTTCATTCAGTGAGAGACTGGTAATGTTCTACAGAACGATTTAGAAGGTCTTTTATTCCAACTGCTGTAAGGTTTTTTAATGAAGTGGTGTAACTAGTATGTGGATTAATATTGTGCTCGTGTTTATTGTTGTCATTTATTGTGTTGCCTGCAAAGTACAGTGGTGGCAAATGGATTGTTGATGGACTGATTCGATTGTGATTTAGAGTTTGTTGTTTAAGAATTTATTGCGTTGTTTTGTAATGTACAATTGTGGCAAATGAGTTTCCCCTTACAGGGATTAATAAAGTTTCTAACTAACTAATCATCAAAATTAAAATAAAAAAAACTTTTGATATGTTTTACTTTACATGTAATGAATCTAGAATATAAGAAAGTTTCACTTTTTGAAATGTTACCAAAACTTTTTTCGCAATATTCACATTTTTTTAGATGCACCTTTATTAAGATGTCAAGGCTATTTATGGATGTTTAATCAAACATTAACTTATGTTAACTTAATGTTAATTAACTAGCCAGCTAATGCTAGCTTGCAATATAGCCTATAGTTTAGTTTACATGAATTGTCTTAACTTACCTTTATCTTGCGGTATTTTCCTCTTCCTCTGTTTTCTTCTTTTTTCTTTTCTCTGCACCACAAGGATATGTCCTTTTTTGTGACATTAATGAGAGTTTTGCTGCAATGCCGCTGCTTCTTCAATCAACTTCAATAATCAATCATAGTCTGACTGACTGTGCTTGCATCATGCTGCCTGTTAACATATTGCGTTTTGTTTGTTTTTTTTTTCATTTAATATTGTGTTTTGTATAATTACCACTGTCCATTGACACAAATAAATTTTTTTTTTTTTTAAAACACACAAAAACAAATCTGTCATTTCATGTAGGGCTCTTGTTAAAGTGGCACAGGGCACTAATCTCGATATTAAATGCAGTCTTTTTGGTGTGATTCTTGAACAGACCATAATCAAAGAGAAATAGGGCTGACCTTGATTATTTACTGTTCTTAAGTAGGCAACAACTCCATAAGCTTGCCCTGTGTCACAAAAAAAAAGTTTTTTTTATGAGTGATGCTTCTCGGATCCATTGCTAGAGACACATTGGCTCAAGGAAAGCTAAACCTTGGTAGGACTTGCAGATCTCTCTCCCAAAATTTCCAGTGTTATAATAGGTAATTAAGCAGTAGTGAGTCACCCCAGTCTCTGGTTTTGTCCCAAAGCTTGTCTTATCAGTATTTTTGCACATTTCTGTCAGGACCACTATCTCGACTCCCCTGACCTGCCAGAACTAACGCTATACGCTTAATTTTTGGTGAATGTTGAAATGAATCTGAGCAGGTCATACTATCAGTTCACAGGTCGATATTTGTATTTCATTGTGTCATTTAGAAAATGCCAGCTGGGTCCAAAAGCCGATTCCAGAGAATCTACTTGTGTAAGCCAAAGTTCCGACTGTCTGATTGAGCATCTTTGGGCAGGTGATACTTGTGACACTTGGCACATTACTGGCCCACTGGTAGAGCTCAAACCCACCAAGTGACAGGATCTCCCTAAACTTATTATTTACCAGATTTCTGGCTTGGTCTGCACAGCATGGAGTACAAGTGGTGCCAAATGGTAGAACTTGCCACTCATACACTGATGAGGGTTTGGCTCTCTCTATATCACTCCACATGTGTCCACTATTTCAGCTTACCATGAGTTTGTGGATGGTTTTGAGTTTTTACCCAGTGCATATTCCAACTTGGGATTTGCCAGTAGTTGTAACTGTTCCAGTGAGACTTTTCAAAGGGGCAAAATCACAAAATAATTTAGGGGAGGGTCCCTCAACTGAAAACGACACAAAACACAGTAGGCCATTTCAAAGTGTTTATATAAAATAAAGGCAATCCACAGATCACTACATGAAAAACAGTCAATAAAGTTTTTTTTTTTTTTGTGCAAAACAACCCGTTGTGTGTATAATAAATAAACTTATCTGGTTGGATGAAAACTCGTCTCTTAGACGAAGCATGAACTAAATCCAAATAATGAAGTCCTCAATGATGATAGAAGGTGAAAAAAATCCAATAGTCCGATAGCAAGTGTATCACAAACAATCAGCGATCTTTTATTTATTTGTTTATTTTTGCTGACAGGCTTGATTTGGAAGTATGGCAGGGCCAGGGTGCTCAGTAGTGCCTACTTCTTAGGGAATTGTTCAAAGCATTATTATATGTCCTTTCCAGTTTCCTGAATGGTGCTGTGCAATGCTGCCTCATAATTTTTTCACCGCTTGGGAATTACTCCTCATAGAAAAAAGAAAAGATTATTTGTTACCAAAGACCTGCTAATATACATTGCCAAAGGTGAAAAATCCTAGAGGTTTTGTCCTTGGTCATCTCAGGACAAACAGGGATAACTGAAAAAAAGCATAAAGTCAAAAAAACAAAACACACTAGCAACAAAAGAGAAAAACGGCTCAGGTTACTTATGTAACCGTGGTTCCCTGAGAGGGAACGAGACACTGCGTCCTCTAGAGGTCGCTATGGGGAACTCCATCTACGTGACCCGTGTCTGAAGCATATATACAAAAACACCAAATATTGGCCGGCGACAGCCTATGACGTCACTCCCGGTGCGCCCCAGTATAAAAGGGCGCCGGGAGAAAGCATCATCCACTTCTTCGTCTGAAGCTGCATCCGAAGCATGGCCTAAAGTCTAGAGGACGCAGTGTCTCGTTCCCTCTCAGGGAACCACGGTTACATAAGTAACCTGAGACGTTCCCTATCAAGGGAACTTCGAACTGCGTCCTCTAGAGGTCGCTATGGGGAACGATATACCCACGCCGCCATGCTGAGGGAAGTGCATGCCATTCCAAAGGCGAGCACTAAGCATCAACTCTTATCAACGATAAAGGAGTTGTCCCTGGGATGAATTGACGGCTGTCAGTGACATTATCCCCTTCGGCCAAAGGCCTGAGTTTCATACCCCGGAACTTACCTGATAGAGGCCGGACCTCGTGGACCTAGGGTAAAACTCAAGGCTTGGAATCAGAAAGAAGGATTCCTTTAAGGGGATACGACCAAGCGCTTAGGATAGTAACTAAGCCTGGCCTGTCACCCAGGGGCTACTGCTTGCTCCTACAAGAGCTCGCTGAAGGAACTGTATCAACAGATCCTTAGTAGTAGCCCCCGTACAAATAGTATCACTGGGGATACATAGGTAGAGTGGGGCCCAAGGAGACCGGGGCCTAACCGACTCAAAGAATGGGACGAAGCCTCAGCGCGTAACCTATACCATACAGGATTTTTAGAAAGGACCACAAAACACTCGGTGTGCAATCTTACCACAGCGTGGCTTTCAGAAAGTGCACAAAGACTAGCGTGCGCACTTACCATAACATGGATTTATAAACATCGTTCTTTTCATATGCTCTGGAGGGAGCAGCAAGCTCATAGATAACCCTCTATAGCGAGGGGAGCAGTGCCGGCTCGACCAACAAGGAGAGCTCGTTAGGGAGCAGCATGCTCAAAAGTAACCCTCTATAGCGAGGGGAGCAATGCCAGCTCTACCAAGACAGAGCTCTAGAGAGCGGAGAACTTAACTCTCAGTTCATGAGCGGATACTAGCACATACATGAGTAGAGTGGGGCCCAAGGAGACCGGGGCCTAACCAACTCAAAGAATGGGACGAAGCCTCAGCGCGTAACCCATACCATACAGGATTTTTAGAAAAGACCACAAGACACTCGGTGTGCGATCTTACCACAGCGTGGATTTCAGAAAGTGCACAAAGACTAGCGTGCGCACTTACCATAATCATGGATTTGAAAATTCTATTCTCCAAATGCTCTAGAGGGAGCAGCATGCTCATAAGTGACCCCCAAAATGAGGGGAGCGATGCTAGCTCTACCAAGGCATAGCTCTGAAGAGCGAAGAACTCAACCCTCAACGTAAGAGGGGACTCAGACGCTCGTAAGGGAGCGGCATGCTCATAAGTGATCCTCTATAGAGAGGAGAGAAATGCCAGCTCGACCCACAAGAAGAGCAGCATGCTCGTAGGTGACCCTCTATAATGAGGGGAAGCCATGCTAGTTCAACCAAGGCAGAGCTCTAGATAGTGGAGAACTCAATTCTCAGCATGAGAGGATACTCAGCACATACATAAGTAGAGTGGGGCGTAAGGTAAAAACCGAGGCCTAACCAACTCAAAGAATGGGACGAAGTCTCAGCGTGTAACCCATACCATACAGGATTTTAGAAAAGACCGCAAAACACTTGGTGTGCGATCTTACCACAGCGTGGTTTTTAGAAAAGTGCACAGAGACTAGCGTGCGCACTTACCAAATATGGATTTTAGAAACCGTATTGTCAGATGACAAGGAGGCCTAAAGAAAGGCCTGACGTGCTGAAATTTCTGAATAACGGAGCTCTGAGAGCGGAGACTCGACTCTCATAAGAGGGGAAACTCAGACGCTCATCAAGGAGCGGCATGCTCATAGGCAACCCTCTAACGAGGGGAGCAATGCTAGCTCTACCAAAAACAGAGCTCTAGAGAGCGGAGAACTTAACTCTCAGTTCATGAGAGGATACTAGTACATACATGAGTAGAGTGGGGCCCAAGGTGAAAACCGAGGCCTAACCAACTCAAAGAATGGGACGAAGCCTCAGCGCGTAACCCATACCATACAGGATTTTTAGAAAAGACCACAAGACACTCGGTGTGCGATCTTACCACAGCGTGGATTTCAGAAAGTGCACAAAGACTAGCGTGCGCACTTACTATAATCATGGATTTGAAATTTCTATTCTCCAAATGCTCTAGCTTTAAATAACGTTACTCTCTATCAGATGCTCTCTGGAGGGAGCAGCATGCTCATAGTCAAAGTGACCCTCTAAGAGAGGGGAGCAATGCTATCTCGACCAAGACAGAGAGGATACTCAGCACATATATAAGTAGAGTGGGACCCAAGGAGAAAACGGGCCTAACCAACTCAAAGAATGGGCACTAAGCCGCAGCGCGTAACCCATACCATACAGGATTTTAGAAAAGACCGCAAAACACTTGGTGTGCGATCTTACCACAGCGTGGTTTTTTAGAAAAGTGCACAGAGACTAGCGTGCGCACTTACCAAATATGGATTTTAGAAACCGTATTGTCAGATGCTCTCTGGAGGGAGCAGCATGTTCATAGATGACCCTCTAAATGAGGGGAACAATGCTAACTCTACCAAGAAAGAGCTCTGGAGAGCGGAGAACTCAACTCTCAACATGAGAGGGAACTCAGACACTCAGAAGGGAGCGACATGCTCATAAGAGACCCTCTAAATAAGGGGAGCGATGCCAGCTCACCCAACAAAGAGAGCTCAGAAAGGGAGCAATCATGCTCATAAATAACCCTCTAAAGTGAGGAGAGCAATGCTAGCTCGACCAAGTATGAGAGCAACCTGACAAGGAGGCCTAGAGACAGGCCTGACATGCTGAGGTTTCTGAATAACGGAGCTCTGAGAGCGGAGACTCGACTCTCATATGAGAGGAAACTCGGACGCTCAGCAGGGAGCGGCATGCTCATAGGCAACCCTCTAAGTGAGGGGAGCAGTGCCAGCTCGACCAACAGGGTAGAGCTCGGAGGGGTACAGCAGCAACCAGGATCAGGTTGTTAAGTAACAAAGCTCTGGGAGCGAAAACTCTACTTACAGCAAAAGAGTTTCAAACACTCAGGAGGGAGCGGCATGCTCATAAATAACCCTCCACATTCTAGGCGAGGGGAGCAAAGCTAGCTCGACCTACAAACAGAAGGATACCTAACAACCCGAACAAGCTGCTGGAAATAGTATCAGGGTAATAGGTACCCGAACAGAAGGCAACAAGGGGTCAGGGAAAACTGCTACTTAAAACCCTAATAAGGGTGAGCAGTTCTAACCTAAACCTCTATGCACCTATCATGGCCTCGTTTGAAGAACAAAAGGGCCAGACCAGAAAATGTTGCTCCTCAGAGCCAAAGCATTGTAATAAAGTTGCTCAGCACTACACCTGATACCAGCCTGTAGTACTGGTTTATTTTAGGTTAGTTTGAATGGTATAAAACACACATACCAGCGAATCTGATAAAATTGGATCGTACTCACCCATCCATGGATCCCGCGCAGAAGAACGGTCCAGCTTTTTTTCTTTGCTACCTCTCTTTGACCCGCGCCACCCTGAAGCCCTACCCGCAGGCGGGGAAGGGCGCGAGTCGCGACACTAGCCTTCTGTGCCCATTTCTGATCCTCAGATCGGGATGGGCCAGGACCCCTGCGCTGTTTGAGCTCAGACCTGGACCTTCTCGTTTAAATGAAGGTTTAAAAAGCCGCTGAACGCGCCTTCGCCTCCCTAAACCTTTCAACCACCGACTCGACGGAGGTACCAAAAAGTACGGAAGGCGAAACCGGAGCACTGAGAAGAAAGCCCCTCTCTCTCTCTTCTCAATATCTGCCAGGTTCACCCACAGATGTCTCTCCATTACCACCATGGCCGCCATAGAACTGCCCATAGCAGAGGCGGCCTGCTTAATGGCTCAAAGAGCTAAATCAGTGGTGCGGCACAGCTCAGCAACCTCGTCAGGTAAAAAATTACTATTATTTTTTTTTTTTTTACAAACCCTGACTTTTATCCAGGTCTTTCAACAGATCAGCCTGATATGCCTGAAACACTGCCATAGTGTGTAATGAGGCGACAGCCTGACCTGCTGCTGCGTATGTATCACATTCCAGCGTTTTTCTTTTTCTCAGATGACGTCAGCGAAATGGCGTCATTGTCATCCAACAGCTCGCCCTCGCTCGCGGCAGACGAGTGCGAGAAGGAAAATCCCTTCTATAACTCATTGGCGAGAGCCACCTGCAAACCCCATGAGCTCATTTTCCTCCGTGCTTCAGCAGCGGAGGGTCCTGAACCGCGGGAAGCAGACGGCTGCCCCTCTTTCCTCGAAAAGAGAGACAGACGAGAGCGGAGCTTTTAGAAAAACGCTCGCAGTACATGCAGCGCACAAACCAAAGACGCAAAGATCATGTGAGTCATCAAGCATCCGATAACGTGGACACGGATGCACACATCTCTCAAACGCCTTGCTAGTGCTCGCCATTACAAAAGTAAAGCATACTTACCTCGTAAGATGCACGCTTCAAACAAAACAGTCATTGAAGACGAAGAAGAGGATGATGCTTTCTCCCGGCGCCCTTTTATACTGGGGCGCACCGGGAGTGACGTCATAGGCTGTCGCCGGCCAATATTTGGTGTTTTTGTATATATGCTTCAGACACGGGTCACGTAGATGGAGTTCCCCATAGCGACCTCTAGAGAACGCAGTTCGAAGTTCCCTTGATAGGGAAGCGAGAAGTAGAAATAGGGAGAAACAAAATGAGAAACAGTTGTGAGCGTGTGCACGGCTGCGTAATTGTTCTTTGGGAGCGATGAATGAAGCTGAATTACAAGACGCTGTAGATTCTACATTTGTTATTGTATTTCTGATGCTATCTGCTGTATTTTATCAGTGGACAAATTCATAAAGTCATTACTGCTAAACTGTGAGGGAATATTTAGTTCGGGTGAATAATAGTGAAGCTTTGCAGGCACCATTAATAATCTTGAGGTAACAAGGATTACCTTAAATAAATGTCACGCGTGTCAGAATTTGACAACAGACTGCTGCTTAAGACAGTAAATGTAAGAAGATTTTTTTTTCCCCAAAATATTTCGTCCTTGAACAACAAATCAATGATAGCATTAAGGAACTGTGGATGTCATGTAGATTGTAATAGATTAAGTATATATTCAGTTCTCTCTTCATGCATGATCTCAATGATCTTTCAGGAAACTCTCAGTACAGCCAACAGCAGACTCAGTACCAGCAAAGCTCTGGGACGCACCAGACGTTCAGCCAGCAGCAGTACCCGTCCCAAGCCGGCTACAGCGCTCAGCCTCAGGGATACGGTAACAGACTACATCAGATTACACCGATTTCATTCAGTAATTGATCCCTACAGATGATATACAGCAATACAGTGACGTGTGCTGTTTGGCTCTGAAGGTGCAGGGCAGGGCAGCTCATCCCAGTATCCTCAGTATCAGCAGGGCCAGAGTCAGCAGTACCCAGCATACCGCTCCATACAGCCAGGACCAGCCGCGCCGTCACAGAGGTCCTACTCTTTTGAACAGGTGAGCACGATGACTGTCCTGTACAGATGACAAATCAATATGTTCCGGAAGCATTCACAAACCAGCCCAGTAATGAGAGGGTGAGTTCACTCATCAGATTTCATCCAAAGTCTGATGTCATTTATTAAATTCCATTATGTATTTATTTTTATTTTTCTCTACAAAGGGGCAGTATGGAAACTATCAGCAATAAAGAGACATGGCTAATGTTTGGGGCAGTTTTTTGAGTCATCCCTCTTTACGCTGGACGCTGGAGAAGTAGAGGATTCTCCACCAGCGCTGTCTCACAGGCTTGCTACGGAATCAAAATCAAACTCTATAAACGGTAACAAATGAATTTGATTTTTTACAAGGGTCTGGAGTTTATTTTTTAATCCTAATTTTATCATACAGGATATATTATTTTCTATACCAGCTCACTGAAATCTAGGATACTTTTGATTTTTTTTATCATTTGTTGAAATGATTTGTTATTTTGCACTTTAAGTTTAGTCGATTGTCTGAATGGATTAATGTTCTGATAGCACAAATGGAAATACTGATGTTTATTTTCCATGTTTATTTTGTTATTTATTTCAATTTGAAATACTGTAATCATACATTTTAATCGAAGGGAACGCAAAATTGCAGACAAATAGCCAAAGTTCAAATTTTACACACATAATAAGTTGTATATAGATTGCTTTATGGGAATCCTCATGCACATTTATATAGTATGATGTTCTTCAACAGTTTAAAGCGTGACATGCTCTGAAAAAATAATTCTACTAATTTCTTTTTTTAAGATAAGTTGTTGCAAACCATTTATTTTAGCTACATTTAAAAATATATATGTTGAAATTTAGTCAGCTAAATTAGTTTATTTAAATGTAGCTCAAATAAATTGATTGCAACCACTTACCTTAAAAAAAATGGAGTAAATTCAATGAATCATTTTTGTCAGTGTGCCGGTTGTGATGTTCTTCTCATCATGTTTTAGGGGACTGAATGTTTAGGATGTAGACATTTTCATGCCTTACTGTTGCTCTGACACTGTATGCTGTATCATATGAACAAACATTAGGGTTATTAGGAAATTCAAACCTAAAAAAAAACATTTTTAATGGGGGTTAAAGATGGGTTCACCCGTAAGGGGACAGCACACTCCAAAATTGTGGCAAATTGACGTTAAAGATAATTATCACTGGCTGTTAAACAGCTTTTATTCCATATTGCACAAATAATCTGTGACAATTGCAGGATACGTGTGTTTACTTAGCAAACTGTACGGTTTATCTGTAATTCGATTACTGATATTGAGTATGCATATGTAGTGTGTGACTTATGTGAAAACATCTAGTTATTGTAAAGACATTTGTGATCATTTGAACAAATATCTTGCATCTCCATCTTCACTGTTCTGTAATATGGACTTTTATTCAATTGATAAAAATGACAAATAAATTAATTTGCATCCCTGTCCTTCACCTTAGCACTGGTGTCCTTGTGTTCTGTGACAGGGTAAGGATTTTTAAAGCTTTTTACAGGTAAACACAAGTCAAGGTGCGATGGCGATGGCTCCATTATGATTTACTATACACACCAAACACATAAAATAAGGCTTTCAAATGTGTTTGACGTCAGTGATGAACAGTTCTTCTGTGAGAGTGAGTGCTTGTCTCTGCTAGACATATTAGGAACAAACTATATTCCTTTCTTTTTTTTCAGTCTATTTTATCTTATTCATTTGAAGAATCCTTCGAAATAAAACTCTTTTAAAATAGGTTATTTACCACATCAGGAAGTTTTTCTTGTTTTTCACAAGGGGCTGAAAGCTGCTGATATACCCTATAACCTTTACAACCCGGGATTTGTTTATTTTTTTCCTTCTAATTTTAGTCTCGTTACAAACACACTCATAAAGGTTCATAACTATTTTACATTTTGGCAAATTGTCAAACAGTCTGAAGCTGATTGGTGTTTGTTTGGGTAATAGCTGACGCTTGAAAGAGGAAGCAGAGAGGGAAATAATTGCTGCCAGTAATAAATCAAATGCTAATCATAATCCATATTATGTAATGGTTTCCAATTGTGTGCTGTCGCCTGGGCCGTAAACCTCATATAAATGAATATCCAAAAAAAAAAAAAAACCTCTAAAATGTTGGCCCACGTGTTCAGCCATGTCATATCCAGACCAAACGTGACAACAATCTACACTTGTCCCAAAAGATTGCTAGTTCAGTACACAATAAACATTATTTTTTCTAATACAGCCTACTCACTAAGCTGTTGAAATGTGAACAAAATATATAGCAAATACTTGAAGTAGTTAATAACTTATATCATTCCTGTATTGAAAAGCTTGTCTGAGGTAGTCCCTCCCATGCTTTGATTTCATTGGTCGACTCACCTGCTGGTCTGCCCTCATTTTTTTGAAAAACACTTCATCTGTTCAATAAAATCACTTTGTAAAATTGCTCAGAAATGTGAAGCATTGAGAAAATTGCATGATATTAATGATATTCCTGCACTTTTCAGTCTTTGTATGGACTGTTGTAAGTGACAAATGAAAATCAGGAAGTGAGCAACTGTTTATTTGTTTACGATTGTTTACCATAAAAGTTCATGGACAATTAATTTACAGTAAATGGCTCTCCTTAAATATTAAACAGTCAGATAATTGAAAACATACTGTACATCTTTCTGAGAGTTTTTAATTGTAAACTCATTGTCAAAATTATTTCCATGAGAATTAAAATTTTAGACTTTCACCAGTGACCGTCTCCAGAGCGGTTCGGTTTCATTTCGGCACTGTTTTGGTCATACTTTTCCTGTTCTGGTTACATGCTAAACTACTGAAAAAACAATAACAATAAAAACACCGTAACTTAGTAAGCATAGACAAAGGCATTAATCGCTATATACTGTGAAAGCATTGCAGAAAAACCAAAACATGCACATATTTCAATACTGAAAACAAATGTGATTTTCCCAATTGTGTACATTCATACTGATATGACTGACTTCTGTTTCTGAGAACAGAAGGTATAAATGTATTTGACGAGTGAAGTGAAGCGTCTCCTACCGTCGCCTCCAGGAGCTTCAGTGTCTCGCTCAAAGGCACAATGATGGGAAGATCTGTCTCTCAGTAAACCTCACATGGCATGTCATTTTATGCACTTGAATGAATGAATTCCTCGTTCAATACAGCGGACATTTAAAGGTTTGAGATGTCCGAAGCATCTTTAAGTTGTAACAGGTGTTTGAATGAGAACATTTTGAGTTTATAAGATTGTTATGGTTGCCATACCGTGTTTTTCCTTTGACATTATTGTCAGGGTTGGGAGGGTTATATTTAAAATGTATTTCACCGCAGATTACAAAATACACACTTTAAAAAGTCATTTGTAACACATTTAGTTAATTACTCAAATTTTGTAACTTAATCTAAACACTTTTGAATGCTTTGTAATTCTAATAAGGTATGTAACACAACGAGTCCTCTGGAGAAAAATGACATCTACAAAACGCAGGACATTGGTTTTCCTCTGCATATTATTTTTTAACAAAATCAGTTTCCCACAATATTTCTTAATGATGCTCAAGAAGGCAGCACAATGCATTAAATTGTACTTATTTTGTCTTCTGGGAAACATGTAATTATTAGATTCTAAAGGGTAGTAAATCCATCCATCCATCCATTATCTCCCGCTTATCCGGAATCGGGTCGCGGGGGCAACAGCACTAAGCAGGGAAACCCAGACTTCCCTCTCTCCGGCCACTTCGTCCAGCTCTTCCAGGGGGATCCCAAGGCGTTCCCAGGCCAGCCGAGAGACATAGTCTCTCCAACGTGTCCTGGGTCTTCCCCGAGGTCTCTTCCCGGTGGGACATGCCCGGAACACCTCCCCAGGGAGGTATCCAGGAGGCATCCTAGCCAAATGCCTGAGCCACCTCATCTGACTCCTCTCGATGCGGAGGAGCAGCGGCTCTACTCTGAGCTCCTCCCGGATGACTGAACTTCTCACATCTCTAAGGGAGAGTCCAGCCACCCTACGGAGGAAACTCATTTCGGCCGCTTGTATTCTCGATCTCATTCTTTCGGTCACTACCCACAGCTCGTGACCATAGGTGAGTGTGGGAACGTAGATGGACCAGTAAATACCTGCTGATACTAGCCTTTCGGCTCAGCTCTTTCTTCACCACGACAGATCGATGCAGCGCCCGCATCACTGCTGACGCCGCACCAATCTGTCTGTCGATCTCCCGCTCCATCCTTCCCTCACTCATGAACAAGACCCCGAGATACTTAAACTCCTCCACTTGGGGAAGGATCTCATCCCTGACCCGGAGTGAGCACTCCACCCTCTATTTACTCCAGGGTAGTAAATAAAAATAATAAAAAAATCTTGAAACAAAATAAGAAATCCTCATGTTCAAAAGTTTCCACCCCCGCTCTTAAAACACTGTTTCTTTCTTGAGCGTCAGCAAATGTTTTCACCTCCTGTAATAGTTGTGTATGAGTCCCTCAGTGTGAAAAGATGGATCTGAAAATCATGCAGTTATTGTTGGACAGCAGAAGATGCTGGAAAACCTGAGAAAGTGAAGAGCTGGAGGATTTTTCTGAAGAACAGCGGGCAGAAGAACTGCTCAGGATGAACACGGGACTCATCAACAACCATCACTAAACATGACCACAGTCCTACAGTTTCTATAAATTCAGTTATGTTGTCATGTGGTGGACAGTATGTAAGCATCTGTTGTGTGAAATCGCTTATTCAGGACAGAACTAAAATACAATTTTTATGATCCCTCTAATTTTGTTTAAAATAATTATAAAAATTGTACATATTCTGCAAGGGGTATGAAAAAACATATTTTAGGATGCTTTTGCAGGCCGTCAGATTCGGAGAATCACCAACTGCTGTTTCCATTCATTGCCCGATACAGTTTACATTAATGTTTAAATGACATTAAAATTCAAAGTAATCACTTTAGTCATCTAAAATACTTTTTGGATGTTACTGTAATTTGACTACCGCCCATTTAAAATGTAACTGTAATGAAACACAGTTTAAATGTGTAAGTTACATGTGCTCCGTTACTCCCCAACCCTGATTATAATGTGCTGTCCTTTAGAAAGACGTGTTTAAAAATGGCCTTTGCTAACTCCTGCTACAAAATATATGCTCTTACAGCATTCTCGCTCTCTAAAGCAGACACTTCAAAGTTCTTTCCAGTTATAATGACTTCCTCCTGAAGCGTGGCAGATCTCTGAGGCTGAGCCCAGGAGAAAGCGTGCTATCTGGAGAGGACATAACCGTATCGTTCCTGGTCGAGGAGCCACCTTGAATCTGGTAGGAAACGGAGTTGCAGTACACCGAGTTGATGTTGTACTCAGGGCACTTGTTTGGGGCCGGGGCCGAGCTGTGGCAGAAGCCCAGGTGATAGCAGACGCAGCTGCAGAGCAGGCTCAGCTGGGACCGAGACTGGCTGGCGTTTAAGGGCAGGGGCGAGTAGAGCCCGCGCTCCTCTGCCGGTGACAGGATGAGGTTGGTGCAGCTGGTGCCCTCCTCTATGGGTAAGAACAGGTTGCTGTGGCAGTGATTCTCCTGTGCCAGACTCATGGCCGTCAGGTTACGCCCCCTCTTCAGCGAGGCCCGCTCCTGCGCATCCCGCTTCTCGTCCTCGCTGTTCATAGTGAGGAACCTCAACACCACCAGGTTGAGGAAGGCTCCAATCACAGTCAGCCCCACCAGGATGTACATGAAACTAAAGACCACGTATGGGGTCTTCTCCTGGAGGTCCTCCTTCTTCTGAAGAGCTACGAAGTCGCCGAAGCCGATGGTGGTGAGGGTGATGAAGCAGTAGTAGTACGCGTGGAAGAAGGTCCAGCCCTCAAAGTGTGAGAAGGCGGCAGCCCCCACGCACAGAGTTCCCAGGCAGGACAGGAACCCCACCAACACCATGTTTTCCATGGAAATCTCAGTGCGATGCAGCCCCAGGCACTTCTTGATGCGGCTGAGGAGATAGCGGACGAAGGTGTTCATCCTCTCACCCAGACTCTGGAACATCACCAGCGTGAGCGGGATGCCCAGACCCGCATAGAACATGCAGAAGACCTTCCCTGCGTCTGTGCCGGGGGCCGCGTGCCCGTAACCTGCACAAAAACACCCACAAGACACATCTGGGTTAGATCGGAGGATGAGATGCTGTTTGAAACCCATGCTTTGAAGACATTGAACTGAGAGAGGATAAACTGTCAATGTCACTTTGAACCTTTGGTTACGCTTTATTTTAATTGATTAATTGTTAAATAAAAAAAGAACGAAATTACAGGATTAATTTTTTAACTGCTTGTATTATTAAACTCACAGTATGTATTCTCTGGTGTTAAAAGTTTATTGTAGAATTTACAGCAAGGTTTTGGAGGAACATGCAGTGACTGTACGGTAAGGCCAACACTCAGCATAGCATGCCAAACCTGTGAGGTTCGAACCTGTTGATGTTTCAGCTATACTATATTCAGAATATTACATGGAAATAAATGCGGGTTTAGGGATTTTAGATAAATGTGTGATTTTCTCTCATAAAACAATAAATGACATTACTTGATTAAAATAAAAAAATATAACCAGATTTGTCAGCATTATGAGATCGCTGCATGATACTAACAATGCCAAAGCCATGAGCAACTTTCACAAATGTTTCTGAGATGCATAACACAGATTTAACTTTTTTTACAGTGCATTTTACAGAAATCTGTTTATTTGCAGTGTTACTGCAAAGTAGATTTGGCAATAAAGTAGTTGAACTTTTACAGTACCTTTCTTAGAGCATACTGAGAAATATTAGTTAGCAATATTTAGTTATATTTCAGTGTAAAATGGCAGTACATTTCTGGTTCATAATTGCATTGCTCTCACAGCAAACTCACAGCGGAGCTTCTCTCGTGTCTGTCTGGTTACCCACAGCTTAATCATGTGAATTCCCAGTAAATGACTGCTATTAGCAGCGGTCTGTGGTGCTCAGTGCTGTGGTTCATGGTACAGGTGCATATTTTTCCAGGTATATCACAGTAATCTTTTATGTAGATTTACAATATTCACATTTACATTTAGTCATTTAGCAGATGCTTTTATCCAAAGCAACTTACAAATGAGGACAATAGAAGAAATCAAAATCAACAAAGAGCAATAATATACAAGTGCTATAACAAGTCTCAGTTAGTTTAACGAAGTACATAGCAAGGTATGTATGTATACGTCTTCTTTCTGACGTATTTTAGCCGAATATCAAAGGATGTTTAGTGTGAACACTTATTCAAAATGTTGATTACATGAAATTGACTGCCTTGAGCAATTGTATGGCAATCGTGTAGGCTGCTTAATTTTTTTCTTCAAATTGACAGCAAAAATGTTCTCCTGTCAGGCCTGTGGTCATAACTGTGCCACAGTTTTGGCTTATGTAAGGCACATGAGAATTCATTAAAATACACCTAATTTTAAGTGTGTTCTGCCAGATTGCAGTAGGTCTTTTCTAAGGTTTCCAGCTTTTAGGTGTCACATTTACAGACACGACAAATCTGTGGTTAAGCCTAGGTTGTGTCATGAAGTTGAATTGACATGTCATGTCGATTTCTGCAGGGAAAAGTGTAAGAATTTGAAGTCCTTTTATTCTCATTTGAAAATACACATCAGAGAGGGGAAAACAGTTGCTTGCCCTTATAGACAGTGTGACAAGAGCTTTCATGTTTTATCCACATTCACATCTCACGTGAGTAGGAAACATAAAGATGGTGCTAATGAACATCTGGTTGATTCAGTAGTGAATCCTGGCATGTCCCATGAGAGCGAACAAGAGCAGTCTGACATGCAGATTGATCCTCCCAGTGATGCAGATTATGAGCCATCAGATGTATTTGCAGAAACTGCTGATGAATCCCTATTCTTGAAAAATGTAGCCCGGTTTTATTTGAAATTGCAAGCAAAGTTATTGCTGCCATCCTCCGTCATTCAAACAATTATCGAAGATATTCAGGAAATACATGACATAAGCCAATCACATTTACTTTTCAAACTGAAAGAGAAGCTGGTTACACTTGGGGTTTCAGAAGCTGACACAAGCAATGTGATCAATGTCCTGAAAACTGAGGATCTCTAAAGGACCTGCAACACTCAGTCATTGCAAACTGACCAAAGAAGAAAAACTTTTCAAAAATAGCTTTTCAAGAATATCTTGGATTATGTTGAGCCAGTTCAGATCTGTCTTGGTCAGAATGAGGCAGGCAAAGAGTGTTTTGTTCAGTATATTCCCATTAAACAAACACTCCAATCTCTTTTTCATTGTGAGTCAGTGTGGGATCAAAATAAACAAGTACACTCCAGTATGGGATCTAAGGATATTCTTCGGGATGTGTGGGATGGCAGAAATACTGCAGAGAATGTGTTATTTCAGACAGAGAGCCCATCACTGAGCTTAATCCTATATCAGGATGCATTTGAAGTGGTCAGTCTACTGGGATCTGGGAAGAAATAACACAAGATACTTGCAGTGTATCTCACTCTTGCAGATTTAATGCCACATAATAGATCGAGCACTGATCACATGCAGCTTGTTCTTCTATGTAGAGAACAAGACTTGAAGTATTTTGGTCAGGACTTGGTTATGGGCTCCCTGGTCAAAGACCTTAAAGATCTTGAGCTCAATGGTGTTACCCTGTCGGATGGAAACGTCTATAAGGGAACTTTGTGTGCATTGCAGGGGACAACCTAGGATCACATAGCATAGGAGGCTTTGTTGAGAATTTTAGCAAGAGTTCACACTTCTGCAGATATTGTGAGATCATCATAAGTAAAGACATCGTTTAAATAGTCAGCATGACTACAGTGGTTCAACTTTAAGGTTATGAAGCGACAAGAATACCTTGTGCGCAAAAACAAAACAAAAATAACGACTTTATTCAACAACCTTTTCTCTTCCCTGTCAATCTCCTACGCTGTTTACGTCGTAAACACAATGCAGTACTTCCGTGTTTTACATCCGAACACCAACTCACTATTGGCCAACACTGTTCATGTGAGCAGCACAACGCATGCGTGTGATGCTGACGCAGGAGCTGGCCAATAATGAGCCAACGTTCTGAGGTAGAACCTGGAAGCGCTGAGCTATGTTTACAACATAAACCGTAGGAGACTGACAGGGAAGAGAAAAGATTGTTGAATGAAGTCATTATTTTTGTTTTGTTTTTGCGCACAAAAAGTATTCTTGTCGTTTCATAACATTAAAGTTGAACCACTGTAGTCACGCTGACTATTTTAATGATGTCTTTACTTACTTTCTGGGCCTTGAAAAGTGCAATAACGTTACTGCCTCTCAGAATTCATCAAAAATATCTTAATTTGTATTACAAAGATGAACGAGTATAGAATGACATGAGGGTGAGTAATTAATGACTGAAATTTTTGGGTGAACTAACCCTTTAAAAACATCTTTTAAAATGTCTGTTCCCTACAGGTGTGTGCCACTGCAGCTGACGTTGAGACAACCCTGACTGTACCTGCAAGTCCTCGTCTGATTCTACTTGGTATACATTTCATTGATAGACATATTACATTGCTATTTTTCTGTGAATGTACAGATTTTTATGCAAGGTGAGATGAATGTTGCTATTACTTGGAAGTTTCAGGTGGAACAGGGCAAGTCACTATTGCTGGATGATCACACTTGAGGGTCGTGTCACATCACCAACCTTTTTGACGGGACTTGCTGCTGTATTTGCAATCTACTACATGTTTAACCTCCAATATCAAGAAGAAGCAGCCTGTACTCTGGAATTCATTCAGAGGTGAGACTGCTTGAATTTCCTTTTCCTCACTGTAGCTTTTCTGGTAGCACTTTATTTTACAGTACGTGTACTTCCCTGGTACATACATGGTAAATATCTTGTACCTACTGGCAAATGAGTGGTAACACAAAGTACTTACCTGAAGTGTATGTACATGGTAACAAATCAGAAACACGGCTGTACTTAACAGTCATACATGCATGGTAATTAGTTTGTACATACAGACAAGTGTGGGTAAGAACGGTCACTTACAGGTAGTGCCCGTACATGGTAACTAATTAGATACTTTACTGTACTTACTAATGTATATACACATGGTAAATATGTAGTACTTACGGACAAGTGGGTACAAGCAGGCAGGTCCTTACAGTATCCATATATGGCGACTAATAAGACGTTACTGTACATACTAAAGATATGTACATGGTAAATATGTAGCACCTATGGAAAAATGTGCTATTATGTGGTAACAAACAAGACACATACTGTACTTGGTATACACGTGGTAAATATGTAGTACTTACAAACAAGTGTGTGTTAATGTTAAATTGCTCTCCACAACAGTGCTTGCGAAGTTTGAAGAACTGGTAATTCCTGTGTAATGTTTATGTAAAATGGTGCACTTTATTTTACAGTCATATTTCCATATACTTACTATGCACCATCTAACATCAATAAGTAAGTATATGGAAATAGGACTGTAAAATAAAATGCACCATTTTACATAAACATTACACAGGAATTACCAGTTCTTCAAACTTTGTAAGCACTTGCTGATTTTCAAATCACACTGCATATAAGCTTGAATAGAGGCATAATACTGTCTCCTGTGCATATAATACACTTGTCATTTTTAACAAGTAAATTACTTCCAAGATATAGAAAAACAGCAGCAAAATTTGACAAAATACCTCATGTCAGTACTAGTTATTAACATAATGTGCAAAACCCAAACTAGCCTTTTAAGTTTACAAGCCATTCCTTAGTTTTTCATTCAGTCTCTGACGATTGTAATTCCAGGCGCTTCATTGGCATCAATCCCAAAAAAGGCACAAAGGCCACCCGGGGAAAGGTTACCTCGAAGAAGATAGGGGCGATTGTCCAGAAGAAATTCTCCACAGTGAATACACATGTCTCCACACTATTGAAGAACCTAATCGACTTTCAGTGGGACTACATATAGGTCAGTGAGCTCTCCTCTTGTTTCTGTCTGTGTTGTTTTGACAGACTGATTTTGCCACATTAAACCCCAAAATTCATTTAAAAAAGTAAAAGCATGCTAAAAAGAACAAAAGCAATATAACCTTTAAAAAATGTTTCAGGAGTGTAAAGGAATGAAAATCTAAAAAATTAAAAGCTACCAAATCAAATAGACCAGTGGTTCTCAAAGCTGCCCTGGAGTACCACCAGCCCTGCACGTTTTGTATGTCTCCCTAATCTATCACACCTGATTCAACTCATGAGCTCGTTAGTAGAGACTGCAAGACTTGAAATGGGTGTGTCAGATATAGGGAGACATACAAAACGTGCAGGGCTGGTGGTACTCCAGGGCAGCTTTGAGAACCGCTGAATTAGAAAGTTAAATTAAAAATTAGACAGTTGATTCCATTGTAGCTGAACATTTGTCCGAGTGTTAGTTATTCAGTTTCATTACCATCTAAAACAGGCTTTCTCAACCCTGGTCGTCGAGGGCCACTGTCCCGCAAAATTTAGCTCCAACCTTAATCAAACACACCTGATTAAGCTGTTCAGGATTACTAGTAAGCTACAGGCAGGTGAGTTTGATCAAGTTGGAGTAAAACTCTGCAGGACAGTGGCCCTCCTGGACCAGGGTTGAGAACCCCTGATCTAAAAGGTAACATCTTAGGAATAATTTTGTGCTGTAATATAAACATGGACCATTCAGTGAATCTGAACAGCAGTGTTACCAATTTAGCAATTTTGTAGCTAGATTTAATGACTTTTTTCACAATTTTAGGGACAAATATAGCAACTTCTTAGACAAACCTGATCTAAGTTCACATCTTGTCCACTGATCTATATTCATCTTTATATAGATCAGTGAATTTGCCAGTATTATGTCATCTAGTGACATTTAGCTATTTTAGCTACTTTCAATTGAAAGCAGTTGGCAGCAAAAAAAATAGTTAGCGTTATGGAAAAATGAGTTGACTTGAAACATGCAGGAAGCGTTTTGTTAGTCAACACTATCAGTAATCTCCCTGTTATCGGAGTTGTACTCTACATTGACAATTCTAGAGCTATTTTGATAATGTTTTGTTTGCTGATGTTTTACAGAGGTACCAGTTGGAATACCTCAGGAGACAACATGCAGCCAGGTCGTCATGGTTAAGTAGGTGTAAAATGACAAAGTAATTCATCTAGGACTAGAACTCTTTTATAAGGTACACAAGCCTCCTCACTGGAATGTTTAAAGAAGTGCTGAAAAAACCCTGAACACTTTTTTTTTCATTAAAATGTTTCACTAAATTTGTGATGTTCTGAGTATATCCAAAAATGATACAAAATGTTAAATGTTAAAATGTTTAATGACTTCAGGTTGTCATGTTTGTAACTTATTTATCATTTTTAAGTTTTTGTTTGTTAGCCTAAATCTGTCTTCACAGGTTTTTTACCATTTTTTTTTGTTTTGTTTTGAATCCTTGTTAAATGTTGACTGTTCTTTTAAATAAAACTTTATTTTGGTTTATATTCATTGAGTGTTTGCTTGTTTAGATATTTCAATATAATGTATTTTAAGTAGATGTGTGTAGCCCACAGAACAATGTTCAACTAAATCCAATTACAACATCATTGGTTACTTTAAATTCACTCTTTACAAAGGCATAAAATAACACTAGATTTAAAATAAATCTAAAAAAAAAGATGTGAAATAAAGTAATTAATCTTCAATCCAATTACTTCTATCCATTTTATGTCTTTGTACAATAAAGAGTGAATTTAAAGTAACCATAATGTTGTAAATTGAAAATCACAGAAATGTTCAGCATTTAATTTTTACAGAAACAAGCTGTTAAATAATTCACAGTATGCATACTGTAGAATTACAGTAGATTGCTGGTGACTCTGCTGCCAGTATTTTACTGTAAACAAAAAAAAAACAGAATTATACTGCATTTCATTTTTACGGTAATAAACTGTAAAATAATTTCACAGTACGAATACTGTAAAATTACAGTAGATTGCTGGCGATTCTGCTGAACATTTCTGTGATTTTCAATTTACAACATTATGGTTATTTTAAATAACCAGCACATTACCGTTATTTAACGGCACAATTTTTTACAGTGTACTAATAAAATACTAGGAAAGTAATATTTCTGCAGCACATTGCAATCTACATAGGAAAAATTGGTCACACTTTATATTAGGTGGCCTTAACTACTATGTACTTAAATAAAAAAATAAGTACAATGTACTTATTGTGCTCATATTGTATTGCAACACACTATTGCTGCTATTGAGGTGGGATACGGGTAAGGTTAGGGACAGGTTTGGTGGTATGGGTAGGTTTAAGGGTGGGTTAAGGTTTAAGGGATGGGTTAAAAGTGTAATTATAAATGTAATTACAGAAATTAGTTACAGATGTAACTACATATAGGCATTTTTAAAAATATAAGTACAATGTAAGAACATGTATGCACACAATAAGTGCATTGTACCAAATGATTCATTTAAATGTAAGTACATAGTAGTTAAGGCCACCTAATATAAAGTGGGACCGAAAAATGTATTGACATTAAAAAGTGTAGTGATAGTTGTCATACATTGTGCTGCACAAACACACTGATGTGAAAATGGAAGATATAGGTCTATAGGTCTGGTTTCACAGACAGGGTTTAGACTGAGCCAGGATTAGGCCATAGTTCAATTAGGACATTTAAGTCATTTTTATAAACATGCTTAGAAAAAAAAAAACATTACTGGGGAGACAAAACAAAGGCATTGATATATTTTAAGATCAGTCAGTGCAAGTTTCTTTCAGATGAAATGGCTCAGACTTACATTTTAGTCTAGGACTAGGCTTAAGCCTGGTCTGTGAAAGCGGGGGATAAGGTAGTAGTCACAATTAACATGCAGTAGATTTGCCTTTCATAAATCACTAATTCATTCACTTTTGAATTAAAATTATGAAATGGATATTCATTCATATAATATATATTATAAAGTACACAGCTGCAATTTGCTGCTTTTTTTTTTAAGCACTAAACCAAGCAGAATAACAACCACAAAGACATCTGGCCTGCCAGACTTGGGTCATTATAGAAGCAGATGGTTTGGGCTCTCTGAGATGTTTTAGAAGCTGTATACTTACAATTCAGCACTAACAAAGAAACAAATAAGAGGTTTGCTTGCCAATGTGAATGAACATTCAATCACAGCATTGCTCCATATATCTTTCCTTTGGTACCATATCCCATAGTGCATCGGGATTTGATTGCACATATTGCAATAAACTGGCAGAAAATAACTTACATTCACTGCAAATAGTTTACTATTAATACTGTAAATTATTGGCCACTTTTTACAGTGTAGGCCTACTTCTTTAGGGATAGACTGAGGGTTAGTTTCTTGTAGTTACGCATAATTGAATGTTATAACATGTAACAAGGACATTGTAAAATGAAGTTTGAAGTTTATGATGTGTCATACTAATTCAATTCTTATACTGAAAACACTGAAGCTCACCTATCGTGGTGATGACAGTTATTGCGAAGTAGAAAGATCCGGCGAATTTCCACTGTCTGCCGGCTCGATGGGGCTCCGCCTGCAGCACCACTCGCTCGAACTCCCGGTAATCGTCCTCGGTGAAGCGGTACTTTCTCTTCATGTCGCTGCGCTTCTGCTCCAGCATGCGCTTCCTCGCGCTCTCGGTCTCGGACTCCAGGGCGTCGAAGACCGCGGCGCCCACCAGCAGATACGAGAACATGCAGAGGATGAGCGACAGCGTGCGCACGTTCTGCTTCTTCATCTTCATCTTCATCTTCAGAGCAGCTCTCACAGGTTGCGCGACTCAGTGCAGTGCAGTGTCTGTTTACGAATCATTGAGAGACGGGGGATCCAGGTATCGTTTCAGACGCATATCGGAAAAAGAACAGAGTCAGTCGTGTTCGTGTCTTCGATTTCTTTCGTAGGTAAATAAGGTGTGTCGTAGAGATCAAACTAACTGAGCTCTCCTGTTTTAAACCAGTCTTCCTGGTCTGCGCAAATCGTGCGAAGGAGGTTTCCAAACTGAACCTGTCATGACTGGCAACCAATAAAATCTCCTGTAGTCCAGCTGCAGAAGAGCGCAGGTGTGTGTGATCGCGGCTCGCGTCGCAGATCAGGGCTGACGCCCGTTTCACAACGCAAGCGTGAGCGGCGCGTGGCAGCGTTTGTCGCGCGCAGCTGAATCACGGCTTGTACTGCAATACAGACGAGTATCTTCATTTCTGTCATATTTTCCAGCGTTCTCCTCCCACCACTGTGTCGTGTGCCATGTGCTTTGATGTATGATATGGCCAGCATAGCCTACTCTGATCGTGTCCCACACACAAATATAAATAACATATATTATATATAGGTAGTTTACTCGATAAACTTGAGCCAAGTTTTCAAGATGTGTATCCGAAAAAAATATGTCTGACCCTTCTCACATTTTGTATGAGGAATATTAATTTTATTGATGTGTTTTCGTGCTATTTATTTTTTCATATGGTGACTGTGAAACACGAAACACATCACTTACATGATTTTATTGTGAAATGTATTATTTTTTAATGTTAATCGTGTCAATTTTGATCAAGAAAAATGCACTGTGACTTTAATTCAGCGTAAACGGCGGAGCAAAAATAGACTCGGTGCCGAAACAGATCGCGGCACTGCTGCTCACGCGACGCTCCTGCTTGACGCTCACGCGCTGCTCGCTGCTCGCTGCCGGTGTGAATGCACTCATTTGTTAACATGCACGCCGAAACGCTTACGTGAAACGGGCGTGAGTTCGGAGCGCTGTCCGCGGTGCTGAAGCGCTGCCTCCGCCGCTGTCTCTACACAGCTCCAGTGAGGGAGCACAGCGGTTTGGACACTGATTCATTATCAAACGAATGGCGTTTAATCGACAGAAAGATATTTTTAAAAAGAGTATTTTAGAGCAAAACATTAAAAAAGGTTACACTTTTTTGTGTACAGTGTAATTATATATTTAAGTACTGAGTAATATTAATTAACTACGTGTACTTACTATTGTCACGGTGCACACAGCAGGGAGGAACAAGGACAAGCAGACAAGGACGTAAACTCAAACAAAAGACTTTACTGAAGACAGGGCAGGACAAGGCAAGCTCACAGACAAAAAACACCGGGGTAGTAGACCAGACGAAATAACACTGAACAGACAGGACTAAAAATACACAGGATAATAAGACAATTAAACAAACAGGGCTTGACAAGAATTAACCAATAATCACACAGATGAGGACAGGAAACAAACCAAATAAGGACACAAGAGGCAGGAACCCATGACACACAGAGGACTGACAACTATATGGTTAGGGTTAGGATTAAGGTTTGTTTTAGGGTTACTTACATATAATTATGCATAATTTATTGTTATTATAATATTATATGCATGTAACATATGTCACAAGGACACCTCAAAATAAAGTGTTACCAAAAAAAACAACGTTTGTTAGGTTTCTGATTGTCAAATGTCAGTGGATCATATCAGTCCAGACCATAAGGGGTTTAAATGGTAAACTCCCAGATTAGATTGGTACATTTTTGGATTTTGGATTTTTGTTACACAAGCATGTTAGTTGAGTAACTTGAAATGCTGGCTAAGAAAACTAATACAATTAAAACTAATACAATCAAAACAGCACACCTGCACATGTCTACTGGAAGATGGATTCAGTCAACAAGCAGTGGGGCTTATTAAACAGCATACTGACTCAGGCTCCACACACTCTTCTCACAGTACTGTCTTCAGCACAGACACAGACCACATGAGGGAGCACTAGTTAATAGCCAGTGTAGTATTAAAATAATATGAAGTAAAATAAAATAAATAATTCAGGGTCCCACTTTAGTTAAGTGGCCTTTACTATGTACTTACATCAAAAAGAAGTACAATGTACTTATTGTGTTCATGTTGTATTGTAAAACACTTTTGCTGCCATTGGGGTGGGATACGGGTAAGGTTAGGCACAGGTTTGATGGTATGGGTTAGTGTAAGGGTGGGTTAATGTGTAAGGGATGGGTCAACAGTGTAATTATAAATATAATTACACAAAATTACATACGGGTATTTAAAAAATATAAGTACAATGTCAAAACACGTTGTAATTGCATTATATCAATTGATTCATTTAAATGTAAGTACATAGTAGGTAAGGCCACCTAATATAAAGTGGGACCCAATTTAGTGCTAGTAACATACTAGTGTAGTGCAAAACATAAAAAATAAAAATCCTGAAGTTCTACTAACTTAAATCTGGAGTTTATAAACTTTAAGGTAACGCCTCCTTTTCAATAATAAACTCCAGAATTAAGTTAGTAGAACTTTAGTTTTTTTTATTTTTTTATTTGCACTACTCAAGCATGGTAAAATTAAATTAAAATACTGAGTAGGCTAACTTATACAATCTGATTGCACATAATTTATTGCAAGGTCATGGAAAAACATAAGCAACACTAAACATTCCTCAGATACCGTGCTGGGCAGCATAGAGGAGAAAGTACTGATCGGTTAGTTTGAATTCCTTAAATTTAGTTTTAATCACACACAAAGAAGATTGTATCTGATGCTCTCTGGACAGCTGGGTTAGATGATACAGTGGTCAGTCAGCTCCCTTATTTTGTTGAAGTTAAGGAAGAGATCATTTCCACACACCAGACCACAAGCTCATCCCTATTCTCTTAGAAATCAACAGAAGCGGTCTCTATGGCAGTAGCATTTCAGTAGGTACTAATATACACAGGGTGGACACAGAGTGATTTTGGGGCCCTAAGCAAATTCCAGGTATGGGGCCCCAACGCACCAACTACAGTTTACTTGTAACCCTTATTTGCTGCCTCATAGCTAATGACTAATTTATGATGTATATACATATATTGTTATGGGTCTGGTGTGTATCAAACAAAGCACAAGACGAAGGAGTCAAAATCAAAGAGTTTCTTTTAATAATCAAATGACTGAGAAGGGCACAACCAAACATAAATCCAAAATAATAGCAGACAAAGGAACATGGGAGAACACCGTCTAAAGACTAAACGTAATCAGGGAGGAACAGAAAACAGGTGTGTAACTAATTAATCAAAAACCATGGAAACAAACGAGGCAGGAAGACAGAGACATAGAAACTAAACTAAAACAGATCATACATGTGTAATAGATGGGACTATACACAGATGGTGAGTAAAATGGATGAATAACCAGGTGAGTAAGTTAGTCTTCGGATATCCTCTTGAGTAACGGAGCAGAATATAACTTGAATGTCTTGTCTTACAGGAGTGAAGGAGGGCAGAAGACACGTCGATGAAGCACACACACCAAGACACTGGAGACGAACAGGAACCAGGAGAATCAGATGACTGAGGAGGAAAACAAGATTCAAGAGTTTTTATTTGTCACATATACAATTATACAGAGTATAACCAGCAGTGAAATGTAGGTCAGGTCCGCTCCAAGGACAGTGCAATTGTATAGTATACAAATATTAAGAAAAAGAAAAGTAGAAAAAATAAAATAAAAGAATAAAATAAAGATAAGATAAAAAATATAAATATAAATGTGCAGGTCCGTATGTTGTTGACTTAAATAGTAATAAAGAGGAATGTGCAAAATAATGTGCAAAAAAGTTGTACAGGGTATTTAAATAGCAGCAATATGAGGTAGAGAAAATTATGAATAGCTTATTGATATGGTGATATTTACATGGAGACAAATTATGAATAGCTTATTGATATAGTGATATTTACATGGAGTCAAGTGATGTTATGACACAGAGTTAGAGTTTAGGAGCCTGATGGCCTGGGGGAAGAAGCTCCTCCTAAGTCTCTCAGTTTTTGCCATCAGGCTACGGAAGCGCTTACCAGATGGAAGCAAAGTGAATAGATGGTTACCAGGGTGATTTGAGTCCTTGAAGATTTTAACAAGAGATGAATATAACACAGGTAAGTATCTTCAAGATCTGTAGAGAGTCCTCTACGAATGTACGAAACCGGACAAAAGTGCTGGCTGAGGTGTGTGCTTTAGTACTGGCTGCTAACGAGGTGATTGAATGAGTGACAGGTGCAGGTGCTCAGAACACAGATGATGGTGATCGTAGTGATTGGGTGACGATGGAGCCTTCGCCATTCTGTGACATGTAACATATATATATATATATATATATATATACATGTATATAAATATTTGCTTACACTTGTCCATTTAATGGCTGTGAGGATTCAAACAATAATCCCATGCAACTTGTTCGGTATTTCAGGTGTTCTGAAGGCATACAGTAGGGTTTGGTGAGAAACAAACCAAAAATATAATCTATTATTAAGTGAAAATCTTTGGTCGTTGTAGTCCTGTACATTAATGCTCCCAGGAAAAACAAAAGCAAATCATTTTGAACATTCAGTACAAATGAAATCATGAAACATGAGGCCTGTAACCCTCAAAAGTATGTGTTTAATTTCTTCTCTGAGGTGAGAATCTCTGTTGTGACTCATTGCCACATGAACAAGTAATGTACAGGCTTGACCATTTTAAAAACATTTTTCAATGGCTCTGGGCTATACCTAACACAGTATAGCCTGTTATTCTTTTCTTTGTGTTAATAAATAAAATTATTTCATTTACACTTTGTTTAATAATTTAAAACTAAACATTTGATCATTTTGTTAGTTATAATAAACTCAGTGGATTATAACTAAGAAAGCGTGCAAAGAGCTCTTTTAATCACTAAAATCTGCAACTCTCTTCAGTTCATTGTGATCTAACGAAGTTTCATTATAATCAATGAAACTCTACAGCGAATCTCTTATTTACATCCTGATTACACAAACACAAATATTTATTTATTTATTTATGTATTTAGTCATTTAGCAGACGCTTTTATCCAAAGCGACTTACAAATGAGGACAACAGAAGCAATCAAAACCAAGAAAAGAGCAACAACGTGCAAGTGCTATTACAAGTCTCAGTTAGCCTAACGCAGTACAGATAATTATTATTATAATTAATTTTTATTTATTTATTTATTTTTTAATAAAAAGACATAGATAAAATAAAATTAGAATAGAGAGTGCTAGAGTTAGAGGGTCAAGTAAAGATGGAACAGATGAGTTTTTAGCCGTTTCTTGAAGATGGGTAAGGATTCGGCTGCTGGGATTGAGTTGGGCAGGTCACTCCACCAGATGGGAACAGTTAATGAAAAAGTCCTTGAAAGTGTTTTTCTGTGTCTTTGGGATGGTACAATAATTCGTTGTTCACTTGAAGAACGCAAGCTTCTAGAGGCACATAAGTCTGAAGTAATGAATTTAGGTAAAGGGGTGCAGAGCCAGTGGTGGTTCTGTAGGTAAACATTAATGCCTTGAATTTAATGCGAGCAGCTATTGGTAGCCAGTGTAAATTGATGAACAGAGGCGTGACGTGCGTTCTTTTCGGCTCATTAAAGATTAAGGTAACAGCGGCATTTTGGATTAATTGTAGAGGTTTAATAGAATTGGCTGGAAGACCTGCCAAGAGAGCATTGCAATAATCAAGTCTGGACAGAACAAGAGCCTGAACAAGGAGTTGTGTTGCATGTTCCGAGAGAGAGGGCCTGATCTTCTTAATATTATATAATGCAAATCTGCAGGACCGGGCAGTTTTAGCAATGTGGTCTGAGAAATTCAGCTTATCATCAATCACAACTCCAATGTTTCTGGCTGTTTTTGAAGGAGTTATGGTAGATGTGCCTAACTGGAAGGTGAGATTGTGATGAAGCGATGGGTTAGCTGAAACCACAAGCAGTTCTGTCGTAGCTAGGTTGAGTTGAAGGTGATGGTCCATCATCCAGCAAGAAATGTCTGTTAGACACGCTGAGATGCGAGCAGCTATCGTCGGATCATCAGGATGGAATGAGAGGTAGAGTTGAGTGTCATCAGCATAGCAGTGATATGAAAAGCCGACATGCCGATATGAATGACAGAACCTAGTGATGCCATGTAGACAGAAAAGAGAATTGGTCCAAGAACTGAGCCCTGAGGCACCCCAGTAGTTAGATGTTGCGGCTTGGATACCTCACCTCTCCAAGATACTTTGAAGGACCTATCAGAGAGGTAAGACTCAAACCACTGGAGAGCGGTTCCTGAGATGCCCTTTCCCAATAGGGTTGACAAGAGGATCTGATGGTTGACCGTATCAAAAGCAGCAGACAGATCCAGCAAGATAAGTAATGAAGATTTGGAAGCCGCTTTTGCCAGTCTTAGGGCTTCAACAACAGAAAGCAAGGCAGTTTCGGTCGAATGTCCACTTCTGAAGCCAGATTGGTTCCTGTCCAGGAGGTTGTTCTGTGTGAGAAAGACAGAGACTTGGTTGAACACAACTCGTTCAAGTGTTTTTGCAATGAAAGGAAGAAGGGAAACCGGTCTATAGTTCCCTAAAAGAGTTGGGTTAAGAGTGGGTTTTTTAAGAAGTGGAGTTATACGAGCCTGTTTAAATGCTGAGGGAAAAATTCCAGTGTTAAGGGATGTATTAACGATGTGAGTGAGTGCAGGTACAACTGCAGGAGAAATGACTTGAAGGAGATGAGATGGAATAGGATCAAGCGGACAGGTAGTAGGATGACTGGAAAGGATGAGTTTAGAGACTTCTGCCTCAGAGAGTGGAGAGAAGGATGTGAACGAGTGTATGTTTGCTGGTAAGATATGTTTGATAGATTGTGGTGTGGAAAATTGTGCAGTGAGGTTTGTAATTTTATTAATGAAGAATGTGGCAAAGTCGTCAGCTGTTAGAGATGATGGAGGAGGAGGAGGACAAAGGAGGGAGGAAAATGTTTTAAAGAGCATGCGAGAGTTAGGCGAATTGTTAATTTTGTCATGATAGTATGTCCTTTTAGCAGTGGAAACATTAGCAGAGAAGTCAGAGAGGAGTGGTGATCGATATAAATTAAGGTCAGAATGATTTCATGATTTGAGCCATACCCTTTCCGCGGCCTTGAGTTTAGAACGATGTTCGCGGAGAACATCAGATAGCCAAGGGGCAGAAGGGGTGGTACGGCCTGGCTTGGAAGATAAGGGGCAGAAAGTATTTAAATAAGACGTCAGAGTGGAACAGAAAGTATCAGTAGCACTGTTAGCATCAAGAGAGGATAACTGTTTAGGGGGAGGAAGTGAAGATGAAACCATAGCAGATAGCCGGGAGGGTGAGAGTGAACGCAAGTTACGTCGAAAAGTGACATGTGGAGGGGTATGTGATGTATCAGGAATCATGTTGAGGTTAAGAGTGAGGAGGAAGTGATCTGAGGTGTGTAGTGGAGTAACCAGCACATGATCAGTGGAGCAGTGTCGTGTGTAAATAAGGTCCAGTTGGTTGCCTGATTTGTGAGTAGCCGTAGTTAGCACTCTCTTGAGATCAAAAGACGCAAGCAGAGTGTGGAAGTCTGCAGCCTGAGGTTTATCTAGGTGGATGTTGAAGTCTCCAAGTAAGACAAAGGGAGTACCATCCTCAGGAAAGGTTGAGAGCAATAAATCTAATTCTTCCACAAAGTTACCTAGTGATCCTGGAGGATGATAAACAACTACAAAATGGATTTTTAGAGGGTAGGTAATAGTAACCGAATGTGATTCAAAAGAGCCGTTGATACTCAGAGAAGGTAAAGGAGTAAATGTCCAATTATTAGAGATGAGCAGACCAGTACCTCCACCTCTTCCAGTCAAACGGGGGGTGTGGGAAAAGGAGAAATTATTGGAGAGTGCTGCAGGTGTAACATTGTCTTCTGGTTTGATCCAGGTCTCTGTCAGGGCCATGAGGTTTAAACTTGAATGCCTAGTAATGGAAGTAATGAAATCAGCTTTGTTGACAGCAGACTGACAATTCCAGAGACCAATAGAAAAAGAAAGTAATGTATTAGCAGACATAGGCAAAGAGCGCAGGTTGATAGGATTGCGCCGTCTACAGTGTGTGATGCGTGGCTTGCGAGTGGTAGTGATGGTAGTGATCTGGAAACACATAGTAAGAATAGGTTAAATAAACTAAAACAGAAGTGAAACAAGTAGTAGGAATAATGTAGGATAATTAAAAGTCGATACTTATGTCCTCTGCCGGTGTCCCTGTCCGGTGGAGTCGTACGGTAGAGTCGATGGTCTTTACACTCTTTGGTCTTCACACGAGGAGGGCTTTACACAAGGGCTGCCGTGACCGCTGCCGCGGTATAATAATCTATTTTATACCCCTTCTAACAAATCACTATTACAATTCAGCTTGACCCAATTTCCTGTTTATCACTAAAAATGGCCAAGCAAGTGCAGACACTGACAAGATACGTGATACAGTACGAGACCAAACGCGATTTCAGCAAGGCTAAACACAGTAAACAAAATAAGCGTTTCCTAGCCACGGCAAATGCGCTAAACACTGAGACAAGTAAATACACTTACTGTAAGCTGTAAATACACAAAGCTGTTTTTAACTTCCGCTGATAGATTGCTTCTCTTAAAGATTATTTCTTTACACTGTCTTTTGCTGGTGCTTGAACCCACTTTCCTGTTTATCACTACAAATGGCCAAGCAAGTGCACACACTGACAAGATACGCGATACAGTACGAGACCAAACGCGATTTCACCGGATATATGCGGTGTTTGTCACATCTGTTTCACCAGATCAGATGGGGCCCCTGATTCCCTGGGGCCATAAGCAACCGCTTACCTCACTTATTGGTTAAGTCCAACCCTGAATATATCATTTGGGTGCTAATATGTACACTTTAGGGGTAAAAAGGTGCAATGGTGCACTTATTGAAAAGGTACCACCGCAGTGACAGCTTTTGTACCTTTTTTTCTGCGAGTGTGTAAGTTGTATTATAGGATGCTACTGAGGGAACATCAGCAAACCTGATGTGATTCTGCTCTGTGAGTGCTAAGATCAATAGGACAGTGCACATTACTCCTGTTCTGAATTCTTTGCAGCAAATCAGTCTGTTTCTCTCTTCTAGCTCTTCCACATAGTATAACAAAATCATCTGACCAATGCTGGATTACGAAGCACTGCTAGAGCCATCTGTTCTTCTGTCACCGTTTGGTGTAAGCAAGGAGAGCGTTAAGGCAAAGATTACACATTAGGTTACCACTGTCACTATTGTCAAAGACTCTCCAAGGATCAGAAAAGGGTCAGAAAGCCTAAAAAAAACCATATCAAACAGCAATCACCTACATCACCACACATTGTTTGGGAGGGTTTCAATAAAAAAAGAAAAGAAAATGCTCTCATCCAAAAACAAACTCCAGCTGTCAGACACCACTGGAACTTCCAACGGAACTGGGTTTAATGGTCAGATAAAACTAGATGAAAGCTTTTTAGCTGCAAACACTCAAGATGGGTTTGATGCACACATGAGTAAAAAAGTACCCCATGAGTACAATGAAATATACTGCTGTATCTTTAATGTTATAGGTACTGGATGTCTTGTTCAGATGGATGGCCTCGTGGATTCTAGCAAATACCAACAGATAATAAATTCCCACAACACCCGATATACCTGTTGAGAATATCATGTAGGTCCCCCTCGGCCAAGGCATGGGCTACACAAGACAGCAGATCTTTTAAGTTCTGCAAGTTACAACAAGAGACCGAGTCTGCAAGCAAGTATCAATCTCTAAAAGCATAGAGTGAGTATTATTACACTCGTGAGGATGAATCTGAAGGCACGCATGTTCATCACCTATTACAGACACTTAAAAATAAAGGGTCTAAAAGGTGTTTTTTCTTTTTTGTTTGTTTTTTTTGCAGTGATGCCATAGAAGAACTATTTTGGTTTCCCCAAAGAACCGTTCATTGAACAGTTCCTAAATAAACCATTTTTTTTTTCCTAGTGTGAAGTACATTTCATAATTTCTACAGCAAACTACAGCCACTCAAATAGCTCAAAATACACAGCATGCTTTTTCTCTATCTCGTGGTGACTGTCCCTGCATCTTAAATGGTATAAATCACCTTTCAGAAGGCATTTTAAATGGGGAGCAATGAAGCTATATTTCAGAAGGGATTTAGCATTGTTAATTACAATGACTAGTTGAAAGAACTGTTGCTAAAATTAGAACAAAGACTTGAGACTCTCTTGCTGCCCAATGTATCTAACAGGTGCCATATAGTGAAATAACTGATGTGATTCACTTCTTGGTCAGTGGTTGGCTGATCAGCGTATATTAGTCTGTCTGTCTCATCCTTATTAGCACTATCAGCCGGATCCAGTCCACATCCAGACGTGATGGTGGAACAACCACAGCACAGCGAAGACCTCAACTAGACAAACCCTCTGAGTATGGGAACAATAATCTCAGACAGCAAATAAAGACGCTATGACTCTGAACAGGTCGTTCAAAAATTTATAAAAAGATAAAAACCTAGGGTTGTGATGATTTAGAGAACCTCAGTCAATCAGGCAAAGTTTGAAGAGAGTGGAAATATGTTATAAAGGGTTGCCATTTATCATGGAAAAAACCACAAAACATCAGCTTCAAGAAATACATAATATCCACAAGCCATTGTGAAATACCCAGAGGCTTGGTGGACTTCCACAGAAATAAAGTCCACCGTCTAGAAGGCAATTACATCTCTCTGTTGAGTCCAAACTTTGAGAAGTAGTAGGGCAGGCATCAACCTTCATTTGAAATAAATTATAAATAAAAAAATATATATATAAATAAATTGATAAAGTTGTTCAAAATAGTTAATATAGTTGTTCCAATAGTTTTGAAGCATTTGAGAGGAAAAAAAAAAAAACATCAGCCACTCAACGCAATCAAATGCTTTTCAGCATCAACATAGAGCAGTTACAAGCTCCAGGACGACGGTTTGGAGTAAATTATGATAAAGAGAATACAAACATTAAAACCCTTTAATAAAACCTGTTTGCTCTTTATATTAAGCATGGAAGTCACTTTTTGAGGTGGGTAGCTAACACTTTTGCCAATGTTTTACAACATTCAGAAGTGAAAGAAGCCTGTAAGCATGCAAGAAATGAAATAATAATACAAAGCAAAAGCCACTCTGACTAAACAGATAAGAGTAACGGGGCCAATCTATCTGGACATTTCTAGAAAAACTTTAGGGAAGCCATCAGGACCAGGATTGCCTGTATAATCTGTACAATCTCCTTAAGTGAAGTGAAGTGAAGTGACATTCAGCCAAGTATGGTGACCCATACTCGGAATTCGTGCTCTGCATTTAACCCATCCAACGTGCACACACACACACACACACACACAGCAGTGAACACACACACACACACACAGCAGTGAACACACACACACCGTGAACACACACCCGGAGCAGTGGGCAGCCATTTTATGCTGCAGCGCCCGGGGAGCAGTTGGGGGTTCGGTGTCTTGCTCAAGGGCACCTCAGTCGTAGTATTGAGGGTGGAGAGAGTGCTGGACATTCACTCCCCCCACCTACAATCCCTGCCGGCCCGAGACTCGAACCCACAACCTTTGGATTACGAGTCCGACTCTCTAACCATTAGGCCACGACTTCCCCACAATGTGGGGCATCAAGAGCACAGCTGGATCAATTGTAGGGTCTTCTCCTAGGTCCTGTAGGAAAGATTTCATTACATCAATCAAATACACATGCTCATATATTTATCAATACAAGAGGATTCAGAATAAGATCCTGCAGCCCAAAGGCTGATCGGGCATTAGGCAAGATCACAGAGTTCAGTGACTATCGTTAAAAGATGAGCAGAATACTCAGAGCATCTCAAATGAACTGCCTTTATCTGGCTTATTATCATCTGGTCTTCATCACAGCTGTTGCCATGGTAACCAGATTCAGAAATAGCAGTCCAGCGCTGAGGCCAATCGCTTGAACAGTCTCTGGATGGTGGATGATGCTATTTATAGACGCTGAATGTGTGACATGCAGAGACGTGTTAACGGTTCTGTTAGTCACAAGCCACAGAAGGCAAACTTTAGAGATAATTACAGTTACAACTGCCAAAAAAACTGGCAGCATCTTGCCCTTGACAGCTCAGATCTGGACCGCTGATTTCATCTCAAAACCTATTACAGATTTAACATCCAGTCTTTACTGACAGGCAGACATGAGTGCATATAAATAAGTACAGACAATGGATAATAGGTAGGTGGATAGTTTATTAATCATATTTACATTCATGTAGGGCTGCAACTAACGATTATTTTAATAATCGATTAATCTGTCGATTCTATTTTCGATTAATCGATGAATCGGATAAAAAAACAAAAACAAGGCATTCATTTCCAACCCTTTATTCAAAAACAGAACTAAAATATTTAGAAAGTGCACAAACACGTTGCTCCTTGAACATCCCAGAGCTGTTATAATAATAATAAAATAAAATAAAAATGGACTAACACAAAAAACATACACATGTATGCTTTACATCTGCCAAATATATAGACTTTTTTTTTTAAATAAAATGCCACCTGAGCTGCCAGAACAACAGGGGCATGTCTAGAGCATTTTAAATGGAGAGGCCAGTTTGGGGCACTGCCTCAAAAGAGGGTGGCCGGGGGGAGGGGTTGGATATATGATGTTAATAGGCCTATATTATATAGGCTATTAATTGCACAGTGTGAGATTCATTGCACAGAACTTTGTGAGATCGCGATGAACAAAGAGTGACAGCTTTATTGGTTATGAGCACTCTTTGCAAGCTTTCTAGGCAATCCATTTAAAATGTAGAACTTTGTTTTTTGCCCACACACGTTGCAAAGTTTTGGGAATGACATCTGCATATTTATGCAGGATTCGCTCTCGAAGTATCAGCATATTGATAGTAATAGAAGGGACAAAATATGTGAAAATGTGCATTAAGAGAGCACCCCCACTTATTTCAAAAGCAGCTTTGGTGATTATTTCTGGAACCTGGTTGATATGCTTCTATAACTATATACAAAAACAACAAAATACAAATGCACTACATAAAATAATGTAATAAATGCATATTTACAATTTAAGCACTTAACTAAAATAAGTATTAATAAAATTAATAACTAGAGAAGGCTAACTATATTCAGCTTGCTTCCATTTAGTGAGAAAAGCCTACTCTTCACTTGAATTAGAAAAAAAAAGCTTTTCTGGTCTTCAGTGATGCGAGGATAACGTTTGAGCATACACACAATATCTGAGTGAGACCCGAGCCAATTCATAAAAGAACAATGTAGATTTAAAAGCACACGTCCAGTTTTGTGCGAGTGAAGGAAATCCGCTTGCGAGTGGAGAGATTCGTGCTCGCGCATTACATGATCGCGTAACATTATGCGCTCTCGACATCTGTCATTTAGATCACGCTAAAATGCCTAAAATTAATAAAGAAGAGAAGTAAGCGGCCCTAGGTAGCTGACTACACATGCCAAGATACGCCAGATGCAGTTAGAAATTTATTAAAAACAAGCCTATCGCAAGACATCTGGTAGAGGGGGCACCTAACCACGTAGACACGCACCTGCAGAACAATAAATAATTTATAAAAAATAAAGAACAATACAAATCAGAAAATTTAACAGGATTTGTTTGAATGTCAGAACTTGTTCTCTACACTACACTGCAGACGCACACACTCGCAGATGCACACACTCGCAGACGCACACACTGACACACACACACACACACACTTACTTTGATCAGACACTTTGCATTGCAGTTAACACACTTTTTCTGTTTATTTAGTGTGAAATGCTCCCACACCTTGGATGACTTGGGTCGCACGGATTTCTCTGCCTCCCATGTATCTTTCCTCTACCTCAGCTCGTTTTTTATTTTAGCTCCGCCCTGTCTATGAGGCGCCGAACTCTGCTAGCACCCACCCGTGCGCGAGAGAGACCGAGTGTGTTCGCTCCGCGCTCAACTAAAGTTTTTTTTTTTTTTTTTAATAATCAAACGTCTCCGCGTCGCGCGACACAACGAATCGATTATGAAATTCGTTGCCAACTCTTTTAGTAATCGATTTTTATCGATTTAATCGATTCGTTGTTGCAGCCCTACATTCATGTATTTGCAAGAAATTGCACATTGTGTACACTTATGCATCAGTGTGATTCACACAACAGTTGTGTGTGTGCTTGTAATCTGCACATACGTCCTTCATGACTTGCAGTGTGAAGCCCTTATGTTGGTTTTAAACGCACCCCACCGCAGAGCGCTTACGTATGCTGTTCCAGCAGCGCTCAGAAAGCCCACAGAGCGACTCTTTTGCAGCTCAATGCACTTTTAACTCTTTTTAGTATCAAGCACATGCTGTCACGTTATGTGACTTGACTGATGTGCATGTCAGGAAAGTAAAGGAATGCAGCATGGTGTTTTCATAATCGCTGGAAACCAAAACTAAAATTCTTTTAAACACCTATGAGAGCAAGGGGGCCACTGGTGGTTTGGGGCCCTACGTAACCTGTGTACTTTAAAGGGAGGACCCGCGCTGTGCTTCAGTCACTAAACTGCTTGGTGACACGAAACTTTGGATTCTTTTGGAAAAAGTTTATTGGCAGCGAAGAAATTTAGAAACTTCGCAAAATGTGTCTGAAATGTAAGTTACTCAGTATTAATTACTCTGTCCTGATCAGCTGACAGTACACTACAGGTGCATCTTCCATGAGTCGTTTATTTCTCCACCCCCTCACTCGGGGCATTGTCAGTCCTGTGTGAATGCAGACACTTTCCAGGAGAAGGGTACTGTACAACACCAAAGGCACAGCAAAACAAGAACCGACCAATGAGGACTGAAACAAAGGGCTCTGAATGTAAACAACCAAAAGTACAGACTGATAAGAAGCATGGAAACTAACAGAAACAGGACAGAACCAAACTACCGACTACAGAAGAAGAGTCCCAGAACAAAATGGTCCACAGGATAAAACCCCTGTCGAACCAACATCAAAGTCTGTCATGAAGCACATCATGATTGAGGTATCAAATTAGCATTCTTACTGAGCCAATACAGTAAATTCAACACATTTCAATATACTGAAATATACCTATTGACCATGTATGGCTAGGCCTACAGTCATGGTCAAAAATATCGGCACCCTTGGTAAATATGATCAAGAAGGCTGTGAAAATTAATCTGCATTGTTAATCCTTTTGATCTTTCATTTAAAAAAAATCACAAAAATCTAACCTTTTTGGATAATAAGAATTTAAAATGGGTGGAAGTATCATTATGAAATAAATGTTTTTCTCTAATACACATTGGCCACAATTAACAGCACCCTTTTATTCAATACTTTTTGAAACCTCCATTTGTCAGTTTGACAGCTCTAAATGTTCTCTTATAATGCCTGATGAGGTTAGAGAGCACCTGACAAGAGATCAGAGACCATCCCTTCATCCAGAATCACTCCAGACCCTTTAGATTCACAGCTCCATGACGGTGCTTCTTCTCTTCAGTTCACCTCACTCATTTTCTACAGGGTTCAGGTCAGAGGACTGGAATGGCCAGCAGAAGCTTGGTTTTGTGCTCAGTGACCCATTTTTGTGTTGTTTTTGAGGTTTGTGTTTGGATTATTGTACGGTTGAAAGATCCAAACACGGCCCATTATAAGATTTCTAACAGAATCAGACACTTATTGATTTTTTTATCTGTTGGTATTTGATAGAATCCATGATGCCATGTGTCTAAACAAGATGTCCAGGACCTCCAGCAGAAATATAGGCCCACAACATCACAAATACAGCAGTATATTTCATTGTACACATGGGGTACTTTTTATCCCTGTGTTCACCAAACCCATCTTGAGTGTTTGCTGCTAAAAAGCTCATTTTTTAGTTTCATCTGATCATAGAAGCCAGTCCTATTTGAAGTTCCAGTCGTGTCTGATAACTGAATATGCTGGAGATTGTTTTTGGATGAGCTAGGAGAATTTTTCTTGAAACCCTCCCAAACAACATGTGGTGATGTAGAGGCTTTCTGACCCCGAGACTCAACTATTTTCTGCAATTCTCCAGCTGTGGTTCTTGAAGAGTCTTTAGCCACTCAAACTCTCCTTCTCACCATGCATTAGGACGATATAGACACATGTCCTCTTCCAGGCAGTTTCGTAACATTTTATATTGATTGGAAATTCTTAATTATTGCCCTGATGGTGGAAATGGGGATTTTCACTGCTCTAGCTCTTTTCTTAAAGCCACTTCACTAATTTGTGAAGCTCAATTATCTTTTGCTGCACATCAGAAATATTTTCTTCGGTTTTTCTCATTGTGATGGATGATTAAGGGAATTTGGGTTTTGTTTTCCCTCCTATTTATATTTCTGTGAAACAGGAAGCCATGGTTGGATAATTTCATGTTCATAATGAAACATGAAGTGGAGTGCTCACAATTGTGAATATGAATGGGAATATACTTCAGAGATATTTTACTCATAAGAATTTCTAGGGGTGCCAATAATTGTGTCCAACATGTATATGAGAAAAATATTTATTTCATAATAATATTTCCCCCCATTTTAAATTCTTATTATCCAATGAAACGTTTGATTTTTTGTGATTTTTTTAAATAAAAGGATCAAAAGGATTAACAATGCATATTATTTTTCACAGCCTTACCAAGGGTGCCGATAATTTTGGCCGTGACTGTATATATTGGCACAGATAAAAATATTTAGAAATGAAGACAAAAATAGCATTGCATGTAATATTCATAATGTTTTATAATATATCCATATATTTTGTTTTGTGAGAGTATTTTATTGTGTACATACATCTTCCCATATAAATGTGAATGTATGTACACACAAACATACGGAATGAATTTCAGATGAACTGAAAAATAGCACAGATTGCTTGACAGAGAGCGAAACTCTGAAGCGCGCGGTCAGTGTATTCGGAGAGTGATAATATTTCTGTGCTAAACTAATACTTAGCCTCCAACTCACACACTGGCGAGTAAAATCTGAGAATTTATTAGCCATTGGCTGAGACTTGCTGAAATCGCGTTTGGTCTCGTACTGTATCGTGTATCTTATCAGTGTGTGCACTTGCTTAGCCATTTTTAGTTGATAAACAGGAAAGTGGGTTCAAGCACCAGCAGAAGGCAGTGTAATGAAATAGTCTATCAGAGGAAGTTAAAATCAGCTCGTAAGTGTTTCGTTTTTTTTGTTTTTTTTAATTGAACACTTGAAAAAGAACAATAACAATTGTCAACATTGTTAACTCACAATAACAATCCAGGGTCTCTCAGTACAAAGGAAGCGCCAAGTCCCTCAGCAAAGCCACCGTTCTCATTGCTGGTTACACTTTATTTTGATAGTCCACTTTAGACATTCTACTAACTATAAGTAACTTTGTAACTACATGTCAACTACATGTTAACTAATTCTCATTCATTTGCAACTGCATGTCTACTAACTCTCAGTAGGGTAGGTTTAGGGTTAGTAGAATAAGTTGACATATACTTGCAAAGTTTCTCATAGTCAGTATGTTGTAGGTTGTGGACTCATCAAAATAAAGTGTTAGAAGATATTAAGCAGACAGTCTACTAATACTCTAATGAATGCTAGTTGACATGGCGTTGCAAAGTAACTTACTGTTACTAGAATGTGTAAAGTGGACTATCAAAATAAAGTGTTACCTCATTGCTTTTAAATTCTTAAGAGAACTCAATTGAATCAAAATACATTTTCAGTTCAATTTTGAATCTTAAAAAAAGAGGTTTGCTTTAGAAAATTTACATTTATGAATATGATATTTAGCTAACAAGAAAATAAGGTTTATAAAATAAGCATAATTAATTTTTTTTCACATTCATGAAAGCCAAAAATGACGTTTCTATAAGTAAACTCAAAATTAGGATTCACATAACATTTGATAAAGTCAAGAATGTCACACCAAAATGATGTTGTGTAAGAGCAATTCCAGAATAAATGTAAATACGTTTCATTGTTTTCTAAACAGAAAGAACAGTTGGTATTAATATCATTCTGAAGTCTTTTAAGAGAGCACTTATCCGGGTAATTTCTATGAATCAACGTAAATGCAATTTCTCTCATTTTGTTAGTAATGACATATTTGTGAGGTAATGAGCAAACTTTCTTCCAGGGAATATCACTTACTAAACCATTCCAATAAGAGATTACATAAGGCACAGAAACAGACTCCATCTGAAACACAACTCTCATTTAATGATTGTTTTTGACTTGGATGAAGAAAGGCACTGCTTTCAAACAAATGTTTTACAAAGATCCACTGAGTGACATGAGATTGGAAAAGAAAGAGCTGTAAAAAGCAGGAGAACTCATGTGGCACTGCATCAGCAACAACTGCAAACTCTCTCGGACTAACAGCAATTCATGCTCAGCTAAAAACTCAGAGTAACTACAGACTGAACCATTCGGATTGAAAAGTTGAGACACAAAAATAATACCATTTATAAACCATTTTTTTTAAAAAAGAGAGATTTGTGTTTATACAGTAGATTGTTGTTATTCCAGATTAGATACGAGTGAGGTGTAAAATTGTGTTTAAAAATGAGGGACCAAGCTAATAACATTTGTCTATGAAAAAGAGATAATCTGACAGGGATTTTCATGATGTTATAGTTACAGATTAATAAGAAATTTAAATTTAATAAGAAACCGCCTATTTTGGAAAAAACAACATTAGGGATCAGATTCCATAGAGATGAGGGCTTATTGATACAGTTTTTTATCCAATTTATTTTAAAGGTGTTGTTTAAAGTGGTGAAATCAAGAAAGTTTAACCCCCCTTTCTCAATGGTGTTCATAAATACAGATTTTCTAATAAAATGAGTTTTATTCTTCCAAACAAAGTTGAGAAGCATTGTATCATTGTTTGTTTAAGAATGGCAGAGTCAACATTCAAAGAGAGAGCAGCATGTTAACCTTGACAAACCTTCAGCTTTGCTAGTAAGATTCTTCCGTTCAATGAGAGATCATCACGCTGGAGACACATATTCAGTTCCCTATCAGTCAGTCACGTTCGACGTAACGTCAGTGTGACTGACTAATGGGAACTCGCTCGAGAGCCCAATCATCTTCGAGTGTTAACAAAACAAGCCAATGACAGTTGGCGTGCGTGTTTCGCCACGCGCACCCCGCCCCGCAGTGCGGGTATAAAAGGAGAGCGCGTGCAAACGCACATCAGCTTTTCGCTTCGGAGCCGAGCCTTGCTGCGAATCTCCGAGAGTGTACAAGACAGCTTGACGAGTGTTGGTGTTACGGCGCGTCAGCGGAGGTTGCGATCCAGTGCTGCTGCTTCATCTCGGCGTGCTGCAGCTCTCATTCTGCGGTCGCGCTGCGACCTCTCCTGGGCGCTTCAACACTTTTTCTAAAAGAGAATTTCTTTCAAAAAAGAGCAAATTCTGAAAGAGCTCCACGAGCGACGGGCGTCTTTTTAAAGATGGCTTCCCGCTCGTGTGTTTCTGGATGTGGCCGTTTCCTGGCTTCATCTGATGGTCACGATCGCTGTGTCTCGTGCTTGGGCTTTCAGCACGCTGAGGCAGCGCTCGTGGATGACTCATGTTCTCTGTGTGGGAACATGACCATCGCGATGCTGCGCTCCAGATACCTCCTCGTCAAGCGGGGGGGTATCCCCCTTGCCATGCCCCGTTCTAGTTCCTCCGGTTCTCGGAGGGCTACTTCGGCTCATGGTCAGGGTGACTTGAGGATCACAGTGAGAGCTTCCCCGTCGAGTGCGTCTCCGCGGGCCTCTCACTCCTCTAGCGCATCGCACCGTCTGGGGTTTCCGGACGAGTTTGTGGAGTCCTCGGACAGGGCGGGGCCCAGCATCTCGTTCGGAGCTCCAGCAGATGACAGGATGTCGGTCACTGCATCGGGGGATGAGCTAGGTTCTGGAAATGATGATTCGGCTGCGCTGCCTCCATCAGGAAGAGTGGTGTTGACCGAGTCAGATCCAGAACTGACTGCTATGCTTTCCCGGGCCGCTGAGAGCATCGGGCTGCACTGGAGGCCTCCTCCTTCTCCCGAACGCTCAAGGCTGGACGATTGGTTCCTGGGGGCGCAGGCCGATCGCAGGCAACCGCCTCCGGTTCCATTCTTCCCGGAAGTGCATGAGGAGGTGACTAGGTCTTGGAGGGCACCTTTTTCTGCCCGAAACAGACCTAGTGCCTCCTCCGTCCTCACCACCCTCGACGGTGGGGCGGCCCAAGGGTATGTGGAGATCCCCCCAGTTGAGCGCGCCATTGCAATGCAGCTCTGCCCGCAGGGCGCTGCCGCCTGGAGGGGTAATCCACGCCTTCCGTCCAGGGCCTGTAAGTTCTCGTCCGCTCTGACGGCCAAGGCTTACAGTGCTGCTGGACAGGCCGCTTCCGCCCTGCACGCCATGGCCCTCCTGCAAGTCCACCAGGCCAAGGCGTTAAAGCAGTTGCACGAGGGTGGTGCTGACCCAGCCGGATTGCAGGAACTGCGCACAGCGACGGACCTTGCCCTACGGGCGACGAAAGTCACGGCGCGGGCCCTGGGTCAGACGATGTCCACGTTGGTGGTCCAGGAGCGCCACTTATGGCTGACCTTGGCGGATATGAGGGAGTCTGACAAACACCGTTTCTTAGACGCCCCGATCTCCCAGGCCGGCCTATTCGGCGAAGCGGTGGAGGGCTTTGCCCAACAGTTCTCCGCCGCACAGCAGCAGACAGAGGCGTTTCGACACATCCTGCCCCGGCGGTCCGCTGCTGTCTCCACCCCACCGCCGGCTGCAGCCCCTCCGTCTGCTCGTCGCCGAGGGCGCCCTCCTGCGGCCTCCACCTCCGCTCCAGCTCGGCCCCAGCAGCAGCCTTCACAACGGCCGCAGCGTGAAGCTGGCCGCAGGAAAGCGGCGCAGCCCGTCTCTGCCCCTGCCAAATCTGCGAAGCGCCAGGGCAAGCGGCGGCCCTGAGACGGGCGACCCGGAGTCTCTGGATCCTGCTCTTCAGGAGATGGTGAGTGCACCACTCCTTCCCCCGGAGGAGGGCCGGGTGGAGAATCTTTTGTTCCCTTTTTATGCTGTTCCGCCACTGGCTCTCCAGCCAGTGGTACCCAAAACCTCAAAAAAAGAGCAGTTTCCTTTTTCTCCGGGTCCCAAGAGGGCGAGGATGGCAGTGCACGAGACCCCGTCTCCACACTCCCGTCCCCCTCTCCTTTCGCCTATGAGCAGCAGGGTCCGGTCCGAGGACGCGATGCCTTCTCCCGCGCCCCCTGCTCAGCCTTGGAGCCAGGTAAGTGTCGCACTGCACACTCAGACCCCACTTCGGAACGCACTGCCTTCCGAGGCGGGCCCCTGTGCTCCACTTCGCTGCCCCGCCGCGGGTACGTCCGTGGCTCCCTTGGTCCCGCTTGTACGGTTTCTGGGGGCCTGGCTAGCGCTCCCCAGGCCGTCTCGCTGGCTCATGAGAACCATCAGACTTGGCTACGCGATTCAGTTCGCCCGGCGTCCCCCCAAGTTCAGGGGCGTTCGGTTCACCTCGGTGTTGAGCAAGGATGCCCCTCTCTTGCGTGCGGAAGTCGCGGTCCTGCTGGCGAAGGACGCGATAGAGCCGGTCCCTCCAGCCGAGATGAAGTCGGGGTTTTACAGCCCGTACTTCATTGTACCCAAGAAAGGCGGTGGGTTACGACCAATCTTGGACCTGCGCGTCCTGAACCGGGCCCTTCACAAGCTCCCGTTCAGGATGTTGACGCAAAGACGCATTTTTCAATGCATCCGTCCGTTCGATTGGTTCGCAGCGATCGACCTGAAGGACGCGTACTTTCATGTCTCAATCCTGCCTCGACACAGACCGTTTCTCCGCTTTGCGTTCGAAGGACGAGCATATCAGTACAAAGTCCTCCCCTTCGGGCTATCCCTGTCGCCTCGTGTCTTCACCAAGGTCGTGGAGGCAGCCCTTGTTCCATTAAGGGAAGCAGGCATTCGCGTTCTCAACTACCTCGACGACTGGCTCATACTGGCCCAGTCTCGAGCACTGTTGTGCGATCACAGGGACACGGTGCTTGGCCACCTCAGCCGGATGGGGCTTCGGGTCAACTGGGAAAAGAGCAAACTCTCCCCTGTGCAGAGGATCTCTTTTCTCGGTATGGAGTTGGACTCGGTCAACCTCACAGCACGTCTCTCAGTAGAGCGTGCTCAGTCGATGCTGAACTGCCTGGAGTCTTTCCAGCGCAAGACAGCGGCTCCACTGAAACACTTTCAGAGGCTCCTGGGGCATATGGCATCCGCAGCCGCTGTCACGCCGCTCGGGTTGCTTCATATGAGACCGCTTCAGCATTGGCTTCACGACCGGGTCCCGAGATGGGCATGGCGACGCGGCACTTACCGGGTCTCAGTTACCCCGTCCTGCCGTCAGACCTTCGGCCCGTGGTCGGATCTTGCTTTTCTTCGGGCAGGAGTTCCCCTAGTGCAAGTATCCAGGCACATTGTTGTCTCAACAGATGCCTCTGCCATGGGCTGGGGAGCCATGTGCAACGGGCATGCAGCTGCAGGGCTCTGGACAGGGTCCCGGTTGCAGTGGCATGTCAATTGCCTCGAGTTGCTAGCAGTATGGCTTGCGCTGCGCCGCTTCAAAGGGCTGCTACACGACAAGCATGTACTGGTCCGTACGGACAACACTGCGACCGTTGCGTACATCAACCACCAGGGTGGTCTACGCTCCCGTCGCCTGTCGCAACTCGCTCGCCATCTTCTCCTTTGGAGTCAGAAGCATCTGAGGTCGCTTCGCGCTGTTCATATCCCTGGCGAGCTCAATCGTGCAGCCGACGAGCTCTCACGTCAGCCCGCCCTTCCGGGAGAATGGCGACTCCACCCCGAGGTAGTCCAGCTGATTTGGAGACACTTCGGGGACGCTCAGGTAGACCTGTTTGCCTCCCCGGACACGTCCCACTGCCAAATGTTTTACTCCCTGTCCGAGGGTACCCTCGGCACGGACGCGCTGGCACACAGCTGGCCTCGGGGCCTAAGCAAATATGCGTTTCCCCCAGTGAGCCTTCTCGCGCAGACCCTGTGCAAAGTCAGGGAGGACGAGGAGCAGGTCCTCTTGGTGGCACCGTACTGGCCCAGTCGGACTTGGTTCCCAGAACTCATGCTCCTCGCGACAGCCCCTCCTTGGCAAATTCCTCTGAGGAGGGATCTCCTTTCTCAGAGAGGGGGCACCCTCTGGCACCCGCGTCCAGACTTGTGGAATCTCCACGTATGGTCCTTGGACGGGACGCGGAGGTTCTAGGTGGGCTACCTCCATCGGTAGTAAACACAATCACTTCAGCTAGAGCCCCGTCTACAAGACACGCTTACAGGCTGAAGTGGAACCTGTTCGTCGATTGGTGTTCTTCCCGTCGGGAAGACCCCCGGGGATGCCCGATCGCGGTCGTGCTTTCTTTCCTGCAAGATGGGTTGGAGCGAAGGCTGTCTCCCTCCACCCTCAAAGTGTATGTCGCCGCTATTGCCGCACATCACGATGCAGTAGACGGTAAGTCTGTAGGGAAGCACGACTTGGTCGTCAGGTTCCTCAGAGGGGCGAGGAGGTTAAATCCTCCGCGCCCTCATCTGGTACCCTCTTGGGATCTCCCCTTGGTCCTGTTGGCCTTGAGGGAGGAGCCCTTTGAGCCTCTGCAGTTAGTAGAGCTTAAGTTTCTGTCATTGAAGACAGCGCTCCTCACTGCATTGGCCTCGGTCAAGAGGGTAGGGGACCTGCAGGCATTTTCGGTCGACGATTCGTGCCTAGAATTCGGGCCGGATGACTCTCACGTTGTCCTGAGACCCCGGCCTGGTTATGTGCCCAAAGTTCCCACCACACCCTTCAGGGATCAGGTGGTGAACTTGCAAGCGCTGCCCCGGGAGGAGGCAGACCCAGCCATTGCTCTGCTTTGTCCCGTCCGCGCTTTGTGCACTTACGTGGACCGCACGCAGAGCTTCAGGACCTCAGACCAGCTCTTCGTCTGCGTCGGGGGACAGCAGAAGGGGAAGGCTGTCTCCAAACAAAGACTTGCCCATTGGATAGTCGAGGCTATAGTCTTGGCCTATCAGGCCCGGCGCTTACCGTGCCCCCTCGGTGTGAGAGCACACTCTACAAGAGCCATTGCTTCCTCTTGGGCGTTGGCGCGGGGCGCCTCGATAGCAGACATTTGTAGAGCTGCCGGCTGGGCGGCACCTAACACGTTTGCGAGATTTTATAATCTCCGTGTAGAGCCCGTGTCCTCCCGTGTACTTGGCTCAGACGGCCAGTAGCACTGGGACACTGCTCGGTGTCAATCCCGCTTGCTGCGCCATTCCCCTCTACGGACCGGATACGTGCGCTTTGTTGCTTCTCAGTTCAGTTCCCCATGGCGAACCCTGTTGAAGTTCCTCCCGCACCCTCGGCAGTCAGGCGTGGCGGAACGCCAGACGCCAGGTCCAGCACTCGTGTGTTTGCCCAAGGTCAGCCCTTGTGCTGGGCTAGGTGCCCGTGTGTAGTGATTCCCCTTCGGGTGGTCCCACATGTGTATTCTTCCACGGTACGGTTCCCCTCACGGTGAGCCCGTGTCTTTCCCTGGCAGAGACCTTCTGCCGTCTCTGCTGTGTTGTTATCTCACCCCAGGCTGGCTGAGTCTACCTCAGAGACTTCCATATGTAGTACTGCCCTTGGTCAGTCCATATGTGTAATTGCCACGTGGTACCTCCTTACGCAGGATGTGGCTTCCGTAGCGTTCCCCTACTTGTGGTACGCTTTCCCAGTGTTATCCATACCCACTGTACGGAACAGCAGTGGCTGTCATCCCTGCCTAAGCCTTGTCCTATCTTCCACCCCAACTGGTGTGGGGGGACTTGCCGGCTTCCGCAGGGCACTGGAGGGGGTCAGCAATAGTGGCGTTTTCCAAGGGATCCCATTAGTCAGTCACACTGACGTTACGTCGAACGTGACTGACTGATAGGGAACGTCTCGGTTACGTATGTAACCCTCGTTCCCTGAAGGAGGGAACGGAGACGTAACGTCCCGTCGCCATAGTTGCTGTACCACCGCTGTACGGCCGGGGCACACAGTCTCGGCTCCTCAGCGAAAAACTGATGTGCGTTTGCACGCGCTCTCCTTTTATACCCGCACTGCGGGGCGGGGTGCGCGTGGCGAAACACGCACGCCAACTGTCATTGGCTTGTTTTGTTAACACTCGAAGATGATTGGGCTCTCGAGCGAGTTCCCATTAGTCAGTCACACTGACGTTACGTCTCCGTTCCCTCCTTCAGGGAACGAGGGTTACATACGTAACCGAGACGTTTCTGAGTACTCTCAATTAATGGATTAAAATTTAAGGAGCATCTTTCTAATTCATTTTTTGTTATAATAACACCTAAATAAGATACCTGATCTTTGATTTGAATATTACAAATTTCTGGCAAATGACATTCTTTGATGGACATCAGTTCACACTTTAAGAGGTTCAAGAACAGGCCTGATGCTTTGGAGAACTGCTGGATATACTTATATATGCTAAAGGAACTTGATTAGCATCTTGCAAAGAAAGAGTGGTATCATCAGCAGCTGACTGATGAGTATCTGTTTGTCAGCAATAGAGATACCATGAAGACCACTCTTAGAAATATAAGAAGCGAATATCTGGGAAACTATAAAAATAAATAATAATAGGATACCCTTGCCTAATACCACGTGAGTAAAATCTAGGAGAAGTACCGTATTTTAATTTAATTGTGCTACTACAGTTGTAATATAGAGTTCTTACCGCCTTACAAAAATATTCACCAAAACCACATTTTTCCACTGATTTAAATATAAATTTATGTTCAACTGAATCAAAGCTTTATAAAAATCCAGGAAAAGAATAAAACTATTATGTTCCAACAAATCACTATAATCCAATAAGTCTAAAACTAATCTAATATTATTGATTATATGTCGGTCCCTCATAAATCCAGACTGAGTCTCATCTATAACAGTATCCAAACAATCTTTAAGTCTTTTAGCAAGTATTATGGTGAAAATGTTATAGTCATTGTTAAGGAGTGCGATGGGTCGCCAGTTGTCTAAATTGGTAAGATCTTTCTTAGGTTTAGGAATTAAAGTTATGATACCTTGCATCAATGTAGGAGGTAAAGCCTCTTTTTCAATACTTTCTCTAAAAACCTGAGTTAAAAAGGGAGTAAGTTCATCAGCAAATAATTTGTACAGCTAAGCTGTTAGTCCATCACACCCTGGGGACTTATTGTTTTTCAAACTCTTAATTGCTCTTTGTACTTCCTCAGGAGTAACAATGCTATCACAAACAATCTATCACTTTCAGATATAACATTAACCGAGTCTAGAAATGAGGACGTTGTCTGCTCTGAATACCTTGAACTATAAAGATTCTTATCAAAATTGGCACTGTAGTTTGCTATTTCCTTTGGATCTTTAACAATTTTCAACTCAAAGTTGTTCAACTGTTGAGAGGGTAAAATTACGCTTTTCTATCTTAAAAAAATATGCAGAATTGAGTTCTCCCTCTTCGAGACATTTTTTCCTGGATCTTATATAAGCACCCCTAGCCTTTGATAAGTACAATTCATCCAATTTCATTTGCAGATCTGCAATTTCAGATTTTTCCTCTAGAGACATGCAATCAAAATGATTAGACTGAGATAATTTCATGATTAGGTTGTCTTCAACAACCCTTCTTTTTTGGCTAAAAGTGTTCCAACTTTTCTTAAATAAACACCTGTCTCAAACTTAAAAAGCTCCCAATTGGTACCAAAATAATTTTGAATTGTGGCTGTTTTCCAATAGCTAGCAATTAATTCTTTAATTTTATCCTTTACATCTGGTAATTCTAACAGTGGACAGTTCAGTTTCCACAAAGAAGCTCTGCATTGGTCTGTTACATCATTTTCCATTAAAGGGGTATTAATAAAGATTAGTTTTGTGGTCGGTCAATGGGGTACATTGAATGCCGACATTCAGATAAAATTTGACATACATTTTGATATGAGCCAATAATCAATACGAGATTGTCTTGAACCACTTTTTTTGGCCCAGGTAAACTCTAAATTGTTAGTGAATCTCTCTCTCCAAATGTCCACCAATTCAAACTTGTCTATTAGGTCTAATAGTGCAGGACTAGAACAAACGGTCCTTTTTGGAGGATATCTGTCCAAAGAATTATTAAATGACACACTAAAGTCTCCTCCTAGAATGAAAAATACATTAGGAAATTTATTAGACCAATATGTAAGCTTCTCATCTAATTTGTTAAAAAAAAAAAATCATTATTTAAATAATTATTGTACCCATATATTTTTCTGAGAATTACAGTTTGTTGGTTAAGTGAAATTACTAATAAATGAAAATGACCTAAGCTATCTGATTCTGACCCTAATATATCCCCACTAAATTTGATTCTCAAAATGCTTACACCAGCTGAGTGTTCGTTGCCATGTGAACTCCAAATATCGTTACCCCACTGAGATTTCCACCTTTTGTAATTGTTACGTGTTTGATATTTTTGGGGATGTCTCGTAACATTTGAGTGAGACACAACTGACGCTGGAGCAACCATGGAAGAAAATGACCAGGGGGCAAGAAAGTACGTTTAACAAGTCTGATTTATTTAGAGGACTATTATTTACAATCGTTAAAGAAATATTACTTAAAATAAATATGGGGGGAAAAAAAGGAGAAAACTGAGTGACACCAAAACAAAGAAATTATCAAACGCAAAACAACCCTAATTACTAAACCCCAACCCAACTAATCTAACTACCGAACGGAAAATGTAGAAATAAAACCGCAAGCTTCGGTGTATCCGACGCCCAACCTAAACTACTCTCATTAATAACACAAATGCACAGGTGGTTGTCACTCCTTACCTGACACTAACAAGGAAAAGAAACTAAACTTAAATCCAAAAGCTTACCTATCTCCTTTTCCCAGAGTTATTCTAACAGGTTGCAGGTGACAAAGGCCATACTGGTCTGAATTAATCTGTATTTCAAGATATGTTAAACTAATAATCAAAGTAGTCTACTAGTTGTTCAGTAACAGGTGATCTCAAGCTCTGACAAACAAGGTTTCTTAATGAGACTAGCCAGCAATTCAAGGGTCTCAAATTAACAAGCAACGAAAAGAATAACGAATCACCTACGCAATTTAGCAGGACTTAAACTAAACCAAATTAACTCAATGAACGTGGTTGACGACAATGGACAGCAGCCTGCTGGCTGCAACGCAGGACGACTGACAAACAGCCAAGGAAACCCAGTCTATTTTATGACAAGTAGGTCCAGCGTAATTGGTCGACCGATGAACGGAGTCAGCCAATAGACGAAAACCTAAGAATCAAAAACAAGAAAACAACACGACAAAGAGGAAACGAAAAATACAAAGGCAAGCAAATACAAACAAGGAACGTAACAGTAATCATCAATAGTCGAATGACATTCCTGAAGAAAACAGAAATCAGATTTGTGTTTTTTAGCAAACAAAAAAAGAGCTTTTCGTTTCAGAATCAGAATCAGGATCAGAATGAGCTTTATTGGCCAGGTATGTTTACACATACAAGGAATTTGTTGTAGTGACAGAAGCTCCACAGTGCAACAGAGAGACAGCAACAGGACAGGACACAGATAATAAAAGAATAATATACAAATAGGCAATGTACAAAGTAGCAAAAACACAATATATAATATAGACAACTATGTGTCTACAGGTCTGATATGTACAAATTTGAAATGAAAAAAAATTTGATAAATAAAAAAGTAAGCAAGTGTGGTGAATAAATAATAGAGTTGTGTGTTCCATGTTTTATTGTCAAGTGTCCATGAGATGGATTGCCTGAGGAAAGAAACTGTTCCTGTGTCTGGTCGTTCTGGTTAGGACTGTCGGAACTCGGTTTACTTTTTTTCGCAGGGTTCGGTTCAGGTGTTTCGGGCAAAAGAGTGAACTCAGCCTGTCCAAAAACTACATCCAATTCAGCGTTTAGAGTTCTCCTTGCATAGCTGTGCATAGCAAGGAGAGTTTCTTCTTTATCCTCCATATTCGCAAGACAACACAGCAATTTATAGGCACATGGATTATTATTATTATTAGCGACTAGCTGGCAAAAGAGTCTTCAGTAAAGCTTAAATAGTAAAAAAAAAAAAATGCAAAGGAAAAAAAGATAATTAATATAATATAAACTGTATAAGTTTTTAAGAGCTCCTGCAAACCTGTCTTGCTACGACGCCATCTTGGCCGCCCGCCACATTCTCATTCTCTATCATCAGCTCGTAAGTGTATTTACTTGTCTCAGTGTTTAGCGCAGTTGCCGTTGCTAGGAAACGCTTATTTTGTTTACTGTGTTGAGAGTTGCTGAAATTGCGTTTGGTCTCGTACTGTATCACGTATCTTGTCAGTGTGTGCACTTGCTTGGCCATTTTTAGTGATAAACAGGAGGGTTCAGCTGAATTCAAATAGTAATTTGTTAGATGGGTATTAAAAAAAAGGTTATTATACCGCGGCAGCCGTCATGTAAAGCCCTCCTCGTGTGAAGATCGAAGAGTGTAAAGACCATCGACTCTACCGTGCGACTCAACCGGGCTGGGACACCGGCAAAGGATAGAAGTATCGCTTTTTATTTTTATTTTTTTATTTAAATGTGTGTATATAGTATTTACAGAGTGTTAACTTTTTTAGTTTTAGTTACTTTTTCTTATTTGTAAGTCGCTTTGGATAAAAGCGTCTGCTAAATGACTAAAAGTAAAGCAGACTTCTAGTTCCCAGCATGCTTTGCTTCTGACAGTTATACAGTGCCCTCCACTAATATTGGCACCCTTTATAAATATGAGCAAAGGTGGCTGTGAAAATAAATCTGTATTGTTAATCCTTTTGATCTTTTATTTAAAAAAAAATCACAAAAATCGAACCTTTCATAGGATAATAAGAATCTAAAATGGGGGAGGGGGTATCATTATGAAACTAGATAAAAAAGTTTGTCGAGACAAACTTTAAGTTGGCTTGAGAGCCTGACCAGAAAGTTTTAAAAGTTTTAAAAAAGTTTAAAGTAGTTTTAAAAGCTTAACGTTTGATACTCAGGGTGGTTGCTTGGTTGGTTTCAATAGTTGCTAGATGGATGGATGGATGGATGGATGGATGGATGGATGGATGGATGGATGGATGGATGGATGGATGGATGGATGGATGGATGGATGGATGGATGGATGGATGGATGGATGGATAAGAAATATTAGATAGATAGATAGATAGATAGATAGATAGATAGATAGATAGATAGATAGATAGATAGATAGATAGATAGATAGATAGATAGATACGAAGCTATGACAACAGCTTGGACAGAGTTGACTAGCTAGATATGAAATAAGCAATGACATTTATTGTTTTCCTGTTTGTTATTTCAAAGTCCTGTCACCAAAGCGTTGTGGGCAACTTCACTGAAGGTAACCGAAACAATGCGGTTTAGCTCAAGGCTATCATCTTGGTCCAAGCACAATGGTTTGTGTAGATGATGTAATTACATAATGGACATGTCTCTTTTCAAGTATATTGTGAGTCCTTATAAGAGTACTATTATATGCACAATATGAAAATAGATAACTGATATAGTGTCCCTTCTTCAGTTGGACGTACATTAAATTATGTGTGACAACTTCAGAAATATACTGTCAATACCATTAAAATAAGATAAAAAAGTAATAGTATGTAGAAGATTACAGTTTTTGCATATTTACTATATTTAAGCATTATTAAAGTTCATGAAAATGTAATGAATTTATATGCATTTTTTTAGTTAGTCACTTAAATGAAACTTAAATGAAACATTTTCAAAGTCTTTGAAGAGATATTGAAGTATTTGCTATCCTGTGGCTCCCTCGTGTGGACAATATTAGCATTAAGGCCTTCATTTCTGAACTACATTAAGATGAAATGACCAATATTTTTGGCATGATTACAGATGTTTAATGATTAGTTTACTAATAATATAATATTGTAATTTTAAGCAGTAATTATTTATTATGTGACTTGTTAAATGGTTATTTAACAATTATAAGATATAAACAATATAATGGTGAAAAAAGTATAACAGTTATTGTCTTCATAAAAATTTTCAATAGACACTTGCTATTTTGTATTTTAATGAAGGCTTTCATGACAACCAAATGTTACGGAATCTAGTGGTTGTAGTAAAATAAAACAGAGGATCAGGAGAACGAAGTAGTATCAACACACTCTTTCCTTTAATGACCATTAAACTCAGGCAAAGACAAAGGGAGAACTGAGGACAAACAAGATGATTAATATAAAACAGTTGAATGGAATAAACGATGATTAACTAAACTAGGACAGGAAAAACCAAATAAGGGCAAACAGGAACTAAACGGAAACCGACACGTGACAGATATCGCCCCCCTCCCGGAAGGTGCGTCCCGCACCATAACAGACACATCGGGAAAGGTGGGGCGGGCGCCCTGGAGGCCGGAGTAGGACCAGAACAGGGAGGAGACAAGGGAAGCCTCCAGGGCGGATCCGGGGACTTGGGAGGCCATGGTGGGACAGGAGACTCGGGAGGCCATGGCGGATCTGGGAGTTTGGACGGCCATGGCGGATCTGGGGATTCGGGGGGCCATGGCCTTATTTTTTCGGGCGGCCAAGGTCAAGGGTTTCCGTGGCCTTGGCTCTAAGCCCGGCCAAACAGGCAGAGGGTATATGGCCCCCCTCCAAAATTTTCTTGGGGAAGTTCCCCTCTGGGAGCCATTGAGGAGGAGCGGGCTCTGTGGGGCGCTCTGGAAGCGCGGAGCTGGATGGGACCAGCAGAGACATAGGAGGGCGCTCTGGGAGTGCGGACACTTAGGGGCAAAACTAGCAAAACTTGGTACTCGGTTGCTTGAGACTGTCTATGCAGTTGCTACGGTACCTAGGGTGGTTGCTTGGGTGTTGCTATGCGGTTGCTAAGGTACCCGGAGGGGGGGGGGGGGGGTTGCTAGGGTGTTGCTATGCAGTTGCTAGGATACTCTGGGTTGTTGCTAGGGTACCCAGGATGGTTGCTATGTGGTTGCTAGGGTACTTGGGGTGGTTGCTAGGGTGTTGCTATTCGGTTGCTAGGGTACCCAGGATGGTTGCTAGGGCCGTTTATAGGGTACACAGTGTGGTTGCTAAGGTGTTGCTAAGCAGTTGCAAAGGTAATCAGGGTGGTTGCTATGGTGTTGCTATGCGGTTGCTAGGGTATTCTGGGTGGTTGCTAGGGACGTTGCTAGGGTACCCAGGGTGGTTGCTAGGGTCTTGCTAAGCAGTTGCAAAGGTAATCAGGGTGGTTGCTATGGTGTTGCTATGCGGTTGCTAGGGTATTCTGGGTGGTTGCTAGGGCCGTTGCTATGTGGTTTCTATGGTACCTGGGGGGGTTCCTAGGGTGTTGCTAGGCAGTTTTTTGTTGTCACATATCGTTACTATGGAGTTTTATAGAGTTATTAGCATGTTATTAGTCTGAAATAGCACTTAGCTAATGACTATTAGCATGTAGCTATTCACTGCTAGCATGACTAGCATGTTTGAAGTCTGGTTTGCTAGCATGAGTCAAAAGAACCAACTCCCATGTTTGTACTATATTCTGATGCAAAGATATAGGTCTTGCTAGATGGTTGCTAGGGTACTCTGTTTGGTTGTTAGGGAGTGGATTGGCAGCTGCCAATAATAATACTCCAAAGGCTGCTTGCCAGTATGAATGATATAAACCAACCCCCATGTCTCTATGACATTCAGATTTGAAGATATGCCTCTTTGGGTTTCGGTTGCTAGGGTGATCGACAGTGGTTGCTAGGGCGTGGCTAGGAAGTGTCGATGGTGAATCATGATTTGCTGCTTGTGGCCCGAGTCAAATGAGCCCACCCCCATGTCTCTATAAAACTGTGATCTAAAGATATCCATCTAGGCTTTTATAATGGGATCAGTTGCTAGGGTGCGCTAACTGGTTGCTAGGGCGTGGCTTCACAGCTTCATAATGATCCTGAGAGTCTGATTGGTTGGCTGAGTAAAATGAGCCCACCCCCATGTCTCTATGAGATTGTGATGCAGAGTTATGTTCAATGCAAAATTCCTATGTAAATTACCATAGTAGGAAAAATGTGTGCTGTTTCATGGGCCGTCCCTCATCATAGTATGTCAATGGGGCAACTTTGGGGCGCTCTTGTGCCCCAGGGGTACAACTTATATGCTATTGCGAGGTATGTTCTCGCACAGCTTGATAGCCTCTCCAAATGTGGTGATTCACATGTTTCTACAAAATTCTTGCTCTGAGCTACGACTCGTCAAAATTGGCCGCAATGTTAAATCTATGGGATTTTTCGGCCGATTTTTCACTCACTGTACGATTATCGTACACTCGATCGCTTATAAAAGGTATAGCACACCATTCCACAATAAACCACAATAATCCCGTGCTGGCTGGAATAAACACAAGCATTGACTAGTGTGGCCACAATCAGCTTCAGTGGCCGTGTCAGAGCCATACTGCACCGCAGACGTATGCAGTGTAAATAGACTAAACATTAATGGCAGGGCCCTTATACTCGAGAGTGGCCACGTATGAAATGTTTCTTGGAGGTATATATATGCCATGTGACCTGTAAATTCAGAAAAAACGTTTCCATTGCATTTTTGTGAAATATTCCTTTTTCGAATTGCCTGAAAAACCACCTCATGCGAACGGAAAAACTTTTTTGCGATTATATGGGAGTTTTTTCTAAATTGACGCGTTTCCATTAGGCATATTTTCAATTCTCAATTTTAATTTGTGCAATTTGAAGGGTAACGGAAACGCAGCTATGCAGAAACGTTAATTCATGCGTTCATGACCTCAAGGTTAGATTATTGTAATGCTTTATTGGGTGGTTGTTTTTCTGCACGCTTAATAAACAAACTACAGCTGGTTCAAAATGCAGCAACTTCTTACTACAACCAGGAAGTATGACCATATTAGCCCGGTTCTGCCAGCACTGCACTGGCTCCCTATTAAACATAGTCAAGTCAAGTCACCTTTATTTATATAGCGCTTTTAACAATGTAAATTGTGTCAAAGCAACTGCACAATATCATAATAGGAAAATAGTGTGTCAATTATGTAAAATGACAAGATTAAACACTCAATTTTCAGTTAAAGGCATTTCATTATTAAATTCAGTGATGTCATCTTCCAGCTCAGTTCAGTTCTAATAGTGTCTGTGCAATCAGGTCGATGATATCGCTGGAAATGAAGTCTCCCCAACTGAGCAAGCCAGAGGTGACAGCGGCAAGGAACCAAAACTCCCTCTGTGACAGAATGGAGAACAAAACCTTGGGAGAAACCAGACTCAGTCCAGTTCTCCTCTGGCCAGATGAACCAGCAGTTCAATTCCAACTGCAGCAAAGTCAAAGTCAAGGGCTCAACTGGTTCCAGTGGTCTTTTCCCGATGGCTGTCTAAGTGGCGGGGTCTTCACTGGGGATCTGTCTCTGGCGCTCATCTCGGTGTCCTGGTCTCCGCTGACATTCAGGGCTGTAGAGGTCATCTCTAGGTGCTGATCAGGGGCCAGATTCACAAAAATCTTCTTAAGAAATAAATTAAGAAATTTCTTAAGATAAATTCTGAGAAGTTCATAAGAATTTTCTTAAGTGCAATTCTTGAAAAAATCTTAAGTTCTCAAATTTGTTCTTAAGAACATCTTATTTTTTTCTTACGAAAAAAAAAAAAAAATGAGCAACAACAAATTAATTACCGCTACATTTTAATTGTATCACTTTATTATCCTGTTTTAAAGTAGCAGCCACATCCCGGTCAAGTATTTGAATGTAAAGCGCTTGAGATGTGTTCGTTTTAACGACATTAACCGTCAAAAGAGACATTTACTCGCAGAAAAGCATAAACTACTCCGCTAATTTGACATGGATGGCAAGAAAAGAAACAAAAACGTCACTAGGCAAGAGATGGAGGTTCTTATTGAGGAAATTAGCTCAAGGAAGAAAGTACTCCTTGGGAGACTGGATAACAGTATCTCGATGCAAAGTAAGCGACGCACATGGGAACGGGTGGAGGAGGCCAACTCCATTAGAGATGTGGATGGGGTGAAAAAGAAATGGGCAGACTTAAAGTCGGCAGTTAAAAAAAAAGGAGCAGCGAGATCAAGGGAGCAAAAAAATGACAGGTGGTGGATCAGCGTCTATTATTCTGGATGCATTTGAAGAGAAGGTTATGTCAGTCATCGGAGATACAGCAGTGACAGGCGTCACATCCGGTGTGGATACAGAAGGTAAGCAGTTATCCCATTTGTTTAGGTACAGTGAACATCAGCTTATTGTTTTTATTATTCACATAAGTTAGTAGTATTTTTTTAATGAAACATTGCTAGTTACAGACGCTATCTACAATAGCCGGATTTAATGTTTGCTTAACTGTTAAAACGTAATTATAAATGATAACATTTAATGTTGTTTTAACCCAAACACAGTAGGCCTATATCAAACAAGTCAGCAAGTGCCAAGAGTAATGCTTTATTTGCAATGCAGTGACCTTGACTTTGGAGCTCCTGCCGGTTTTCACCTTCCACATTGGACCTTGCTGGTGAGAGAGAAGTTGAAGAGGTAATCTGTGCATCATGAATTTTATAATTAGTATATCTTTGCATATATGTGTCATGAAAGTTGCATTTATTTTGTTTAAGGCCCCCCTGGAGCCTGAGATGAATTTATCCCAGATCCTGTTAGATGGCACCCCTCCTCTGTGCCAAACTCCCAAGCCAAAAAGGTTCCGCACAGAGGAGATGATTGACATACAGACCCAGCTGCTGAAAGAAGTTGCTGCACCCCGACAAGTTCAGGAGGAGTTGCTTCAGGTGGAGAGAGAGAGGCTGGAAATAGAGAGACAAACACTAGAAATAAAGAAACGTAAACTGTACTTCAGTAATTCAACAGTAATTCAACAAATGTTTACTATTTACAAATATTATCTATTATATACATTACATACAAATATGTATTCTGTAGAATTGTAGTTCAAGAAATATATCTTATAATATTATAATATAAATATATATTTTATGACAGAATTTTTATAATTTGATTGTATTGTAATAATTTACTTGAAAATATAATATATTTTTTATGTGAAAAATCAAATGTGTCAAATGTTTTATGAACAAATGCAGTGAAGTTTTTAAAATAACAGTGAATGTGGTGTGTTTTTAAAGTAACAGTAAAGCATTATTAGTTTTTCTCAGGTGAATCGTCGTGCTATTAGATTATTGCGTGCTTGCATTCCTGAGTTGCTTGGAGGGTTTTCTACATCCCTCAGAGGCTCATCAGGGGCCTCTGCAATGTTGGGAAGTGGCACACGATGCATCTGGCATATATTATGCAGTACACACACTGCTGCAATAATTTAGCATGCCCTCTCAGGTGTGTACAAGAGCCCTCCTCCAGAGTGATCAATGCATCGGAATCTAGATTTCAGAACTCCAATGCATCTCTCCACTACTCCCCTCGTTTTCCTTTGTGGCCTGTTGTATCTTTCATGTGCCTCTGATGCTGGATGAAGAATTGGAGTCATCAGCCAAGGTCTTAAGGGGTAGCCACTGTCCCCTGTAAAACACAGGTATTTTCTGCTAACTGAACCCAAACGTAACAATGGCATTCCCAAACTAAAATATTTATTCATTAGTGTTAGGTAGATTGTTCCAGAGTTTGGGCGCTAAATAGAAAAAGGATAGATTTTAATAACTGGCTAATTACTTATAAGGCCCTGAATGGTTTGGCACCTCAGTACTTGAGCGAGCTTTTATCACATTATAGTCCTCCACGTCCGCTGCGTTCTCAAAACTCTGGCCGTTTGATAATACCTAGAATATCAAAATCAATATCAAAAAACAGCGGACGGGAGATCATTTTCCTATTTAGCACCCAAACTCTGGAACAATCTACCTAACTCTGTTCGGGAGGCAGACACACTCTGTCAGTTTAAATCTAGATTAAAGACACATCTCTTTAACCTGGCTTACACATAATACACTATCACATTTCTATAATTCAAATCTGTTAAAGGATTGTTAGGCTGCATTTATTAGGTCAACTGGAACCGGGAGCACTTCCCATAACACCTGATGTACTTCTTACATTGTTAGAAGAATGACATCTACACTAATATTAGTCTGTTTCTTTCTTATTCCAAGGTCACCGTAGCCACCCGATCCAGACTGTATCCAGATCAGATGGTGGATCAGCACCTAGAGATGACCTCTACAGCCCTAAACGTCAGCAGAGACCAGGACACCTAGATGAGCGCCAGAGACTGATCCCCAGTGAAGACCTGAAGGGTGAGTGGCTCATATGTACTTAGTTTATAATAAATACATTTTTGAACGCATTAAAAATACTAAACAACTGTTAAATAAAAATGTTTAATAACATTATCTTTTAACAAATAAGCTTTTGATAGTTTGTAAAGTTTAATTAAAGATTTTCCAGAATGATTTTGGCACAATAGCGCCCCCTGTGCGCGCGCACCATGCACTGCATACTCTGCATTCCTCGCTTTGCGCCACTGGTGGAGGTTACGGTATTCTCATCTGAAAGCCATTTTCCCTGATAATGTTTCAGAAATCATGTCGTGTGTGTGTATTTTACAGCGCAATCATTATATATATATATAAAACCTTGCAAATGGCTTTGATCCAAGCAGATAAAAGGAGCAGAACTCATTATAGATTCATTGTGAGCATGTCTGTCCTGGGTACAGCATGGTTAAACACACACACACACACACACCTGCTCGTGAGTTTGACACCCATGTAATAATAATGCTGGTGATGCTATAGAGCAGGAGTGTGTGTGATAGTGTCCAGGTCAGACTGCACTAAGAGAGAGAGAGAGCGAGCGAGCGAGAGAGAGAGAGAGAGAGGGAGAGAGAGAGAGCGAGAGCTAGTGAGGGGGAGCGCAGTGAGCACTGCACATCCAATGGAGCTGTGCGGATCCATCTTACTGATCACCTTTATCACCATTCACATGATCTTCAGGGATGGACGACGATCTGCTGTGTGAATATGACTCCACCTGGGACACGGAGAGCGACGGGGACGAGCTGGAGAACACCGGCCGCAGCAAGAAAACACGGCCCGCTTTCGTGAGTCTCTGTGCGGGGTTTATACTCTCTGTGCGGGGTTTATACTCTCTCTGGTCTCTCTCTGTGCGGGGTTTATATTCTCTCTGGTCTCTGTGTGCGGGGTTTATACTCTCCCTCTGTGCTGGGTTTATACTCGCTCTCTGTGTTTGATTCTGTGTGTGTTTGTGTGCGAGACTCGTTAACTCTACGCGCATCTAACGCTTGAGGAGGGAAGTGTGAGAGGCTATTTCTTTGCAGCTGGTTTACTTATAATATTTGATTTTGTTTGAAAGAATAGCACGTTAGCTAGTTATTTAATATCAGCGCCGCTGACCGGAAGTGCGTCACTCGCAGCCGATCTCCACATCATCTGCTGGACGTCACATTAGGCCACAGACCTAAAACACATTCAGTCTGTTATATTTCAATCTTTCACAGCATTTTCTCATGACTCAACCCCTAACAATAAGCATAATACCAAATACATCCGGTTTTTCGAGCGGACGGCTGACTCTCAGGTGAATATATGGAATAAGGCCTATAATCATTAGAGTTCAGAGATGCAGCATTGTGTTCCTGCTTCCCTAAACACGTCAGTTTGATACAGCACAAGATTTTACAAAGAAGAGCACTTTCCTTTTCAAATGTAACGCATTTAGATACAAGTTATCATGTGATGCATCAGTGTGTTCATATAGGAATAAAGCAAACATTGATAAACAGCACAACATATTACACGAGGAGTCAAGCCCCGCTAGATAAACCAATGGAATGTATAAATTAATTTAGATCATTCTTATTCATATTTATCTGATTTTAATGTCATTAATATAAAATATTAATGCATATTAATGTAAAATACTAAACTATTCTATTTAAAATTTTATTTTGACAGTTTTTAGATGAATAACCGATGACAGACAAAGCAGAATCCTCGATTAATATAAAAGGTCAAATTATTCTACGATTTAGAGGCATAACAATATTTACATATTTAATTGCCCGTATTTTAATTGAAGATCTGTCATAATAGCAACACTATGAATGCTAACTTAATGATTTAACTCCATGAACCACGAGCGAAGATGTCTGAAACGCACCGCTAGGGTCCTTCTGTGCCACTTCTGGTGGGTCAACTTACCCCAAGGGTACAATTCTAACTTTTTACTTCAAAATAAAAATACTCCACAAATCCCTCATTAACAAATCAGCACACACAAACAATGATATTCAACAGTAAAAAATATCATAGATCACTATTTTCCAGAGTTTTGACCGAGTAAATCTCAATTGTTGATAGTGACTAAATTAAAAAAAGAGTGGCCGTTCATCAAAAGTGTTGATGATATTTTGTGGCGTCTGTGGAGGGCATCTGACCCCGTCTGACCCTGACCTGACCTGACCTGCAGTGCATTCACATCAGTCTACAGATCTCTGAAAATACATCGCTCTGCTGTGTAACACATTAGCTGTATTTAACTGAAACTAACAACTGAATTTGAGCTGGTGTTGTGGAGAGTTTTAATGCTTTATTAGAGAGTAAAATGCATACTGTTAATAATTAGCAAGGAGAATTCTTTGCTGAATCGTTTGAGCAGCTTTGTACGGTGTAGTAGAGATTTGGCAGGAAGCTCCTGCAATGCCTGGTATGAGCAAACACTAGTCTGTATGAGAATGAGCCTAAACTCAATAAACTGTGGGTCACTCAATCACCTGAAAACAAAAAGACAGCTATAGCTGCTTGACACACACAGTTGATGCTCGCCGCTATTTTGTTATTCAATTTATAATTTCCTGAAATGTTAAAGAGCCACTGTTCTCCAGCAATCTACCATGAATAGTTTGGGAATTGGGCCAGTTAAAGCAGTTGAAACTAAAAATATAATAAAATACCTAAATACATAATACTATTATTGTTAGAAATTGCAACAATATAAAAATAGAAATAAATACATTTATACATTTAAAATTAATTAAAACAATAAGCAAACAAATTATTATTTTATTATTTAGTCATTTAGCAGACGTTTTTATCCAAAGTGACTTACAAATGAGGACAACAGAAGCAATCAATTGTAGTATTAAAACAACTAAAAACAGATCCAAAACTAAAAGATAAAACTTTATAAATACTACCTATACACATTTTAAAAATAAAGAAATTAAATAAAAATGACAAATGCATACAAAATGTAAAAACTTAACATTTAAATGAAAAACAAAAAATAAAGCTAAAAACAATTCAAAATATTAAAGAAAAAAAGGTATGAGTATAACAATGATTCTAACATAACACTAAGCCAAGCACCAAAACAACAACAGCTATATGTATATGTACAACCATACACGCATATACATACACATTTATAAATTCAATATATATATAATTTCGTTTTCATTTTGTTTGTTGAAGTATTAAAATAACTCAAATTAAATAAAACTAAAAGTTAATAAAAGACCTATACAGACATAAAATTAAGACATTAACTAAAATTAAAATAGATAACGAATAAAAATCACAACAGTATAGTTTATCAGTAATCCTTAGAAATAACACTGCCAAACACTCATGCTAAAAACAACAACTTACACATAGGAAGAAATGGTTATAAAAACTGAAACAAGTAGTAGAAAAGAGGAGAAATAAAAAGTGATACTTGTATCCTTTGCCGGTGTCCCATCCCGGTGGAGTCGATGGTCTTTCACTCTTCGGCCATCACACAAGGAGGACAACTGCTGCGCCCGGCAGTTTTTTATTTTATTTTATTATACCCATCTAACAAAATACTAATTGAACTTAGCTGGACACACTTTCCTTATTTTTCTACAACAAATGGCCAAGCAAGCGCAGACACTGACAAGATACACCAGACAGAACGAGACCAAACACGATATCAGCACGTCTCCACAGTAAACACAACAAGCGTTACTCAGCCCTTGTTTATTTAATAATTAAACAATAATCTCCTGGCCAGAGGAGAACTGGACTGAGGCTGGTTTCTCCCAAGGGTTTTTTCTCCATTCTGTCTCAGAGGGAGTTTCGGTTCCTTGCCGCTGTTGCCTCTGGCTTGCTCAGTTGGGGACACTTCATTTCAATTTCATTTCACAGATACGGTTTAAACTAAACTAAAATTATTTAAGCAAAATAATGAAATGCCTTTAACTGAAAATTGAGTGTTTAATCTTATTATTATACATTACTGACACTCTATCCTCCAGTTTGATACTGTAAAGCTGCTTTGACACAATCTGTATTGTTAAAAGCACTATATAAATAAAGCTGACTTGACTTGAAACTAATGTTTAGCCCTTGGTTTTTTGCAGTGGTCCAACTCCTCCTCAAGAAACCTCAGAGCGGCCAAGGACATGCAGAACTACAGACACGGATATCCAGTAAGAGTTTGCCATTTTCTCCCAAAATAAATGAATAGTGCACTTTGAATTCGTTACAAAAACTGCTGATGTGCTGATCTTCTATCATCTCGCTGTAGAACATCAATGAAGAGGAATGTCCCGAAGAAAGAATGACTAATTTAAAATTCTATCTCAATGAAATTAAATCGTCACCTGATGGTACGTCTCCACTTCCCTAGTTGAGGTATATTGCACTTCTTTTCCTGTTTGTTTTGTTGTGGATCTCTTGTCATGTTTCTTGTGTTCCTCAGATGTGTCGATTGAGACCTTTCACACCGAGTGGAGAACAGATTACAAACGACTGGAGAGAGTTCACTCCTACATTCAGTGGTAAGAAACGCCTCTTTAACGAATCGAGCGGATCCTCACGATGATTGCTTTTCTCTGTGAGGGATTGTGACCATATCTGTCCAACTCTCCTTGTGACTAGGTTTTGTTAAGCAGATGAAATGCTTTGGAATAGGGCTGTAACGCTACACAAACATGACGGATCGGTACGTGCTCGGTTTAGACGTCACGGTACAGCAGGGGGAAAACTAAACATAATATTGCTTCTTTTTTTATGAAACAGTGGTTTACTTAACAAATCGCTAATTCTTTAAATAAATTAAATTATAATGAAGATTTTTATAAATAAAAAAAATCTACCTCAGCTTCTGCTCTAAACTATAGGAGCCCTTTTACATTACTATAAGGTTACAGTTAACAACAGAGTCCAAACTTAAATTCAGTTACTATTTATTTAACTATAATAATCAACACTCAACTTAAAAAAAAATTGTATTCAAACACGTAGATTGCACATAATGCAGTTTTTAAAGTAACTTCTAAATTATAACGTTTTTATTTGTTGTTGAAATATATTAATTTACACAGTGGCTGCCATAACTTGTTTCATCGCTGATTTATGTAAACATACCTTAAATAATTAAGACATCACTAACAGGTAAAGTAAAATATAATGTGTATAGTCTAATATTTGGCGAAATGCTCTTCTCTAGACTTGATTTCTCTAGTAAATGTGGAGCTGTGGACACTGATGACTTGCCTGAGGTAAATGTTGTTTACAAGCTGTTTTATTGACGTCTTTCTGCAGTTGAAACACAGATTGAGTGATTACATGAGATGTTCATTCATGTTTATTTCACGTTAAAACTAGCAGTAAAGATGAAGGAATGATCGTGCTGCTGTTTGAACTGAGGTGTTTATACAGCGATCTGTCGCGTGCACACTAAAGAGCGCCTAGACAACAGTTATTTTATTTCCTGAAAAAAATGGACATAATTTGAAAGATGATACTTTTTCTTACAACATTGGAAACTTCCAGTTTTATATAAAGTTCCAGTCGTGCAGTGGTTAAAACAATACTGTATTTGTGAACCAAACCGAAAGACCCATACTGAAAATATTTGGTATGAATGCGTGAACACTTCTACTGTGTTGTTTGTAGGTTGTTTCCTCTGCGAGAGCCAGGAGTGAACTACATGGCTGCTGAGCTCACCAAGAAGGAAATCCAAGTAAGTCATGACGATCCCAAACTCTAATAAACCCTGTTCCAGAGACTCTAAACTCTGCTGTTGGACTGAAGCGGGCTCTCGTCCTGTCGTCCGCAGGCCTTCAGGGAGAGCGATGAGGCTAAGAGTCGTCTTCTGGACTCCTACGAGCTCATGCTCGGATTCTATGGCATACAGCTGCTCAACAGAGAAAGCGGGGAGGTGAAGCGTGCCGAGAACTGGAGGGAGAGATTCGCCAATCTAGAGAGGTGAGGAGACTCCTGCCTGTCCTGACGTGAGCAGCAATCATAAAACATCTTTTAAAACCTTCCTTCAAATGAAACGCTGGCTGTTTATTGTTCTTCTAGTGTACACAAGAAATCCACTGTAGATTTCTGTTTAGTTTCCAGGCATTCAGTAAGTTCCTCACCAGTACTGGGTCACAGGCCCCCCATCAGAAAAGCGTGCCCATACTTTTTAATACTGTTTTGAATATGGAAATTAATCATCTGTGCACTCACAGTAAAAAGCTGCTTCATCATTGACAAATGGTAGAAGTCATTTGGCAGTTTTGTTTCCTACAAAATAAAATTTCTGTCCTTATAAAATTACAGAGTGTCTATTTACACGAAGTACAAATAGCCCAGCTTGTTGGCAGAGGCTATTTACACTGACTCCGCCCACCACTGTGTGATTGAGATAGTCAACATTACAAAAGACGCCTGTCAAACATCAGCTCCAGTGGTGTAGATGGTAAAGTGCATGCTGTCTTTTTGATGCGATCAACCAGAGTTCAAACCCGCCTTTTTTCCTCCCTTTTCAAATCTCATATCACATCGGAAAGTCATTTATTTTCAACAAAAATGAAGTAAATAATTAAAAAGTTGAAAATAAAGTATCGGGTAGTAGGATTGGGCCGATGGATGATGGCATCGTCTATCACTGATGGCTGACAGACATCACGAAGTTGAGCCGACATCGTGATCCCCCCCCCCCCCACACCCTCTTCCGCAATCCGCCGCAGCCCAATACCATGTTCAGAAAGGAAATTAAGTGTACTACGGAACCCCTAAAGGGGATAAATATCCTACGAAAAGGGAGGATAAAAAAAATAATACTTTCTCTCGCAAATAAATCGTTGGGTAATTACACTGTATATAAATTACGGGCATCAAGGAGTCGCTACTAATATGCAGGGCATTGAAACCGCTTTCGAATGCGCGCTCTTATTTCACTTTCAATTTCGAGATTCACAGACTCTATACAACGGAGCGGCAGTACTTACCACACATTTTACAAGATTAGATATTTGTCAGTGATGCTCAGTATCTGCAAATCATTTGCCATCAGTCATCTCTCCTTACTCGGTGTATGTGGTAAGTAACTTTCATGTGCTGTAATGTAACGGGCAACCTCTAGCTAGCGGCTAATGTCCCTTTAGTGGCTCCGTAGAACGCGTTATTTGTTTTCCGTGCGTTTCTGCATACGGATTCACGCTTCGGGCACACCCCTAACCCCGCCCCCCGATGTCATCGTCCATCACGATGTTTCACTGTAGACATCGTCCGATGCCAGTTTGGTAGACGTCGCCCAACCCTATCGGGTAGGGTTAGGGTAGGTGTAGGAAGGGCTTTGTCTCAAAAAGGCAGCATCCATTTAATAATTTGAATTAAAATTATAGTTTAACAATGCGTTATTGCATACTGTACTACAATACTGGAGTGCAGATAATTGCCACTATTTGCAATATATGTAGTATAAATAGCAGAATCCTGCTATTTTAACAGTTTAAATAGCATCTATTGGTATTTACACTTTGAGAAAATAGCCGCTGCCTTAAAATATCCCCTTTACTATTGTGGTGTGAGAAACCGCTGCAAGTTCGTAAGCGAACTGTCCAAATGAATCAAACTAAATTGCGAACGGCTTCAGACCTTTTGTAAACCCTTTTTACAAGATTAGATCAATGTATTAATTGCTTTGTGAATTTGCTATTGCTGATTCTAAACGACTTGACTGCTGAAATATTATGAGGGAAAATGATTCTCAGGTCAGTGTACGTCAATCCCATCGACTCACGAGGATTTATCAGTAGTATTTCCCCAGGGCTCGTGCTCTGGTGACGCTCCAGATATCAGGTGTAGACAAGGCCACTACAACTAAAAACTCTTATAACTTCCACCAGTTAATTGAAAAATTACATTTGATTGGTACTTTTTAGCTTATATGTAACTACATGAGGTGACTATTTGATGAACATTTGGCTTTAAGGTGGCGTTATAATAAACTAATTTACTTGACTAATCCTGAGTCACTTGTAACAATGTTATCAAAAGAATACAGATTAATGAAATTGCTTAACAGATACAGGCTAATATACAGTGCCGTGAAAAGGTTTTTGCATCCTGGCTGTTTTTTAATTTTTTGCATATGTCACACAAAATGCAGTTTTGAAATGATTTCATTTATTAAGAGAAAAATGCTGTCCACACCTGCCTGGCCTTATGTGAAAAAGTAATTACCCCCTAAATATAATAACTGCTTGTGCAGCAACAACTGCAAGAAGTTGCTGGTGTGTTTTGTATCATTGTCCTGCTGCATAACCCAAGTGCACTTGAGGACACAAACTGACGGCTGGACATTCTCCTTCAGGATTTTCTGATAGAGAGTGCAAAATTCATGATTCCATCAATTATGGCAAGTCATCCAGGTCCTGAAGCTGCCCAGACCATCACACTACCACCATCATGTCTGACTGTTGCTATGATGTTCTTTTTATGAAATGCTGTGTTGGTTTTACACCAGATGTAACGGGACACACACCTTCCAAAAAGTTCAACTTTTGTCTCATCAGTCCACAGAATATTTGCCCAAAAGTCTTGGGGATAATCAAGATATTTTTTGGAAAATGTGAGACAAGCCTTTTGTGTTCTTTTTGGTCAACAGTGGCTTTTGCCTTGGAACTCGCCCATGGATTGCGTTTTTGCCCAGTCTCTTTCTTATTGTTGAATCGTGAACACTGACCTTAATTGAGGCAAGTGAGTCCTGCAGGTGTTTAGATGTCCAGGAGGTCATGAAAGAACCCAGAACGAGTCGTCGCTGCGCTCTTGGAGTAATTTTGTTAGGCCGGCCCCTCCTGGGAAGGTTCACCACTGTTCCAAGTTTTCTCCATTTGTGGATAATGGCTCTGACCGTGGCTCGCTGGAGTCCCAAAGCCTTAGAAATATATAACCCTTTCCAGACTGATACATCAACTATTTTGTTTCTCATCTGTTCTTTAAGCATGCTTCACTTTGTCAGACAGGCTCTGTTTAAGTGATTTCTTGATTCAACAGGTCTGGCAGTAATCAGGCCTGGGTGTGTCTAGTGAAATTGATCTCAGCTTACTTAATAAATGAAAAACTGCATTTTGTATTTATTTGCATTATCTTTGTGTAATATAAAAATTAGTTTGATTGAATCTTTTAAGCGTGACAAATATGCAAAAAATTAAATAAACAGGAAGGGGCAAAAACCTTTTCACGGCACTGTATATATATATATATATATATATATATATATATATATATATATACACACACACACACATATCCTAATGATACTGAATATATTGATTCCCTATGGAGATAGGAGAAAATAGAATCGTCTCTGTTAGTAAATATCATGTTTTTTGAAGACACTTAAAAACATTATCACTGAATTGTCTACGTCGGTGCTTGGACTTTGATGATTTCTGATTGCAGTTGTATTTATTTTTTTTTCATAATGAGAACATTAAAAACATTTTATACATTTTAGAATCGCTTTTTTTTTTTTTTTTTTTATGCTTTACATCTATTTTATTAATCACTATTAATGAAACCAGTTTTGTCACCAAACAAATCTGCAGTTTATTGAAGGGCTTTCCAGACAGCATAGTGACTTTCAGACAGAAGTAATTCTGCGGACGCTAAATAAAAAGTGAAAGACAATCATGCATTTTCTAGAAAAATAAATAATAATTACATTTCAGAATAACACGTGGGCTTATAGAATGTATTAGGATGTATTGAAACCTTTTCAGTCTTTCTTTATTTCCAGACAGTCTTTCTCACATGCCACTAAAAATTATTTCACATTTGCTTTCAGAAATATGCACAATAATCTCCGAATCACAAGGATACTCAAAAGCCTGGGAGAGCTGGGTTTTGAGCATTTCCAAGCCCCTCTGGTGCGCTTCTTCCTGGAGGAATCCCTCGTCAGAAAGACCCTCAGCGGCGTTAAACGCAGCGTGCTCGACTACTTCCTGTTTGCCGTGCGGGACAAGCGTGAGCGCAGGAAGCTGGTGCGCTTCGCCTTCCAACACTTCGAGCCCAAAGAAAAGTTTGTGTGGTGCCCCAGAAGAATCCAAAAACGCTTCAAGAAGAAGTCGGAGAAGCGGCAGAACTCTTCAGCTGGCAGCGGAGACAGCACAGCGCAGGAAGAAGGTCATTCACGATTCAGAAACAAGGACGGAGAAGCCGCAAGTGATCCGAAACACAGTAAGCCGGTCACTGATCTCACAGATGCAAAGAAGCAAGTAGACAGTGACTCTGTAATGAGAGACGACTCTGAGAAACACTCTGAGGGTTCTTCAGAAGATCAGGAGCTCAGTCCAGACGCTGCTTCTGTAGAATTAGCTCTCAGTAACGGCACCGGTGTTAACAACGGAGAGACTGTCAGCAACGAGCCATGCTGTGCTGAAGACCAAGTCCTCCAGAAGCCTGAGCATGCGGCGGGGGCCTCGGACGCTAGCTGTGACCGTGTGGCCGGTTCTAGCGCAGGATCGGCAGACTGTGACGACTCTCGGGACGAGACGGACCATCTTCTCTGTCCTGCTGACTCTCAGGAGGAGCCGGAAGGAGCGAGTGAGGACAGGACAGTGACTGACAGCCCTAAACACAATGAGAAGCTTCCCAGGCCTGGCCTGACGATGACGAGCGTCCAATCAGAGAGCCATGAGAAGAACGCAAGGAACTGCACCCAGTCGAATGGATCGGAGAAGGAAGAGCTTATGGACATTATGGACACGAGTTCATACCTCGCCCATGAATGATTCATGATAACGGTACATGATAAAGCACTGAAAATCAACACTTTATGAACTATTACAAGATGAGATATGAAGTCAAGTCAGCTTTATTTATATAGTGCTTTTAACAATACAGATTGTGTCAAAGCACTTAACAGTATCACATTGGAGGATAGAGTGTCAGTAATGTATAAAAATAAGATTAAACACTCAATTTTCAGTTAAAGGCATTTCATTATTGAATTCAGAGATGTCATTGTCTAGCTCAGTTTAGTTTAAACAGTATCTGTGAAATGAAATTGATGATAATCGCTAGAAATGAAGTCTCCCCAACTGAGCAAACCAGAGGTGACAGCGGCAAGGAACCAAAACTCCTCTGAGACAGAATGGAGAAAAAAACCTTGGGAGAAACCAGACTCAGTCCAGTTCTCCTCTGGCCATGAACTGAGCTGAAGGGGTTCATTCAAACATATTTTTTCTTTGCGGTGGTTCAGTTATGATGGGGCCAGATGTACTTGTTATAGCTGTTTTTTTCTAGTTTGAATGTTTATTTGTCCATACTTTTCATGCCGTTTTTCCAAGCTTTTTTCTTTTTCTTAAACTGAAACTGTGAAAGAGGAATGTACATTTAACTAATGAAGCAACTACTGATGAGAATATTTCCATATTTAAAAACATAGTATACCGTTTTTCAGCAGATATACTGTGTTTTTGCTGATGCAAAACAAATGACAAATGGAGCTTGTCTTTTACTACACTAATGGAAATTTCTGAGTTCACAATTTTTCATTTTACATCTGCAGTCATAAACTATAGAAGCATTAATAAGCCCTATGGTCAGACATTGTATAAATCAATCCCTTAGTGATTCTTGGAATGTGCAGCACATGCAGTAACTAATTTATAATTAAAACTCTTCCCACAGTACCATAAATTAACCCTTCATGAAGCATTCTAGAATAAAAACCAAAAAAACATGAATTAATGTTTATATATTGTTTTTCTGTTGTTTTAAAATAACAATACTTAAAGTGTACTTTCTTTTTGTTCAATTGCTGAAGCTCAGTAATAAAGGCAGAGACCAAGGGAATAAAGGTAATGTGTATGTTTTGTCAATTTGATGTCTTTAATCCTTTTCCAATTTCAAAGTGTTTTAAATCTGTCAAACCTCCTGAGATCAAGCCTTTTAAGAGGAAAAGGAGACGCAATGGTAATTGGATTGTGTTTTAATTGGCAAGTGTTTTGTAGCTCATGCAGAAAATCTGAACAGCATGGCAGTGAATGTGAAGGATCTTTGGACTGTTTTCTAATGCTCACCATCTCTCATTGAAATGAGTTCTTGTTTTTGGACCTACTACTAAATATATATCTTCACCTGCCAGCATTTATATGAATAAGATACATACACAAAACATACTTAGAGGAATGTGGAAACTGTTGGCACTGTGTTATGACAGAAATGAATGAAAGTTTGTAAATGTGTTACTCTGAAGAATCTGATAATCTTTTTTTTTTAAAGTACCTTTGAATATACCATGCTATACTTTCCTGTTAACATGTGGTTTATGAACATATTTAGTGCCCTATTTGATATAATACAGGACTTATAGAGGGCTGGAGGCCCCTGGGCTCTAAAACATCATTTGAGTTCCACAAAACAAAAAAAGTCAACAATGCTATGAGCCTGGACAAATGAATATAAAATCATCTAGACATTAGGGATGTCCCAATCAGGTATCACTCATTGAATATTGAGTATCTGCTGATGCAGAGTATTTGAAAGTATATGAAACTTGTATTTTCCTACTGCTTGGTGCACACTGTAAGAGGGTATATGTATATATATACAGTCATGTGAAAAAGTTAGGACACCCTATTGAATTCCATGGTTTTTCTGTATCAGGACATCATAAACAATCATCTGGTCCTTGGCAGATCTAAGCCAAAATGGAAAAACCATTAGTGACAAAGTTAGGACACTCTATGATTCAGTTGCCTGTAGATGCACTTTTAGCAGCAATAACTTGAATTAATCATTAATTAATCAGTCTGTCACATCATTCTGGGGGAATTTTGGCCCACTCTTCTTTACAACGTTGCTCCAGTTTATTGAGGTTTGTGGGCATTTGTTTATGCACAGCTCTCACCACATGATTACCACTTGATTCTTTTATTTTCAGCCGTTCTGTTGTAGATTTGCGGGTGTGCTTGGGATCACTGTGCTGTTGTATGACCCAATCTTGGCCAAGCTTTAGCTTTTTTCTATAGTACATTTTGGCTTTATTTTTGTTAAATAAATAATGGCACGGTGCAATATGTCATTGTTATTGTTCATCAGAGGTTTTTTTTTCCAAATTGTAAGACCTGTCAAGGACCAGATTTGTTTTATTATTATTATGTCCTGATACGGAAAACCATGGAATTCAAGAGGGCGTCCTAACTTTTTCACATGACTGTATATATACAGTCAGGTCCATAAATATTGGGACATCGACACAATTCTAACATTTTTGGCTATATATACCACCACAATGGATTTCAAATGAAACGAACAAGGTGTGCTTTAACTGCAGACTGTCAGCTTTCATTTGAGGGTATTTACATCCAAATCAGGTGAACGGTGTAGGAATTACAACAGTTTGCATATGTGCCTCCCACTTGTTAAGGGACCAAAAGTAATGGGACAGAATAATAATCATAAATCAAACTTTCACTTTTTAATACTTGGTTGCAAATCCTTTGCAGTCAATTACAGCCTGAAGTCTGGAACGCATAGACATCACCAGACGCTGGGTTTCATCCCTGGTGATGCTCTGCCAGGCCTCTACTGCAACCGTCTTCAGTTCCTGCTTGTTCTTGGGGCATTTTCCCTTCAGTTTTGTCTTCAGCAAGTGAAATGCATGCTCAATTGGATTCAGGTCAGGTGATTGACTTGGCCATTGCATAACGGTCCACTTCTTTCCCTTCAAAAACTCTTTGGTTGCTTTTGGTATGCTTTGGGTCATTGTCCATCTGCACTGTGAAGCGCCGTCCAGTGAGTTCTGAAGCATTTGGCTGAATATGAGCAGATAATATTGCCCGAAACACTTCAGAATTCATCCTGCTGCTTTTGTCAGCAGTCACATCATCAATAAATACGAGAGAACCAGTTCCACTGGCAGCCATACATGCCCACGCCATGACACTACCACCACCATGCTTCACTGATGAGGTGGTATGCTTACGATCATGAGCAGTTCCTTTCCTTCTCCATACTCTTCTCTTCCCATCACTCTGGTACAAGTTGATCTTGGTCTCATCTGTCCATAGGATGTTGTTCCAGAACTGTGAAGGCTTTTTTAGATGTCGTTTGGCAAACTCTAATCTGGCCTTCCTGTTTTTGAGGCTCACCAATGGTTTACATCTTGTGGTGAACCCTCTGTATTCACTCTGGTGAAGTCTTCTCTTGATTGTTGACTTTGACACACATACACCTACCTCCTTCACCAGGGAAAGAATTCTTCGGTCATCCACCACAGTTGTTTTCCGTGGTCTTCCGGGTCTTTTGGTGTTGCTGAGCTCACCGGTGCGTTCCTTCTTTTTAAGAATGTTCCAAACAGTTGTAATGTTTTTGCTATCTCTCTGATGGGTTTGTTTTGTTTTTTCAGCCTAATGATGGCTTGCTTCACTGATAGTGACAGCTCTTTAGATCTCATCTTGACAGTTGACAGCAACAGATTCCAAATGCAAATAGCACACTTGAAATGAACTCTGGACCTTTTATCTGCTCATTGTAACTGGGATAATGAGGGAATAACACACACCTGGCCATGGAACAGCTGAGAAGCCAATTGTCCCATTACTTTTGGTCCCTTAACAAGTGGGAGGCACATATGCAAACTGTTGTAATTCCTACACCGTTCACCTGATTTGGATGTAAATACCCTCAAATTAAAGCTGACAGTCTGCAGTTAAAGCACATCTTGTTCGTTTCATTTGAAATCCATTGTGGTGGTGTATATAGCCAAAAATGTTAGAATTGTGTTGATGTCCCAATATTTATGGACCTGACTGTATATATACAGTCATGTGAAAAAGTTAGGACGCCCTCTTGAATTCCATGGTTTTCCGTATCAGGACATAATAATAATAAAACAAATCTGGTCCTTGACAGGTCTTACAATTTGGAAAAAAAACACTAAAGAGCGCCTATACAACAGTTATTTTATTTCCTGAAAAAAATTGACATAATTTGAAAGATTATACTTTTTCTTACAATACACTCAAATTCAAATTTTATTTGTCACATACATATACATACATAGTACGACATGTAGTGAAATGTATTGTACGACTGTCCAACAAATTGTCCAACAAAATTAAGAAAAACCTCAAGTACAGTAAACATATATATAGAAATAAACTAGCAATAAAATAAAATAAAAAATAGATATGAGAATAAAAATAGATATGAAGAATAAAAAAAATATGATTCTATATAGATTCTATAAAAAGTAAAGTGTATGTCAGTGATAAAGTGTCTGTGTGCTGTGCAGTGCAGTAAAGTGTATAAGTGAGTAAAAGGAATACTAAAGACAAATGGTATGTAAATTCACTCATTTATCCTTACGTAACCTTCTACAAATTAGTGCAGATTGTAATAGAAAATGTGCAAAGTGGAAGTGTGGGGTGATGTGATTAGAGTGGAGAGAGGTTAAGACTCCGAATGGCCTGCGGGAAGAAGCTCCTCCTCATTCTCTCTGTGTTCGCCTTCATGGAGCGGAAGCGCCTCCCTGAACGCAGCAGAGAAAAGAGTCCATTGTTGGGATGGCTGAGGTCCTTCACTATCTTCCTGGCCCTGGTCAGGCACCGCTTGCTGTAGATCTCCTGCAGGTCAGGGAGCTCGGTGTGGATGGTACGTTCCGCTGAACGCACCACCCTCTGGAGGGCTCGTCTGTCCTGCATAGTGCAGTTCCCGAACCAGGAAGTGATGCTGCCCGTCAGGACGCTCTCGATGTTGCAGGTGTAAAAAGTCTTAAGCACCCGAGAGGGAAGTCTAAAGTCCTTTAAGCGTCTCAGATGGTACAGACGCTGCCTGGCCTTCTTCACCAGGGTGCTGGTATGACAGGACCAAGTCAAGTCCTGCGTGATGTGATCACCCAGGTATCTGAAGCTGTCCACTCTCTCCACTGGAGTCCCGCTGATCGTGATCGGCTGGTATGACCGCTCCTGCTTCGTACTGAAGTCCACAATCAGCTCCTTAGTTTTGCTGATGTTCAGGTGTAGACTATTCACTTGGCACCAACTCTCCAGGTTCTTAATCTCCTGTATGTAGGCCGTCTCGTCGTTGTCTGACATCAGGCCCAACACAACAGTGTCATCAGCAAACTTAATGATGGTGGTGGAGTTGGAAGTGGCCACACAGTCATAAGTGTACAGTGAGTACAGCAGGGGGCTCAGAACACAACCTTGAGGGGCTCCAGTACTTAGGGTGATGGGGGATGAGGTGTGTTTACCCATCCGTACGGCTTGCTGTCTGTCCTTCAGGAAGCTGGAGATCCATTGGCACAAGTATGTGCTGAGACCAAGGACCTCCAACTTGGAGGTGAGTGTGGAGAGAATTATGGTGTTAAACGCTGAACTGTAGTCCACAAACAGCATTTGTACATAATTCCCTTTTCTGCAGTCCAGGTGACTTGTTGTGGTGTGGAGGAGGTGTGAGATGGCATCCTCCGTGGAGCAGTTATGCCTGTATGCAAACTGTAGTGGATCCAGTGTGTCTGGTAGTGATGCAATGATGAAGTCTCTGACCAGTCTCTCAAAGCACTTCATCACCACTGATGTGAGGGCTACAGGGCGATAGTCGTTTAGGCAGGTGGACTGGGGTTTCTTGGGGACAGGAACAATGGTGGACTGCTTAAAGCATGAGGGGACTATGGACTGTTCCAGGGAGAGGTTGAAGATCTCAGTGAACACCGGTGCTAGCTGGTCGGCGCAGGCCTTCAGAACCAGGCCTTCACTCACCTAAAGGATTATTAGGAACACCATACTAATACTGTGTTTGACCCCCTTTCGCCTTCAGAACTGCCTTAATTCTACGTGGCATTGATTCAACAAGGTGCTGAAAGCATTCTTTAGAAATGTTGGCCCATATTGATAGGATAGCATCTTGCAGTTGATGGAGATTTGTGGGATGCACATCCAGGGCACGAAGCTCCCGTTCCACCACATCCCAAAGATGCTCTATTGGGTTGAGATCTGGTGACTGTGGGGGCCATTTTAGTACAGTGAACTCATTGTCATGTTCAAGAAACCAATTTGAAATGATTCGAGCTTTGTGACATGGTGCATTATCCTGCTGGAAGTAGCCATCAGAGGATGGATACATGGTGGTCATAAAGGGATGGACATGGTCAGAAACAATGCTCAGGTAGGCCGTGGCATTTAAACAATGCCCAATTGGCACTAGGGGCCTAAAGTGTGCCAAGAAAACATCCCCCACACCATTACACCACCACCACCAGCCTGCACAGTGGTAACAAGGCATGATGGATCCATGTTCTCATTCTGTTTACGCCAAATTCTGACTCTACCATCTAAATGTCTCAACAGAAATCGAGACTCATCAGACCAGGCAACATTTTTTCAGTCTTCAACCGTCCAATTTTGGTGAGCTCGTGCAAATTGTAGCCTCTTTTTCCTATTTGTAGTGGAGATGAGTGGTACCCGGTGGGGTCTTCTGCTGTTGTAGCCCATCCGCCTCAAGGTTGTGCGTGTTGTGGCTTCACAAATGCTTTGCTGCATACCTCGGTTGTAACGAGTGGTTATTTCAGTCAAAGTTGCTCTTCTATCAGCTTGAATCAGTCGGCCCATTCTCCTCTGACCTCTAGCATCAACAAGGCATTTTCGCCCACAGGACTGCCGCATACTGGATGTTTTTCCCTTTTCACACCATTCTTTGTAAACCCTAGAAATGGTTGTGCGTGAAAATCCCAGTAACTGAGCAGATTGTGAAATACTCAGACCGGCCCGTCTGGCACCAACAACCATGCCACGCTCAAAATTGCTTAAATCACCTTTCTTTCCCATTCTGACATTCAGTTTGGAGTTCAGGAGATTGTCTTGACCAGGACCACACCCCTAAATGCATTGAAGCAACTGCCATGTGATTGGTTGATTAGATAATTGCATTAATGAGAAATTGAACAGGTGTTCCTAATAATCCTTTAGGTGAGTGTATATAAAACTGGAAGTTTCCAATGACGTTCCAGTCGTGCAGTGGTTAAAACAATACTGTATTTGTGAACCAAACCGAAAGACCCATACTGAAAATGTTCGGTATGAATGCGTGAACACTTCTACTGTGTTGTTTGTAGGTTGTTTCCTCTGCGAGAGCCAGGAGTGAACTACATGGCTGCTGAGCTCACCAAGAAGGAAATCCAAGTAAGTCATGACGATCCCAAACTCTAATAAACCCTGTTCCAGAGACTCTAAACTCTGCTGTGGGACTGAAGCGGGCTCTCGTCCTGTCGTCCGCAGGCCTTCAGGGAGAGCAATGAGGCTAAGAGTCGTCTTCTGGACTCCAACGAGCTCATGCTCGGATTCTACGGCATACAGCTGCTCAACAGAGAAAGCGGGGAGGTGAAGCGTGCCGAGAACTGGAGGGAGAGATTCGCCAATCTAGAGAGGTGAGGAGACTCCTGCCTGTCCTGACGTGAGCAGCAATCATAAAACATCTTTTAAAACCTTCCTTCAAATGAAACGCTGGCTGTTTATTGTTCTTCTAGTGTACACAAGAAATCCACTGTAGATTTCTGTTTAGTTTCCAGGCATTCAGTAAGTTCCTCACCAGTACTGGGTCACAGGCCCCCCATCAGAAAAGCGTGCCCATACTTTTTAATACTGTTTTGAATATGGAAATTAATCATCTGTGCACTCACAGTAAAAAGCTGCTTCATCATTGACAAATGGTAGAAGTCATTTTTGTTTCCTACAAAATAAAATTTCTGTCCTTATAAAATTACAGAGTGTCTATTTACACGAAGTACAAATAGCCCGGCTTGTTGGCAGAGGCTATTTACACTGACTCCGCCTACCACTGTCAACATTACAAAAGACGCCTGTCAAACATCAGCTCCAGTGGTGTAGATGGTAAAGTGCATGCTGTCTTTTTGATGCGATCAACCAGAGTTCAAACCCGCTTTTTTTCCGCCCTTTTCACTAGAAAACCAATTATGTCGATGTCCCAATATTTAAAGACCTGACTGTATATATACATACACCCTCTTAAAATCCATTTTGTAGTTGTTCATCGACCGCCCCAGGTCCGCTAAGTAACTTCTTGGAGGAGGTGCTTTCAAACTTCCCTGAGGATGGTACTCCCCTAGTTATGCTTGGAGACTTCAACATCCAAGTCAAGTCACCTTTATTTATATAACACTTTTAACAATACAAATTGTGTCAACTTCACAATATCAAAATAGGAAAATAGTGTGTCAATAATGTAAAATGACAAGATTAAACATTAAATTTTCTGTTAAAGCCATTTCATTATTGAATTTAGTAGAATTAGAATATACATATTTATCGACCTAGATAAACCTCAGACTTCAGACTTCCACACTCTGCTTGCTTCTTTTGATCTCAAGAGAGTGTTAACTACGGCTACTTATATATCAGGCAACCAACTAGACCTTATTTACACACGACACTGCTCCACTGATCATGTGCTGAATTTAAATGTTTGTTAAAAACTCATATTTTCTCCAGTGCTTTTAATAGATAGGTGATTGGGTTGTTTTAAGAATATATGTTTTTTTTCTGTTGTATTTAAGCCTATGCAATACTAATGCAGTAATTAGGTTTGTTCATTTTTTAAATGCTGTAATTAGGTTTATGTTTTATGTACAGCACTTTGGTCAACTAAAGTTGTTTTAAATGTGCTTTATAAATAAATTGAACATTGAACATGTGCTGGTTACTCCACTGCACACCTCGGATCACTTCCTCCTCACTCTTAACCTCAGCATGGTTCCTGATACAACACATACCCCTCCACATGTCATCTTTCGATGTAACCTACACTCACTCTCACCCTCCCAGCTATCTGCTATGGTTTCATCTTCATTTCCTCCCCTAAACAGTTATCGTCTCTTGATGCTAACAGTGCTACTGATACTTTCTGCTCCACTCTTACATCTTGTTTAGAAACTGTCTGCCCCGTGTCTTCCAGGCCAACCCTTCCTTAAACCCTTCAATTTGTCTAACTCTCACATGCTCTTTTAGTACATTTTCCTTCCTCCTTTGTCAACTCTAACAGCTGATGACTTTGCGACATTCTTCGTTAATGAGATTACAACCATCAGTGCACAATTCTCCACACCACAAACTGTCAAACACATCTTACCAGCAAACATACACTCGTTCACATCCTTCTCTCCACTCTCTGAGGCAGAAGTCTCTAAACTTTCTAATCATCCTACAAACTTGTCCGCTTGATCCTATTCCATCTCATCTCCTTCAAGCGATTTCTCCTGTAGTTGTACCTGCACTCACATCGTTAACACATCCCTTCACACTGGTGTTTTTCCCTCAGCATTTAGACAGTCTGGCTTCAGAAGTGGACATTCAACTGCCTTGCTCTCAGTTGTTGAAGCCCTAAGACTGGCAAGAGCAGCTTCCAAGTCTTCAATACTTATCTTGCTGGATCTGTCCGCTGTTTTTGACACGGTTAACCACCAGATCCTCCTGTCAACCCTATTGGCAAAGGGCATCTCAGGAACCGCACTCCATTGGTTTGAAATCAGTTACCCATAGCTAGATAGGGCTCCAGACTGTGCTTTGTTATGTTTTAATAAAGAAAGTAGCCTAGGTTGTCAAGTGGCACATGAACCAGTATCTTTCTCTTTAGTATGAAAGTTTTTGCTATGAAAATAGCCTAAGATGCTGACATGAAATTAAATAAAAAAATACTACTATTAGCCTAATACTATAGTACTATAGTACTATTTTATAAAAGAGCCTACAGTACAACCTACTGAAATCTCTCATGTAATCTCTCATTCTGTCAGGATTCTGTCACTTCGGTCTAGTTTATTCATGGTTTTGTGACGGAGCCCTGACACTCCCTTCTTATCCTGTTTTCTGGTGAGCGCGCGGCTCAGAGTGTGCTTGAGCTGCGCACTCTCTTGTCTGCGTGCTCTGTTTCATGTTGGGGCGTGGGGTTCGGATCCCGGCACTCCTGTCTTGTTCAGACTCTGTTCTGGTTTCGTGTCGGGGTTCGGACACTCACGCTCCAGGTTTGTTCTTGCTGGGGAGCGTGTGATTTCGAGTTCGCTCGGGCCGTGCGCTCCTCTGTCCTCTGTGTATGTGTGTGTGTGTGTTTTGTTTGCATGCTTTCATGTTTGTTTTTGTGAATGAGTCTTCTCATTAGCTGCGTGTTCGTGTCCTGTTTTGCACATGGCTAGTGATTTGTTTTGCTGGCCATGTGCTTGTGTTTTTGTTTTGTTTGAGCACTTGGCTGGTCTTGTTTAGTTCTATGTGCCATGTGCTCTCATGTCAATTGTCTTGACCCCACCCACCTTGTTTCCTAATTATTGGTTAATTTGCCCCACCTGTTACCTCATTACCCTCCTCATTTGCTCCCTTTATAATCTCCTTGTGTTTGTAGTCCTGGGCCAGTTTGTCATCGTAACTTCCCCTGTCCTGTCCTGTCCTGCCTTGCCAAACCTGCCAGCTGTCCTGTTTTTCCCCTACGGGGTAGTTTTGGTTGGTTTTGTTTATTTTTATTATTAATAAAGCCCATTCTCTGCAGTACTGAGTCCTCGCCTCATCCCTTCTCCCCACAACCCTGACACATTCAGGGTTTCAAACTGTGGAAAACGTGTAAAGCTTGTAAACAATGTATCAATACATTTACCTCAGCATAACATTCAGCGTTCATCAGTCAGCTAGAAAAATTTATAAAGAGGACCATTTTGCTAGATTCATGCTGCATATTGCATATTCGTATTGTGACGAGTCGGCTGCCTCCCCCCTTATTGTCATCACCACCCCGTCCCGTATTCGCCGCCCTTCACCAGGCTCCCGACGGGAGTGGGTGTGTGAGAGAGGAGGGGCGCTGAAACAGCCAGGGCTGGCGGCGTGTGATGAGGCGCACCTGATGTGAATAGAGCCTCATCACCGCCGCCGTTTAAATGCAGAGCACGCCTCTCCTCGGGAGACCGGTCTCTTCCCCGTGCATGCACGCTGGTGTCCTCGTGGGTCCAGGAAGGGAGCGTCGAGTAGGAAGACTGCCGCACCCGTTAGACGGCCGACGGGCCAGGATGCCGGGCCATCGAGTCCCCCAGAAGCTCCGGGGGCTTAGGAGAAGGACGTCGCCGCTGAAGGAAGCCGCCGCAACTCGCTCCCGGACCCGAGAGGGGAGTGCGTGCGGCCACCGGACTCCGCCCCTTCCCTGGACCCTTTCCTCCTGAACACTGCCCTCCTTCACAAGCCCCGCAGCACGACGACGACACCAGATCCCCTGTTTATTTTGGACACTTTTCCCCCTTTGGACACTTTATTTTAATATTTTTGTTTAATAAAAACCTCTCCGAGGCCTGACGCCATGCCCACTGTGTCTGTCGTTTGCTCCTCCAGCCACAGTGGTGGAGAATGCGGGCAGGCGGAGCCTAGACAGCGCAGTGGGGCAACATCTGATGACGTCATCCCCTCTCGCTCGCAAGAAGCCATGGAGCCCGCACGGGGACGTAGGAAAGACGGGGACAGCCTCCCAGCCACCAGTGGGGTAAGTGACAGTCTGTCTATTTGTCATCATTACCCCGTGGTTGGTTGAGGCTGTCAACTAAAACCCGCTTTCTCTGTCCCGGTTCCGGCGCGGTGCGAGAGGGAGAGTTGCCCGGAGAGGAATTCCTGCCCCGCCCACTCCAACCGCTGGAGCCTGGTTGAGGAAGGTAGCACTCCTGCGTCGGCGGCGACCCTAGAACGGGGATGTCGCTTGGAGGGGGGAATGTGACGAGTCGGCTGCCTCCCCCCTTATCGTCATCACCACCCCGTCCTGTATTCGCCGCCCTTCACCAGGCTCCCGACGGGAGTGGGTGTGTGAGAGAGGAGGGGCGCTGAAACAGCCAGGGCTGGCGGCGTGTGATGAGGACTGCTAGCGCTACCCCAAGCCTAGTTCTACTACCTTTCTGACAAACTTACCTGATAACCCTCTTACCTCTTGTGTATCTGCTCCTAGGATCCCTCGTCCGTCTGCTCCAGGAAAACCCTCCAGTCTGCTCCTCGACAGCGGTGTGTGTCTCCTCTGTTCTGTCCTCCAGTCCCGTGTCACCTGCAAGATAAGATCCCAAGTCAAGCTCCAGCGAATACACCAAAGATTCCAAGTCCGATACTCACCACTACTGCTTCTCTGCTGGTCAAATAAACTTACCCATTACCATCTGTCTGTCTCCGGGCCTCTTCTGTAACAGAAGACCGGACCATCACCGACGATCAGCAGTTTAGAGGACCTGACCCACTCCGTAACATGGACTGCATTTTCCTGCCCCCTGAAGATGAACTCCTTCAGACGTCTCAGGATGGCCGCCCCATAGAGGAGTATGTGGAGGATTTCCTCGAGCTCGCCCACTGCGTGCCGTGGACGGATGGGACATTGAAGGTCGTCTTCTGGGGTGGTCTGGATAAACACCTGTCCCGCCGAGCGCCACCTATCACCACCCCGGGCTTCTTCCAGGAATACCTGAATTATGTTTTTTACCTCGCGGGTTCATCCCTTACTGTGAAGGAGGTCCCAGCTGTCCAGCTTCCGTCCGCGGTAATGAAGTCTCCATCGCCCGTGACATGCCAGCCGCCGCCGTTCGCGACCACCACAAGCCCGCTTCCAGAGTATTCCCGAGAACTGCAAGAGCGCCCCCTTGAGTCCGCGCTACAAGAGCGCCCCCTTGAATCTGCGCTGCAAGAGCGCCCCCGAGAATCCGCGCTGTCAGAGCAGAGATTCCGCACTGCAAGTGCACCCCTTAGAATCCGCGCTGCAAGAGCGCCCCTGAGTGTCCGCGCTGCAAGTGCACCCCTTAGAATCCACGCCGCCAGAGCGCCCCCTTGAATCCGCACTACAAGAGCGCCCCCGAGAAACCGCGCTTCCTGAGTGCCCCAGAGAATTTGCGCTTCCTGAACCCCGAGAATCCAGTTCTAAAACCACGACCAGGAGTGCCGATCCCGAATCACGAGAATCCAGTTCTCAGACCACGGCCAGGAATGCCGATCCTGAACCCCGAGAATTCAGCTCTCAAGCCACGGCCAGGAGTGCCGATCCCGAATCCAGTTCCAAGACCACGGCCAGGAGTGCCGACCCCAAATTCCGAGAATCCAGTTTCCAGACTACGGCCAGGAGTGCCGATCCCGAATTCCGAGAATCCAGTTCCCAGACTACGGCCAGGAGTGCCGATCCCGAACCCCGAGAATCCAGTTCTCAAGCCACAGCCAGGAGTGCCGGTCCCGAATCCCGAGATTTCAGCTTTCAGCCCACGGCCAGGAGTGCCGGTCCCGAATCCCAAGAAGTCAGCTCTCAGCCCACGGCCAGGAGTGCCGGTCCCGAATCCCGAGAATCCAGTTCTCAGACCACGGCCAGGAGTGCCGATCCCGAGCCCCGAGAATTCAGTTCTCAAGCCACGGCCAGGAGTGCCGGTCCTGAATCCCGATATTTCAACTTTCAGGCCACAGCCAGGAATGACGGTCCCGAATCCCAAGAAGTCAGCTCTCAGCCCACGGCCAGGAGTGCCGATCCCGAACCCCGAGAGTCCAGTTCTCAAGCCACGGCCAGGAGCGCCAATCCCGAACCCCAAGAGTCCGCGCTGTCCGAGCGCCCCCAAGAGTCCGCGCTGTCCGATAGTAGTCATCCTGCATTTCTGATTTGCCATACTGATTAGTCAATAAAGATAAATTAAAACCAAGTACATCTTAATTCCTACAGACGTGTAATATCCCACTCATAATGTCATGTTTCTTCATTTTCTCCCCTTTACTTGTGTCTCACTCTCAACAGCTGCTAAATACACCCCAAAGGCACTTTTAAGAGCCACAGAACAGAGCAGATTTTTGGCTTTGTAAGTATGATTTGACTGCATATTAGATAGTTCGATTATTTACTTTAATTGCTTAAGTAATGTTCATGGTATGACACCTTTTAGAGGCTCATTCACATTGTCATGTTTCTTCTTTTTCTCCCATCTGCTTGTCTCAACAGCTGCTAAATACAAGCTTATTTAACAGAACAGAGCACATCTTTGATTTTGTAAGTATGTTTTAACTGACAACAAGACTCTGTCTTAATAAAGACATTAGCCATATGATCCTATATCATCATTTTTAATGTAACACATTTGTAACATTGGTTTGTAAATAACTGTTCTTTAATCTTAATGACTCTAGTTATTCTAGTTAAAGTTATTCTGAACATATGTCATACAGACCTATGTTCTATCCTCTTTTTCTTGTCTGCAAAAAGATCATTGGCATCCTAATATAATTTTAATCAGGCATGTTCTCAGAGTTTGACTTTAGATTTATCTTTCATATTATAGTTTTTCTCAATCGCTTTGGCTCAGGTCTCAAATTAGTGTTTTGTTTTTTCTCTCAAAACAATTATTTCAGATGTCTAAACAATTAGTTTCTTTTTGGATTGGATTGGATTGGATTCAATTTATTGTCATTGCACATGTAGGTACAAGGCAATGAAATGCAATAAAGAAGAAGAATACAGCACAACATGAGGAAAGAGAGGAGAAAAAAATAGTCCTCACACTACGCTCCTGAACGAGAGTGCAGTGTGAGAACAGACAAAAACCTCAGCATAGAGCACAGTCAACACAGGAACATAACTTGCATAGTAATCCAGTTCAGACTAAACAGCCATCCGGCCTGCAGCCATTACAGCGCGAACACAGACCCGTTATCAACTGATAGGATGAAGCGACGAAGGAGTGGGATGGGGGTAGGGAAGTGGATGACAATCTGTATATATGAGCGTATGAGTGTGTGTATGTGTAAGTTCGTGTGAGTTCGTGTGAGTTCGTATGCCTTGAAATCCGTTGCGCCAGTACTCCAAACCAGTTGTCTCAGTTCGCAGGTTGTGGTGCGACATAGCAATTACCATGGAAACGACCTTGGCCAGAGCCCAAGCGCCCGACAATAACAAGGTGTTTGATGGGGGAGGGAAGAAAGAGCGTCTCCCTGCAGTATTCACAGGAGAGTTGATACCAGAGCGGCCTTGCCAAGCCGTTCTGTTTTGGGAAGCCGGAAAGAGATAAGATTGTTTTGTCTTTGGGCAAACAGCTGTCTTCTGGTTTCACAGCTATTCTCATTTTCCATTCTGATCTCCTTGTCCATCAATTTTCCTTTCCAAAGCCGAGAGCTTAGCCGTGATCGAATCCATATTGCGGTTAATCGTCTCTGTTTCAGAGCCGACCGCTCTGCCAACAGCTTCAATCATGACGGGCAGCCTTGAGAGGTTTTGGATAGCCAATCCCGTCTCCTTAATTTTCCGATAGTTTAGGGCAACACCTAATCCAAACAGCAGAAACCCAGTTATCATGGTTCCGAATAAGAAGATGTCTTCAATGTCCTCCACGGAGAGAGCCGCCAGACACACGACCCGCCATCTCTCCCATGCGTCCATCGTGTAGCCAGCAGCAAACGTCCCAGCAGGACATTCCGGTTCTCCAGATCCCGATCTTCTAGTCGAGAAGATGGTGTCAATTGCGTTAAGAGACCAGTTGATCAGATCCATAATTTCGGTTTTGTAAATAGTGCAGCGAGAGTCTCTTAAGAAGGACAAGACAAGGACAAGACAATACGAGAGAGCAAGCAGGGAAGTTCAGGATAGGGAGGGTAGAAAAATGTGACCGCCTTCGAACAGAGCCAAGCGAGAACCGTTTGGCTCACATCAGATTTGAATTTCCTATTAATTTAAGCAAATTGTGTGTGTTTTGGCACGTGTGCAAATGAGTAAATGCAATTGTCTAAAATTTGCACAATAGCCAAATAATTGTAGATCAAAACAGATGCGTTGATTTTCAGTGAAACTGTCCAACTCTTCACAACTTCTAAATGTTCTATCATCGTGTGAGCCATCACATGCAAGATGATCCAATTCAATTAACAAAATCTATCAGACAAGCGTGTAAATTTCATAAATATCAGACATGGAGTGGGTGCAATGTCTGCCAAGTTGGCAAATGGCTTTAAGTTTGCAAAGGGGCAGAAAATTTCTCGTCAGAGGACGTCTTTTCAATGTGCAACAAACACTTCCAAAAGATGTCATTTGGATGTACCTTTGCTCCATGGGTATCATATTAATTCTGTAATTGTATATAAATGCATCCATTCATAATTCTGTGACACTTAACCTTTTGAGCGGTACGGTCCCACATATGGGATTTTTATTTCTGTGCCCCTGGGAGTACGGTCCCACATATGGGATTTAGAACGTTCGGTGACGTCGCATAGCTGCCAAATTCAAACTCCGCTAAAGGTTTTGCTGGTAATGTATCAATTGGTGATTGAAAATTGGTTAATTTATTTAACCTAAATTTATTCACTGCATGGTTAATCAGTAACTTATATTACAAGGACCATGAATATTGGTTGAAAAGTAGTTCAAAGGTGTTTTGATATTTCATGGTAAACAAATATTGATAGAAATTGTGATTTCAGGAGTACAGAAAGAAACACTCCACAACAGATGAGAAGGTCCTAGATTTTCTTGGCTTATGTTCCTAGATTCTTCCATGCTGATGGCCTGCTGCACCCAGCAGATTTGGACCCAACCTCCTCTCAGCCAACATCTCCAAGTTGCTATTGACCATAGTAAGTCAAATCTCAAACACACAATACTGTTTGAAAGTTTTAAGTTGGTATGATTTTGAATATTTTTGAAAAAGAAGTCTCTTCTGCCCACCACAGCTTCACTTATTTGATTAATACAGTCAAAGTCCCTTTATGGCAAGTCATGTCACTCGACGCCCATCTTTGGCCTGCAAGTGCAACTTTACAGATCAGCGATTGGCTCTTTCAGTCAGAAGCGGGGCTCCCAGTGATTGATCGGCCATTTTTCCCCATTCAAAACTATACGAGTGACACATCTTGGGTATTTTATAATGTTTGATACAGTAAAACTGCAATATTGTGAAATTAATACTGTTTTCCATTTTAATATATTTAAAGTAGTTTATTACTGTGATGATAAAGCTGAATTTTCAGCATCATTACTCCAGTCTTCAATGTCACGTAAACCTTCAGAAATCATTTTAATATACCGATTTGCTCGCAGAAGTCCACGATACAATATTTATTACAATATTTATAAAAAGACAAATGAAGACTTGGGACATTTTAAAATTAATTACTTTTACATAATGCACTTTGAAAGTTCAAAATTAAAAACTCCAGCCCATGTTCCTAAGAAAACTTAAGTCAGAAAAAAAGACTTAAAGGGTACTCAACCCTCTTTTTAGTTATGGCGTACTGTCTTAGTCTAAATTACATTCACGCTGGTATTTTACAAGCCAAACAAATTAGAATAGAATAATAATAATTACAATTTTATATTATTGTTATTCCTGTGACAGTAATAGAGAAGTCCTAACTGCTCTCTCTTTTACAGGCTGCTAGAGAAAATCCATCTCTATACGGTGAGCTATTGTTGCTGTTGCTTTTTTTTACTCCAAATTGAGTTTTAAATTCGTTATTGAATATTAATTGAAGGAGACTGTAATGTTTTAATGCTAGATGTGTGTTTGTGTGAATGCTGTGTGTGTGTTGAGCTCTGCAGGAGCAGGGAGCAGAGCTGCCATGGAAACGGGGCTCAACACAACTACAGCTAGCAGTAAAGTGCATAGTGACCCGCCAATTAGCCTTTTTCACACTTCCACGTTTCTGGCTTCCGGTTTGGCGCTTGCAGGGTAAAAGTTTTTCCGGTGACAACAGCGGCTGTACTGAACAAGAATGAAGAATCAAAGTCTTTTTTTTACAAATTAGATCTTATGAAAATGCTTGAACTGCCGGTACTGTATTCTACAAAGCGCAATCATTTCACAATGAACTGTTGTTTAATGCTAAATGATGGCAGTTATAATTCAGTTAACGTTAGCTTTGCCATTCTGTCCGTTTGGTGCTGGCTGTGCATTATAACTGTACATTTTTCTCTCGCTATTATTATTAAAGTAATGTTGTATTTTCTATTTGCTCTCCTTTGCATTAATGTGATGAAGTAAATGTACATTGTATAATGTACCCTAGGAAATACATATTAAACGAGATGACTCGTATTCATGGCTTTGTTCCTATTCTGTCAGGATTACGTTGTTTTTTTGAGTTTAATATACTTCAACCGGGCTGAGAATTGCTTAATATTCTTGGAAAAAATGTGCATCTGGTAATAAATGTTGTCATTTTGAAGTAATTTATCATGATGTGGTGATTTGAGGGAAATGACTGAGTAAATTGAGAGAATACGCTCAAATGTACTGGAGATCAAAGACTATTTTAATTTGCCGGAGAATAGAAACCATCCAGCGTTATATTGAGCACGTTATCTCAGAGTCAGTGGTCTGAGTGGCCATATAAGTTACAAACAAGTAAAATGTTATTTCTTCATAGATTATATAACAACAACTTGGAAAAAAGACAAAACAGAAAAGGTAAGAAGCATTATTTGACAAAAGGACACACTGATATAATAGGCGCAGACCTGTAACGGAACTGATTTTACCCTGCGCTGACGTAGTTTCCGATTCTTGTGAAAAAGGCTAATACACGGGTCACTATGCACATTCATGTCACTCTAAAATGACGACGCGCCCAAAGCAGCAAAACTGTACAAACTCTGGACATCCACACACCACACCACAGTATTATCAACACACCACCTACACCTCCATAACAGTGTGCATGATACAACATTCATCAAATAATAAAGCACTCCCCTGTCACTTGTAAATAAAGTCCATGGGTCTGTCATTCCATGCCACTTTACTCGGATTTAAAAGCAAACACAGCCAACAAAATAACTTGTACTCGGTGCTAGCTGTCAGCCACTGATAGCACTCATAGCTGCAATCGTTGAAATGGTGCAGAAAACCTTTGCTGGCCTTTGCAAATTCAGTTTGGTGTTGGTCTTCCTTTCTCAGTTATTCTCTTGATAGAGCTGATTTTTCAGCATCATTACTCCAGTCTCATGATCCTTCAGAAATATCATTCTAATATACTGATTTGCTTCTGAAGAAATATTTCTGATTATTATCAGTGTTGAAAACAGCTGTGCTGCTTAATGTTTTCAGGATTCTATGATGAATAAAGTTTTAAAACAGTACAGTGTTTATTTGTACAAATGTTTGCTCTAACGTTTGATAATTGATAAGACTGATAATAATCAGAAATGTTTCTTTAGCAGCAAATCAGCGTATCAGTTTGATTTCTGAAGGATCGTGTGACACTGAAGACTGGAATAATACAAATTAGCTTAGATCACAGAAATAAATTACATTTCACCACATATTCACATAGAAATATGTTGTTAAATTATAGTAATATTTCACAATATTACTATTTTCACTTCATTTTGATCAAATAAATGCAGCCTTTGTGAGCAGAAGAGACTTCTTTCAAAGACATATAAAAATCTTACTGTCCTCAAACATTTAAGAGTAGTGTAAATTACAAATATGATGTTCCACCCACTTAAATGATACTGTGTGGCATGTGTTGTCCATTCTTAAGAGACTGCCTAATTTACTAAGGGATCACATGAAACACTTCAACAATAAATTGATTTTTGAGAGCATTAGTGGCAGTGTGCCGATTGTTGTTTACTGATAGATGAAGTGTTTCATGTGATTGAGCACCTGCCTAATGTTTTTGGATGAGCACATATTACACCTTCTTGTGATTTAAATCAGATATACAGCGGAATAAGCACAAATAGAGGCAGCAGCAGCTGTGGTGCTTGGTCTGTAGTGAGGTCACACAATTCTAATACCAAGGATTTATCAAAATCCACTGAAGGAAGTAGAGCTTTTTGGTATTTTACATTGAAATAGCCTTCCTGATAATATTTGGGGCTCGGACACACTCTTTTAGTTTAAATTAGATTAAAATACATATTTTAGCCAAGTATTCACACAACACATCTAATAACCATGCACTCCAGTTATACGTGATGAAATAAATCCTCTTTTGTCTGAAATAATATGAACAGCCGCTATGCTAAACTTTCTTCTTTTGATTTCCTGTTTCTATCTCTCAGGATGCCCATCCCAAGATTATTAGAGATTACACCAGCTCCAGACTGAATCCAAACTCACTTGTGAAGACTTCAGATGATACCAACACTCACAAAGACTTCAGATGACGGCAACTGTACATGCACACACACAACATTGGACACACAAAACAAATACTTTCTTATATTGTCTATAAGGCTAAGTTTGACTATTTTCAGCCCACTTTGTATTATTGCAACGTCTCTAATATCTGTAAATGAACCATATTTACTCTTATGTGTATCTATATGTCCTCTTTTATTTGCAAGCAGCACTCCACAGGATGAAGCAAAATGAAATGACGAGTTTTGACAAAATGACAAACTCTTTTTGTTGTTTCTAAATGAAAAAATGCTATTTTGCATACTTTTTGCTGGCAAATACACTGGGTATCTCAGAGAAAGAATGAACACTGTTCTTTTACATATATTACCAACATTGGTAAGTTCAACAATTTTCAGTCCATTTTGTTACAATGTTGAAGAATAGTGTTTAACTGAACACAAAAATAGAGACTTTAGTAAGATTTTATCAGAAAATATTTTAGAATTTTTATCATGCAATTTAAAACATTTTAACTGCTTAATTGTGGTTTTTATTGTGTGTTTATGTAACTGTTGTATTATTGTAACTCATGAAGATAGCCTTCGATGCTGACAGCACTGAACACATGACTTGTTTTATGAACTGCTGTCATATGGACATTATTTTGTTGCCAGAAGATGGTCTTCCCAGCGAGTCTCAGTCACCTCTGGCTGATTAAAGGATGTTTTTAAATTGTAACCTTGAAATATGCATATTCTGTAAACCTACTTTGAGATAAGTATTGTGAAAAGTGTTCTACTAATACAATATTTAACCATGGTTTTACTATAGTAAAACTGTAGCAAGCATGATTATAGTAACCATGTGGGTTTTTTTTTTAAAACCATGGTTTTGATGCCATATTCTACTATAGTACTATTGCAGTAATACTTCAGTAAAACTGTGGTGACTATGACTATAGTAACCATAGTTTTTGAAATCATGGTAAATGATGTAACTATGGTTTTACTGCATATGCTGTAGTAATGGTTATTGTGTACTTACTATGGTTTTACTGCAACAGTTATAGCTAAACCATGGTTATTGTAGTAAAACTATGGTTGATTTTGAGTTTACTATGGTTTTACTGCAAATGCTGTGGTAAAATAATGGTTAATTTTCAAAAGACTAAAAATAATCGTGAATTATCCGCTTTTGATCAAAGCATCTGATAAATGTAAATGTTTTGTATATGTAATGTGTTAAATGAAAATATGAATAAAGCTGCAACTGTTTTTCAGAGTGGTGTGTATTGTTTTATTATAAACCAGCGGCAGCAAAACACCGGTGAACCGTGCCCACGCAGAGCGGCTGGTATTTGCAGCTACATCGTCCCAACATTGGCCGGAAGGCATTTCCGATCAGGGGCCGACGTCGCGGCGATGTATTCCCGATTAGCAAACGCTCCCTGAGCGACATCGTGCCGATGGAATTTTGTACATCGGGTCGACGTCGGCCCGACGTATGTGTGCTATTAGGGATGGTGCTGCCTTATGTTAAACGGCTTTAAATTGCTTTTTTACACACATCAATCTACACTCAATAGACCATATTTACAAAGCAAAAACAGAACTTAGTAACACTCAATAGACCATATTTACAAAGCAAAAACAGAACTTGTCACAACTTAGTAAATTTATTAAAAGTAAAAAAAAACTGATATAAGTACATTGCATAAGTATTCATACCCTTAACTAAATATTTAGCTGAAGCCCCTTTACAGTCTCAAGTCTTTTTTGTTTGATGCGACAAGCTTTGCTCATCAGCATTTGGCAGTTATCTGCCATTCTTCTCCTCATCTCTTCACCTCTCAAGTTCTGTCAGGTTGGATGGGGGCAGACACACATTTTCAGGTTTCTCCAGAAACATTTGATTGGGTTCAAGCTCAGGCTCTGGCTGGGCCACTCAAGGACATTCATAGAGTTGTCTATAAGCCACTCTCGCCGTGTTCTTAGGGTCATTGTCAGAGGAGTAAAGAGTACCTGAAAATCATACTTGAGTAAAAGTGCAGATACCTTACAGTGAAAATGACTCCACTACGAGTTACAAGTCACCAACTCCAAAACAACTTGAGTAAAAGTATTAGAGTATCTGATTTTAACAGTACATAAGTATTTTACTTATACAACCCGAATTCTGGAAATGTTGGGACGTTTTTTAAATTGGAATAATGAAAGACTTTCAAATCACATGAGCTAATATTTTATTCACAATAGAACATAGATAACAAAACAAATGTTTTGAAAAATTTTACACTTTTATCCACTAAATGAGCTCATTTCAAATTTGATGCCTGCTACAGGTCTCAAAAAATTTGGCAAGGGGGCAGCAAAGGGCTGAAAAAGCAAGAAATTTTTAAAAGATTCAGCTCGGAGAACATGTAGCAACTAATTAAATTAATTGACATCGGGTCTGTAACATAAAAGGGATGTCTTAGAGAGGCAGAGTCTCTCAAAAGTAAAGATGGGCAGAGGCTCTCCAATCTGTGAAAGAGTACGTAAAAAGATTGTGGAATACTTTAAAAACAACGTTCCTCAACATCAAATTGCAAAGGCTTTGCAAATCTCATCATCTACAGTGCATAGCATCATCAAAAGTTTCAGAGAAACTGAAGAAATCTCTGTGTGTAAAGGACAAGGTCGAAGAACTTTGTTGGATGCCCGTGTTCTTCGGGCCCTCAGATGACACTGCATCATCGGCATAATTCTGTCATTGACATTACTAAATGGGCCCAGGAATACTTCCAGAAACCACTGTCGGTAAACACTATCTGCCTTGCAAATGCAAAACCACATACTGCAGCTATTACAACAGCATGGCTTCATAGTAGAAGAGTCCAGGTGCTGAATTGGCCTGCCTGCAGTCCAGATCTTTCACCTATAGAGAACATTTGGTGCATCATTAAACTAAAAATATGTCAAAGACGACAACAAACTCTTCAGCAGCTGGAAACCTATATCAGGCAAGAATGGGACCAAATTCCAACACCAAAACTCCAGAAACTCATAACCTCGATGTCCAGACGTCTTCAAACTGTTTTGAAAAGAAGAGGAGATGCTACACCATGGTAAACATGCCCCCGTCCCAACTATTTTGAAATGAGCTTTTGAAATGAGAAAATTGTATGAATTTTGTGCATACAATTGTAAACTGTATCAGTTTAAACATGTTATATATGTTCTATTGTGAATAATAATAAAATATTGTGCTCATGTGATTTGAAAATCTTTTAGTTTTCATTTTATTCAAATAAAAAAAAAAAAAAACATTTCCAGAGTTCGGATTGTACTGATTATAGGCTCAAAGATGCACAAGTTAAAGAGACATGCCAGTCAAAAACTGTAACGTTTTGGAGAAGCTGGGGAAACAGGCAAAGAAAAGCTAGAACAAACAATAAGCCAAAACCCACAGGGAACAAAAAACAGAATGACAAATAGGCAACCATTACATTCAACAACTCTCAAAGGAGGTGTACAAGCTGAACAAGATAAGATACAAAGTGACTACAAACACCAAGGGAGACAGGAGGTGACATAAAAGTACAAGACAAGGCACAGAAAACGCAACAAAAAGAAGAGCTGATTTGTGAGGAGAGCAATCATGCTTATTTTCTGAAACCAAAATAAAACTGAACACCTCAAAATTGCAAAAACAAAACAAAAAAACAATATCCTTCAAAAAGGTCTCTTCAGTATAATGGATAAATAAAATAATGTTAAGCAAAATTAAAAAGTCAAAGTCTTCTTGCACTGGATGTGCCGGTTTCGGCCTCATTGCCAGCTGCAGTCATGTCCTCATCTCATATATAAAACACCTGTGATTCACAACTACTGGCTAAGGAACTCACATTCATGTAAAGTAGCTTTGTTGACAAGTTTGGGTAAGAGCAAAATGCACAAGATATAGTACTTTCAGTGCCCTGTAGTTGGCGATATCACATCTTTTGTAGCAGAAATAAATTGCTTAATAAACAAACTCCAGATGGTCCAAAACGCAGCAGCTAGAGTTCTTACTAGAACCAGGAAGTATGATCATATTAGCCCGGTTCTGTCAACATTTCACTGGCTCCCTATTAAACATCATATAGATTTTAAAATTTAGTTAATTACTTATTAAGCCCTGAATGGTTTAGCTCTGGTTGAGCTATTATCGCATTATAGTCCTCCACGTCTGCTGCGTTCTCAAAACTATGGCCTGTAATACCAAAATCAACTGCAGACGGCAGATCCTTTTCCTATTTAGCGCCCAAACTCTGGAACAATCTACCTAACACTGTTCGGGAAGCAGACACACTCAGTTTAAATCTAGATTAAAGACACATCTCTTTAACCTGGCTTACACATAACACACTAATATACTTCTATTATTCAAATATTATTTATAGAAACTGTAGGACTGTGGTCATGTTTAGTGATGGTTGTTGATGAGTCCCGTGTTCATCCTGAGCAGTTCTTCTGCCCGTTGTTCTTCAGAAAAATCCTCCAGCTCTTCACTTTCTCAGGTTTTCCAGCATCTTCTACTGTCCAACAATAACTGCATGATTTTCAGATCCATCTTTTCACCTTGTTTCCTAATTATTGGTTAATTTGCCCCACCTGTTACCTCATTACCCTCCTCATTTGCTCCCTTTATAATCTCCTTGTGTTTGCAGTCCTGGGCCAGTTCATCGTCGTAACTTCCCCTGTCGTGTGCTGATCCTGTCCTGTCCTGTCCTGTCCTGCCAGCTGTCCTGTAGTTTTGGTTGGTTTTGTTTATTTTTATTATTAATAAAGCCCATTCTCTGCAGTACTGAGTCCTCGCCTCATCCCTTCTCCCCACAACCCTGACACATTCAGGGTTTCAAACTGTGTAAAGCTTGTTAACAATGTATCAATACATTTACCTCAGCATAACATTCAGCGTTCATCAGTCAGCTAGAAAAATTTATAAAGAGGACCATTTTGCTAGATTCATGCTGCATATTGCATATTCATATTTTTACATGATAAAAGAATGCTAAAGATAAAATTCAACTCCTATATAAATGCATGTTACTAATGAAGTCTATTTTCTATCTTAAAAACAATATTATACACTATCATTTTCGTTTCTTTAACATGTGAATATATCACCTATAGCATTCTAAAACAAAACCAATCAGAGCGCCTTGTTATCACTAGTTTTTTTTTATTTCTCGAGTCTGCTATTAGCTTATAGCCCGTTAGCATCGGCAGTGTGGCTGCCGCTAATCTCGCTTACATTGCTAATACTGTATTCACACACATTACCATGTTTCACTGTTACTTGCTTAAATGGCAGATTTGTGTCTACCTTTAAGTGCAGGTGAGGACACATTCGAGCTGCATTCGGTGGAGAAGCAGATCCGTGACCTGGTGGAGAAGCAGGCCCAGCTGAGAGAGCGGAGAGCCGCGCTGGAATCATCCCGTGCTGACGCTCACAAGTCCGGGGTAAGTATACAGCACGGTGCTAACACTCCCACCACCTCTACTCTGTGTGTTTCTCTGCACAGACCCTGTGCACCCAGGACGCCATCTTCCCAGATGTCCTTCACTCCGGCGCCGAGAGCTGAAGGTAAAGTGCACACTCACTGTTTCCCCGGTGCTTGTGTTCTCGATGTTTCTGCGCAGATACCCGCGATCCTGAAGGGCGATGAGAGCATCGGTTCTGTCGTGCTGCACGCGGGGGTTAACGACACCAAGCTGCGGCAGACGGAGACACTGAAGAGGGACTTCAGCAGCCTGATCGAGACGGTATGCAGCACATCGCCCACGGCGACGATCATCGTGTCAGGACCGCTTCCCACGTATCGACGAGGACACGAAAGGTTCAGTAGACTGTTTGCTTTAAACGAATGGTTGTTGTCATGGTGTAAAGAACAGAAACTGCTCTTTGTTAATAATTGTAATCTTTTCCGTGCTGATGGCCTGCACCCCAGCAGAGTCGGAGCGGAACTCCTGTCAGACAACATCTCCAGGACGCTACGCTCCATCTGACTAGTAAACCAATTCTCAAATAACTGCTATGATGACTTTTGTTCTACCCACTTAAAAGATAAAAGTACTTGCATTGTCTAATCTATACAGACTGTGTCTGTTCCCCAAATAGCGAGGTCAAAATATAAATTTAATGCAGGATCTAGAAAAAATCTGATCGTGATTAAACCAGAAAAACGCAAAATAAATGAACAAAAACAATTTTTAAAGCTTGGGCTACTAAATATTAGATCACTCGCACCCAAAGCAGTTATTGTAAATGAAATGATCACAGATAATCATTTTGATGTACTCTGCCTGACTGAAACCAAATGAATATTTTGGTCTAAATGAGTCTACTCCACCAAGCTACTGTTATAAACATGAGCCCCGTCAGACTGGTCGTGGCGGCGGTGTGGCAACAATATATAGTGATATTCTCAATGTTACTCAGAAAACAGGATACAGGAGGTTTAACTCATTCACAATACTTCTGCTTAATGTTACACTGTTAGATATGCAAAAGAAATCTCTCCTGTCTCTTGCTCTGGCTACGGTGTATAGACCGCCAGGGCCATATACAGATTTCCTAAAAGAATTTGCATATTTCCTCTCAGATCTATTGGTTAATGTTGATAAACTGCTAATTGTCGGAGATTTTAACATTCACGTTGATAATACAAATGATGCGTTAGGACTTGCGTTTACTGACCTTAAACTCTTTTGGAGTCAAGCAAAACGTCACCGGGCCCACTCATCGTTTTAATCATACGCTAGATTTAATTATATTGCATGGACTTGATCTTACCAATAGAGATATCGTACCTCAAAAAGTTGTGTCTGCTCAATTGTGCTCCTTCTTGCAAAAAAATTATCTCTATGAATAATTTCAGTCAGGTTTCAGGCCTCGCCATAGTACAGAAACTGCACTTGTTAAAATTACAAATGACTTCTTGCTTCAGATCAAGGCTGCATCTCATTGCTAAAAAACAGTACACAGAATCTCTTGGATTACAATTTGCAACTAGACGGATGCACTGTCACATGGACTATTGTAATGCACTGCTAGCTGGTTGTCCTGCATTTTCAATAAACAAGCTACAGATAGTCCAAAATGCAGCGGCTAGAGTTCTTACCAGGTCAAGAAAATATGATCATATTACCCCAATTTTACAGTCTCTGCACTGGCTACCTATTAAATTCCGTATCATTTACAAAATATTATTACTTGCCTATAAGGCCCTAAATGGTTTAGCTCCTGCGTACCTAACTTGTCTTCTACCACACTACAATCCAACCCGCTCTCTAAGGTCGCAAAACTCTGGACTTTTGGTAGTACCTAGGATAGCAAAGTCCACTAAAGGAGGTAGAGCTTTTTCACATTTGGCTCCCAAACTCTGGAATAGCCTTCCTGATAACGTTCAGGGTTCAGACACACTCTCTCTGTTTAAATCTAGATTAGACAAGCATTCACATAATGCATTTTATAATCTTGTACTGCAGTTATATCTGATCAAATGTACATTATTATTATTCTTTAGCTTGGGTTGAACAAATAATTTTTGCTTGGAACAGCAGCTACGCTAATTATGTCTCTATTTGTTTCTCTGTTGATTAACATCCCATGGTAACTAAGAATTACAGAAGCTTCAGTCTGGATCCAACCCTTAAATGATCTGAGATGACCAAACACCTGAGAAAAGATGATGCCAACCCCTCAGAGGACCTCAGAGGATGCCAAAGCTCAGGCAACATACAGAATTAACAAATTTTGCCATAAGTCAAACATATTAAGGTTCTGCAATATATAAATATATTGTGGAAACTTAAATTCCTGTAGAGCTGCTTTGCAACGATTTGTATCGTAAAAAACGCTATACAAATAAACTTGAATTTAATTTAATTTAATTTAATGGTCCTCACTGCAGAACACAAGATCCAAGGAGCGTGGTTGGATCTAGATCCAACTCCTCCCACCTTACATATAACTGAACCTACCCGTCCCACCCTCTGATCCCTAAACCCACCCATCCCCACCCCTAAACCTACCAATCTCCACCCCCTAGATGTGGATCCAACCCTGCACCCTGGATCTTTGTTCTGCAGTGAGGGGCTACTGATGTTTCTGGAGTCGCGACGCATGAGGAGCGAGCTTCGCTGATCAAACGAGAACAGAGGAGCAGCGCGTTTGGATGATTACAGATGAGACTTTATGTACTGCAGATAATGAATCAAGTAAGTATATCCTGATATAAGCTTTCTTTATTCTTAATTTAGTCTTGCCATTCACACTCAGCAGTTCTTGCTGTATGGACTCAGGAGGGGAAATAATCGTGTCCTATAATTTATCTATGAATGCATTATGATATGTTAATCACATGCCTGGACCAAAACATTTGGCTGCTGAAAATACAATATTTTATTTTTAACTAAACGATTTAAAATTAAATTTAACGCTAAACAAAATTCAAAGATCCGATCTTGTAATATTTATTATAAGCACCAGTAATATTCAATATATCAGCCACCTAGAAATAATGTTGTTGGTTTTTTTCTTTTATTTTATTTTTGCATTTGAAGAGCGAGATGTTCCATTACTGGTTGTGTTTATAATATGTAATATTTTTGTACTTCTCTGGAGTTCTTCATTTTGCAGGATCAGTACAGATTTGTTGCTGGAGATACAGTATGGAAACACGTGATGTTACAAGTTAGTCGGCTCACCCTGATCACGCATTATTACCAGCTAAAAGTGCTATATTAAGTCACTATCCCTATGGATTTTAAATGCTTTGAATCTTTTCCTTTTGCAAGTAATATATTCCCACCTGTGCATTTACAGATCCCCCTCTAATCATCATATATTTTACAGGTAACAAACCAAAGGAAGCGGGATGCAGCTTTGCTGTGTCAGTCGTGCCAAATACAGGAACATTCTTCATGAAGATGTGTGAGAAGCTTGGAAGGCAAGATAAGGGGAAAAAAGGTACCTTTCTTAATTTTCATAGATTTTGGGATATTTATCTATATTTGGGTAATTGATAAAGTTACATTTTATTCCCTGTAAAGTAGGAATAAAGTTTTTTTGTAAAAATGCCCAGTGCCAGTGAAGATGTTGTGATCAGGAAATCTGAAGGAACATCTCCCAGCATTCTACTACAATGTTGCCCTGTTGATTGAGGTAATTCACCGCAGGTGATGCAGATGTGGTCAAAAGTTTACATCTTGCAGAATAAACTGCTTCATCAGAGCAGAAATTGCAAATTTTTAATGATTCTACCCCTCTACCGTCTTACTGCTTAAATTATTAACATTTTGCAGATACTGCAAGGTGTACATGGACAGCAACTTGGACTGCAACTGTGTATTGCTTTCACTCAACTGAACCATTTATAATGACTGGATATGTTTTATAACAATTGTTCTTTTTTTTTTTTCCTCAAGGTATTGTTTTTTCTTTTGACTTTCTTGCCTCTTTGGAACATATCTGTTCACAGAGACTGTGGAGAGATAGTGTGTAGCTTTTCCCGGCATTTCCCAGAAAGCTCATTTGAAGTTATTTTTTTTTAATTAATTTATTTATTTAGTCAAACTTGCATTCACTAATGCTGGAGTAAGATTTTAGAAGAAAACTTTCGGCACTCAGGCTTTATAAACCTTGGACTTCCTCTTGCTAGAGGCCGAGTATTGTATTGCATTTATCACTCTCATAGCGATAGCTACTCTACGGAGTCATAGTCTTGTGCAGTGTTGGGTATAACGCGTTACTAAGTAACGCGTTACTGTAATTAAATTACTTATCCACTGAAAAAGTAAAGTAAGGGATTACTGTTCATTTTTAGGTAATTTAATTACAGTTACTTATAAAGTACTTGCGTTACATACAAAAGCAATATTGAATTTGAAATCTAAATTTACCGTCTAAAGATATTGAATGCAGCGGCTTTAACCCTCCGCGTGCGGGTGCGTTCACTTTCAGATTTTCCTGATTCACAGAGAAACCTTAAATACTCAAATCAGGGCCGGCACCAAGAGGGGGCATTCGCGGGCAGAGTTACGGTGCCCCCCACTTTCCATCCTCTCCCCTTCTTGCTGAACGTGATCGTTTCGAAAGCGAAAGTGAAACCGGTAAAACAGCGCACATAAGAAAGCGATTGCACGCTTTAGCGAGCGTCAGAAACTGCACGCAATCACAGATTGCACGCTTCCCATCCCACCCCGACACCCCCCCACACAACCACCACCACCCGCCACACACACACACAAAACGTGATTTGTGCCCCCCCCCCCCCCCAGAAATTCAAATGCCCCTCTGATGGAGGTGCCCTGGCGCCGGCTCTGACTCAGATACATATAAGACTAAAATCAATAGAATCTAAAAATCTTGAAGTGTCTACTTGACACTTGAACGAATTCAAATTAAAAACTAATGTTTCTGATTATGCAATCCGTATAAAACTAAAGCAAGGTACAGTCTTTCCCGTGTCTGAGCTCATTATATGCAGTCACCTGAGCGCATATGCCCTCACCTAGATACAAAAAAAAAAAGTAAAATATTAAGAAAAAAAAAAAATCATCTAATATTCATCATTTTTGAAAGAAGACCTGCTATGAGAAATTTACCTCATAAGAACAGCGCGATCTGACATTATGCAGCAGAGAAGATCATTTCTGTAATTTATTCTTTCCTACATTAGTTAACGTGTTATTTTGACATAAACCTGTACAAATTTTACTAGTTGGGCTTTTCCTGAACATCTTGCCAAACTGAAATGTATTGTTTAACTTTTAAGCCTTTTTGTTATTCAGATATTTTGCAGAGTATTTCTATTTGTTAACCAAAGGTGGTTACATTTTTTTCATAAAAATGTTTAAGTATTACAGTTGTTTTAAAGCTAAAAGGCTAAACTATTCTATGTTTGACTCGAATTGAAAGAATATAGAGTTTAATTTCTATTAAGGTTTATAGGGATTTTAAGATAGCCTAATTAGCGATTTGAATAATTAAGTTACTTATTGAGTAACTAAGTTACTTTTCAGATAGAGTAATTAGTAAAGTAATTTAAATACAATATTGATGAAGTAATTAGTAACTGTAATTAATTACTTTTTGAAAGTAACTTACCCAACACTGGTCTTGCGTTACCTTGTGTGTTCTCTTGTGTTTTGACTCCTGCCCTTGTTTTCTGGATTTACAGATTTTGCCTTGCCATTTGGACTCTGTTTGCACCTCGATTGGATTATTGCTCTCGTACCTGGATTACCCCTTCTGTCAAGCCCTTTGGATATTGTACGCCGATCACCGACCATGCCTGTTTACTTGAGTACTCTTCTGTCTTGGCCTCTCTATACCTTTTTGCTGTTTGTTCGACCCTGCCTGTTATTGACCGTGCCTGTATTTTCACTGCCAAAGATGCTACTTATGAACTATCACGTCCAGTTTCAGCCCATGAACCCAATTATGAACTATCAATATGTCATATGTCAGCCAGTGAACCTATTGATGCCCTTTTAGTGTTTTCTGCCATGGATTCTCTGTCTGTTTCATATGTCTCAGTGTTTCCTAGGTTCCAGTCCTTGTCATGGTCTTCAGGCCTGTTTGCTCCACTGAGGTGGCCTTCTGCTCAGGTCTGGTGGTCTTCTGCTCCACCATGATGGTCTTCTGCTTCATCTGCTCCGCCGTGGTGGTCTTCTGCTCAGGTCTGGTGGTCTTCTGCTCCGTCTGCCCCGCCGTGCTGGTGTCCTACTCCGATCGGGTGGTTTCCTGCTCCATCTGCTCTGCTGTGGAGATCTTCTGTTCCACCCTGTTGGGCTCGCGTCCCATCGGCTCTGCCCTGGTGGGTCCCTGCTCTGTCGGCCCTGTCCTGGCCTCTGGCTCCACCCAGGTTTCCTGCTCTCTGCCTCTGCCTTGGTCCCTGGCCACTCCACTTCCACGTGGATCTGGCCCTCCGTCCCTCCCCCTGTTCCGCCTCCGCTCCACCACCCTCCTGGATTGTATAGGAGCATCTGGAAGCCGTCTTTGGATATTGTAAGCCGATCGCCGACCATGCCTGTTTACTTGAGTACTCTTCTGTCTTGCCCTCTCTATACCTTTTTGCTGTTTGTTCGACCCTGCCTGTTATTGACCGTGCCTGTAAATAAAAGCTTGCACTTGGATCCGCATGTCTCACGTCTTGTTTGCCCCGTTACATTTACACATACGAGGAATTTGTTTTAGTGACCGACGCTCCACAGTGCAACAGAGACCGCAACAGGACAGGGCACAGATAATAAATAATACAAATAGGCAAAGTACAAAACAGCAAAAACACTATATAATATAGACAATTGTGTGTACAGGTCTGATATGTGCAAATTTGAAATGAAAAAATTAAATAACGTAAGCAAGTGTGGTGACTAGAGTTGTGTGTTCTGCGTTTTATTGTCAAGTGTTCATGAGATGGATTGCCTGAGGGAAGAAACTGTTTCTGTGTCTGGTCGTTCTAGTTCTCAGAGCTCTGTAGCGTCGACCAGATAGTAACCGTTAAAAGAGGGAGTGTGCTGGATGTGAGGGGTCCAGAGTGATTTTTACCAGCTCTTTTGCTCACTCTAGATGAGTACGGTTCTTGGAGCGTGGGGAGGGTTGTACCAATGATTCGCTCAGCAGTCCGGACTACTCTCCGTAGTCTTCTGAGGTCAGATTTGGTAGCTGAGCTGAACCGGACAGTTACTGAAGTGCAGAGGACTGATTCAATGAGTAGAATTGTTTTAGCAGCTCCTGTGGCAGGTTCAACTTCCTCAGCTGGTGAAGTAAGTACAACCTCTGCTGGGCCTTTTTCACAATAGTCAATGTGATTGTCCCACTTCAGGTCCTGAGAGATGGTGCCCAGGAATCTGAATGACTCCACTGTTGTTACAGTGCTGTGCAGGGGGGTTTCTCCTGAAGTCCATGATCCTCTCCACAGTTTTGAGCTTGTTCAGCTCCAGGTTGTTAAGACTGCACCATAAAGCCAGCTCCTTAACCTCCTGTCTGTAAGCAGACTCGGCACCGTCCTGGATGAGGCCGATCAGTGTGGTGTCGTCTGCAAACTTCAGGAGCTTGACAGAGGGGTCTTTAGATGTGCAGTCGTTGGTGTAGAGGGAGAAGAGCAGTGGGGAGAGAACGCAGCTCCAGTGCTGATGGTACGAGTGCTGGATGTGAATTTACCAAGTTTACTAACTGCTGCCTGTCTGTCAGGAAGCTGGTGATCCACTGACAGATGGAGGTGGGGACGGAGAGCTGAGACAGTTTATTCTGAAGGGTGTCCGTGATGATGGTGTTAAAAGCGGAGCTGAATTCCACAAACCGGATCCTCCCATAAGTCCCTGGTCTGTCCAGATGCTGCAGGATGAAGTGCAGTCCCATATTGACAGCATCATCCACAGACCTATTTGCTCTGTAGGCAAACTGCAGGGGGTCCAGTAAGGGTCCAGTGATGTCCTTCAGATAAGCCAAAACCAGTCTTTCAAATGATTTCATGGCCACAGACGTTACAGCTACAGGTCTATAGTCATTAAGTCCAGTAATTTTGGGTTTCTTTGGGACGGGGATGATGGTGGATCGTTTGAAGCAAGAGGGAACTTCGCACCGCTCCAGTGATCTGTTGAAGATCTGTGTGAAGATGGGGGCCAGTTGATCAGCACAGGTTTTTAGGCAGGCTGGTGACACACCATCTGGGCCTGGTGCTTTCCTTTTGTTCTTTCTGAAGACCTGGCACACGTCATCTTCACTGATTTGAATTGTAGGTGTGGGGGAGAGGGGGGTTGCTGGAGGTGTTAATGGTTGTGTGGAGAGGTGTTCAGGGTGGGTGTGGGTTGTTTTTTCAAACCTACAGTAAAACTCGTTCAAGTCGTCTGCCAGGTGTTGATTCTCCGAGCGCTGGGGGATGGTGACGTGTAACTGGTGATATCTTTCATACCTTTCCACACTGAAGCAGGATCACTGGAAGAGAATTTGTTCCTTAGCTTGTCAGAATAATTCCTCTTTGATCTCCTTTTCCAGTGTGTATTTGGCCTGTTTTTATCCCCCTTTTTGGTTACACTTTATTTCGATAGTCCACTTTAGACATTCTACTAACTATAAGTAACTTTGTAACTATATGTCAACTAATTCTCATTAATTTGCAACTACATGTCTACTAACTCTCAGTAGGGTAGGTTTAGGGTTAGTAGAGTAAGTTGACATATACTTGCAAGGTTTCATATAGTCAGGATGTTGTATGTTGTGGACCCATCAAAATAAAGTGGTAGAAGATATAGACAGTCGACTAATACTCTAATGACTGCTGGTTGACATGTAGTTGCAAAGTTATTTACTGTTAGTAGAATGTCTAAAGTGGACTATCAAAATAAAGTGTTACCCCCTTTTTATTAGTTTTTATCCCCCTTTCTGTAAGCATCTTCTTTGGCCTGACGGAGCTATCTAAGTTTTGCAGTGAACCATGGTTTGTCATTGTTGTAGGCTAAATGAGTCCTGGTAGGAATACACAAATCCTCACAGAAACTGATATAAGATTTTACAGTCTCTGTGAGCTCATCCAGATCGTTGGCAGCGGCTTCAAAAACAGTCCAATCAGTGAGAGAGAAACCGGCTTGTAAATCCCTCTCCGTTTCATTAGTCCATCTTTTAACAGATCTTAATACAGGCTTTGCAGATTTAAGTTTCTGCCTGTAGGACGGAATAAGATGAACCAAACAGGAATCAGAGAGTCCTAAAGCTGCTCGTGGAACCGAGTGATATGCGTCCTTTATTGTTGTGTAACAGTGATCCAATACATTACTGTCTCTGGTGGGACATGTGATGTGCTGTCTGTATTTTGGCAGTTCGCGGGAGGGATTTGCTTTATTAAAATCCCCGAGAATGATTAAAACAGAGTCCGGGTGTTGTTGCTCACTCTCTGTGATCAGATCAGCGAGTTTCTGTAAAGCTGTGCTCACGTCCACTTGAGGTGGAATGTAAACACTCACGAGAATGAACGAGCAGAACTCCCGCGGCGAATAGAACGGCTTGCAGTTAATGAAGAGCGTTTCTAGATCTGAACAGCACATCTTCTTTAACACAGTTACATCTATACACCACCTCTCATTGATTTAAAAGCACATCCCACCGCTGCCCAATTTCCCCGTTGATTCTGCGTCCCGATCTGCTCTGATCAGCTGGAAATTAGGCAGATGTAGTACGCTGTCGCCATTTAGCCAGGTTTCTGTGAAACACAGTGCAGCAGAGTTATAAAAATCCTTGTTTGTTCGGGAGAGCAGAAGGAGCTCGTCCGTTTTGTTGGGTAGAGAGCGGAGATTCGCCAGATGGATGCTAGGCAACAGCATTCGAAATCCGGGCTCACGAGTGCGCCGGCTCACTTCCCCCGTCTGTGCGTCCTCCTGAAGCATTTGACCAGAACTATGGCTCTGCCAACTACAATGTCCAGCAAAACGTCAGAGTAGTCAAAATCTGGTAAAAGATTTTGTGGTGTGTTCTGCCGAATGTTCAGCAGGTCATCCCTGGTAAAACTGATTGTATTTGAGAAACAAAAAACAGGAAAAACAAACAAAAACAGTACAAACACTGAAGAGCAAAGCACAATAGCTGCCATCTGCGGCGCCATCTTAGATCCATCTAAGATGTCATTTTCATTTTTCATTTTCATTATTTTCATTCAAGTAATTTTCATTAACATGCCTTAGAAAAAAAAAACATTACTGGTGTGCATCTTGAGACAAAACAAAGGCACTGATATTTTTAAAGATCAGTCAGTGCAAGTTTCTTTCAGTTGAAACAGCTCAGACTTACATTTTAGTCTAGGGCTAGTCTTAAGCCTCGTCTGTGAAACTGAGGGTACCATTAACACAGTTTTGTAATATTTTACAATAAGGTCTCATTTGTTGTACATGGAATCATAATTTTCTTGATTTGTTTTTTTTGTATTAAGTTTGTGTGTTAGTAACCCTATATGTTATGGAGACCAAATGACTCCACAATGATAGTAATACCAGTAAATCTTGACCTTGTGGACAGAATGATGTTTTCTATGATGGCGAGATTAGGTACTTTTGTATGTAAGTGATTTTGCATTGTTCTCCAGACTCTTACTAAGAAGTGAGTTAAAGTGTTGTAACTGTATTAGTTTTAGAGATTTTGTCAATAAATGTAGTGGGGTTTTCATTTTGTGTTTGTGTTGATTGTAACTATAGGTAAAGAGATTTTTTTTTAAATAAAATTTTTAATTGTCTATACTAAATTTCAACTTCATATATAGATATATAACATTGAAGTACACTGAAATGACATTTAGGTATATTTTAGTTCACATTAATTGCTTATTCAGAAGTACATATTTACCATATTGCAAAGTACATATAAAATATACTAAAGTCCCACATAAGTGGTTCAAAAATATCACTGAAAAGTTCAACTAATTGCATTTAATGTAATTTTAAACTAATATATTTGAAATCAATTACAAATAACATGCATTTAAGTGGTCGAAAACATTACATTTAATTCATGCTTAAGTGTATTGTTAACCGACAAAGTATATTTTAGTTAACATTGTTTGTCAGTACATTATTAGTACACTTTTAACATTTTAAAGACACTAGAAGCAATTATGAAAGTACATATAAAGATGTACTAAAAAGTCCCACTTAAGTGGTTTAAAAAAAATTGCTCAAGTTCAACTTATTGCATTTAACATCACTTTAAAATTAGATAGATGAGAACTTTTGAAGTTAATTACAAATACAATGCATTTAAGCGTCAAAATTAACATATTTAATTTGCACTTATGTGTGTTCTTTTAAAATATATTATTTCTGCAATAAGTACACTTTATAGAAGTATACTTAAGTGCATTTCTTTTCACAAGCATCTTAACCAGCTCTCCTCTTCAGAACAACGGTACCCACCAACAACACAAACTCTTAAATCACAAACATAACATTAAACATTATTAGGCCTTCCCATAAAACAAGACCTCAGTTCAACATTTTATCTGTATTCTGTTTTCTCAGCACATCACTGCCCGAATTAGTCCAATTTAGAGATGACATTACATTCAGAGGTATCACTGGGATTTCATTTGTGAACTTTACAACTGAAATAAGCTTTAAATATAAATCGTAAGATATTTGTAATTTGTACGGTGAAAACAATTGCTACAACGTATAAGTTAAAATTTCAACATTTTATTTTCTCTTTAATTTTCTATTGCATATAGGCTACGTCCAGTCTTCCATGAAAAATAAGAATCCGTATATGCTGTAAAAAAACCACGTGTTTACCCTACGTGTTTTGCTCATATAAACTATATTGGTGTTAATCAGGTTGTGCGTTTTACTTGCCAGTACTGACAGAACATGACAGAGCCTTTATTGGATTGAACCAGCTGGTGTGTGTGTTTCTGGTCGGGTGGGGGGGCCTCTCTCTGACCGCCCCCTCCGCCGGTCCGGACTCCTGCTCTTTATCTGCATTCATACCGAGCGCGTCCAGCACAGGGCACAGGAGCGCAGGAGCGCAGGAGCCATGGCCGTGTTCTCAGCGCTTCAGTTACTCTTCCTCTGCCAGCTGCTAGCGTCGTCTCTGGCTCAGGTAAGACAGCTGCCTGCGGTGATATCTGTGTCTGGACTGAGAGCAGTATCAGATCAGTTTGTTCAATCCATGAAAGTAGATTCACTGTATGCATGTTATTGTCGTTAAAGAACGCTTTGTGGACTGACTGTAATGTGTATGAAGAAGTAAAATCGTGCAGTTTCTACCTGACCCTTAAAATGACTTTTGCTGGTGTAACTTCGAGTGCATGTCAGATTGATATCTTATTTTTTCTTCTTCTTTTATTTTTTATTGATGTTACACTATATTAAAAATATATGAGATTACCTTACAGAGCATTTTTTTCACGGTGTAATGTGATCGTCACACAATGGCATCTTTGTGAGATCTTTACAGTGTTTGCCCACTTCACTTGTGTTCTTCATCTTGGTCTTTTTCTGTCTGAATATTTAGCATTTCAATGCAGATCACCTTGTGATTAGTTAATTTTTTATTCATGAACAGATTTAATTTTAGCTTCACTCAGAAACCTGACATTTTGAGCTGAGAACGGACACTTGAGGGATTTCATTTATTTACATTGATTTCTTTATTTGATTATTCTGATTGGTGATTTTGTGTTGTTTATGTCTATAGCAAAGGCCGGGTCCTCGGGGTGCATCTGGAGCGCCAGGGCTGCCGGGACCCCCAGGGAAAGATGGCATCGACGTGAGTTCCAGCTGCATGTCTTAATCTATTATAAATACACATATGTTTTTATATTCCGTTTCCTTTATCTGCGTGTGTTTGTTGCACATTTTAGGTGAGAAACAAAAGACGGAGAAAAAGATATTATCAAAATTCAGAAAAATGACTGAACAGATATTCCTTCTGTGAATTTAAAAACATTTCTCATCAATAATCTAAAACTTTCATGTAAATGAGCTTCATTATATTGCATGTGTGAACAGTAATGTGTAGACAGGCTGTTAATGGTAAAGGAAAAACTCAGGAATTTACGCATGCAAACGTTGAAAGCAGTGAATGTTTCCTCAGTAAACGAGAATCTGCTCAGCGTGAGCGGTGACAGAGAGCCCATTCATTCAGCCTCAAATCAAACACAAGCGTCTAGAGTTTCCCAGCCCCCTTCAGCGCCAGCGTTATTCAGCTCAGAGCAGGTCCTTCATACAGAATACATGATCACTGTGGGCTGCTGTCTAATGTTAAGTGATTGTTATCTGTGCAGGGTAAACCTGGCCCTGCCGGACTTCCTGGAAAGCCTGTGAGTATCTGGATGTGCTCACGTCTAATACTTTAAAGCACTGATCTTGCTTTTGCATCTAACTTGCATCACAGTGCTAAAGATGTAGAAATGTCTGCTCACCTCATATCTCTTTCTGACAGTGCTTCTCTATCTAGATTTTGTGTAAATAATGCGGTAGAGCAGGGGAACACCGACCAGTCGAGTGTCATGTTTTAACCCCATCCTGCTGCTTATTCCCTTCCAAAGACTATTGCATCTGTTAGATGCAATAAATAACATGTAAACGTGTATAAGGCACAAAGTTTTGAATTCTCGTGTGATTGCAGGGGCCGAAAGGTAAAGCAGGTAAACCTGGGGCCGCAGGGAGCCCGGGACTGCCTGGCCTCCCCGGTGTAGATGTAAGTTACAGCATTTTCAGTGCCACACACAAACCGTTTTCTTTTTTCTCTATAAAGAAAGGAAATCATTTAAGCACTAAACAAAATTGTCTCCTGGTCCTGAAAATGTGCTGTTCTGCAGGGTTTGACCGGTCCGGACGGTCCAGCTGGCAAGGACGGGCCGCCAGGAGCAGCAGTAAGTGACTCTCAGATTTGTCTCTATACATGACATGCATAACACTCTTGTAGTTTTGCGGTCCTAAACGGTCCCTCTGAGCTGTGTGCTGAGCACGGTGTGTAGCCGTGAGCAGATTTAATGAGCATCAGCTGACTGTAGATGAATGGGGAGTTTTCTCTAATCCAGCCTGGAATGTGAAGTCGTCCCAGCACAGGTTTTCTGTTCATTAGTTTCTTGGAATCGGCAGGAATCACTGTAATTCTGTGTGGCTGATAGTCTGAGCTGTGGGTATATGTGATGTCTTATAACTGTGGAAACATACGGCATCAACTGTTTGACAGCAATAGAAAAACAAAAAAAAATGTTTGTCTCATCAAATAATGACTTCATATGGAGCTGTTCAGTAGTGTCACTCAGAGAAATGTTTTGTTTACCACTCCATTTTTGTATATAAGAAATCTAGTAGGAAATATATAATATAATAAGATTTTAAGAGCAGTAAATCTACAGTGATCAGCTATCATGAGGGGTTTTCAGAGGATGTCTCCTGTCAGGACAGTTTCAGTTATGGGGAACTGAAATTAGTTACACAACCACACCATTCATTTAAATACATTTTTATATTGGTCTAATCAAAAATCACGATTTTCATTGAAGCCTGTTTTGTTCAGTTTGAATAAAAAGCAAATAACTCTTTACATGGAATACTCTGAAATTACTCTATTTTATTTACTTATTTACTTACATAATGTTGCTCTAGTTTGATTGCTTCTACTGTCATCATTTGTAAGTCGCTTTGGATAAAAGCATCTGCAAAATGATTAAATGTAAATTTATGCATTTATTTATTTATTGTTAGTACATTACATAAAACATGATACATAGTTTAAAAATAAGCTGTCTTAATTAAACTAAATTAAACATTGACTAACACATTTGTTTTTTAGTTTTACTTTAAAGGGGTCATATGACGTTGCTAAAAACAACATTATTTTGTCTATTTGGTGTAATGCAATGTGTTTATGTGGTTTAAGGTAAAAAAAAAAACACATTTTCCACATACTGTACATTATTGTTGCTCCTCTATGCTCCGCCTTTCTGAAATGCATCAATTTTTACAAAGCTCATCGTTCTGAGAAGCGAGGCATGCTCTGATTGGCCAGCTATCCAGTGCATTGTGATTGGCCAAATACCTACACGTTGCATCGCGCGGCGTAAACATTACCATGTCTGCATTTGTGACTGGAGAATCGTCAAAGAACAAGCGCTACTCTACACTGCTCAAAACTCACGATTGATAGGTCAGTAGCAGAAACATACTTACAGGCTGTGAGTCAGAAGCGCCAGACTGTCCTGGCAAAGTTGGAATTGCCCCACTTTATAGAAACAGTCTTTGTGTAAGCCAGCATTGTAGACTAACGTTACTCTTCCAGGTTCAGGAAACAGTCCTCTGTAAAATGCGCTGCACACACTCTAATATTTGTGTTGAGCTGTTCTGGCTCAGGACCAGCTCAAACCAGCTACCATGCCTAATCAGCATGTGCTTTTTTTTCAACGGTACTGTTTTTGAACACTATGAATTTGGACATGCTGGTCTTTTAGCATACTATCAGGGTTGGGGAGTAACGGAGCACGTGTAACATAGTTATGTATTTGAAATATAAAATATGAGCAAATGGGTTTTATTACAGTTACATTTTAAATGGGTGGTAGTCAAATTACAGTTACATCCAAAAAGTATTTTAGATGACCAAAGTGATCTCTGAATTTTAATGTTATTTATGTCATTTAAACATTAATGTAAACTGTATCGGGCAATGAATGGAAACAGCAGTTGGTGATTCTCCGAATCTGACGGCCTGCAAAAGCATCCTAAGATATGTTTTTTCATACCCCTTGCAGAATATGTACAATTTGTATAATTATTTTAAACAAAATTAGAGGGATCATAAAAATTGTATTTTAGTTCTGTCCTGAATAAGCGATTTCACACAACAGATGCTTACATACTGTCCACCACAAGACAAAATAACTGAATTTATAGAAACTGTAGGACTGTGGTCATGTTTAGTGATGGTTGTTGATGAGTCCCGTGTTCATCCTGAGCAGTTCTTCTGCCCGCTGTTCTTCAGAAAAATCCTCCAGCTCTTCACTTTCTCAGGTTTTCCAGCATCTTCTGCTGTCCAACAATAACTGCATGATTTTCAGATCCATCTTTTCACACTGAGGGACTCATACACAACTATTACAGGAGGTGAAAACATTTGCTGACGCTCAAGAAAGAAACCGTGTTTTAAGAGCGGGGGTGGAAACGTTTGAACATGAGGATTTCTTATTTTGTTTCAAGATTTTTTATTTTTTTTATTTACTGCGCTTTAGAATCTAATACTTATATGTTTCCCAGAAGACAAAATAAGTACAATTTACACCCCAGCACCCTGGCTCTTGGTCGTGCATCGTGTTGCATTCTTGAGCATTTTTTTTTATTTTATTTGTCTGCATTTTGTCCCTTTTAAGAAATGCTGTGGAAAACTGATTTAGTTAAAAAATAATATGCAGAGGAAAACCAATGTCCTACATTTTGTAGATGTCATTTTTCTCCAGAGGACTCGTTGTGTTACATACCTTATTAGAATTACAAAGCATTCAAAAGTGTTTAGATTAAATTTGAGTTATCTAAAAATACATTACAAATTACTTTTTAATAAAAGTGTGCATTTTGTAATCTGCACATTCTGCAGTGAAATATTTTAAAGTAACCTTCCCAGCCTTGTGTATATAGTAAAAAAGTACTATATTTAGTAAAGAAGTGGATTTTGGATGCAGCGTTACAATTTATTGTAATAATTATGTGCGATTGCTCCCTAACAATTTGTTATTAGGACTTCTTATTAAGTGCTGTAACAAGAAATATGTATGAAACTGAGTGAATTAATTCCTGTCATGAAACCACAGAAAATCACATTGAGACACTTCATTTGGTCACTTCAAAATAATTTACTCAAGTCAATGATCCAGCATTTACATTAACTAATTATGTATGTGTAAAAAATCTTTTACTTTGTATGTTTTTGTCTTTAGGAAAATAATTATTTTGATTAAATTAAAATCAGAATTTAAGGCTTGAACCAATCCATTGATATAATTTGAGAAAAAAACTATGTGATGTGGCTGTGTAATGAATTCAAGTATTTTTAGTAAGATTGTTGGTGATCAGGCCTACATCTATGGTGCTCGCGACTGCGCAGAAGAAATAATATGCCGTGCACACGCACAAATGAGTTGGGAAATGCAAAATAATTGCAATGCTTGGGCAAAACGCTATAGAGTTGGTGTTGCTTTAGAGTTATAGAAAGAGAATGATGTGCGCCAAATCAGTCGCTGTAGAAATCATATACTTTAATGGTTGCGAATGAAATAGTTCAACACAAGAGCCAACGCAAATGCAATGATGTGTAAAACAAAGACTACAGAAATACAAAGACGGTTCACTCCTGTTCTTATGAATAGGAGAAACTGCAACGTGCAACATGGCTTCTAAATGAAGGAGCCAATCGCTACAAGCTCTGGTTCCCATAGAAACCTGAGGCTAGACCAGCCAATGCCAATGAGCTTTTCTATTTGAACATAAGAAACAACATTCAGCGAGCAGTTGTTGAGATTTCAGGATAGGTTCATTTAGATAGGACTTGGTCTTGTTTGAGCTGCCCGGAGGCGTTGCAAATATGGCCGGCGAGTGAACAGACTTTCCTTGAAAGGGACTTTGTGTGAAATAAAACGCCATCATGTTTTAAAGTGGAGTGGCTTGATTAAGTGCTTGAAATGTGTATGATGTGCACAGAACAGTAACAAAACTTATCTAAACATCCCTATGGAAGGGAAGTGGTGGTGGCCAAGTATGGTGACCCATACTCTGAATTTGTGCTCTGCATTTAACCCATCCAAGTGTACACTCAGTAGTGAACACACACCCGGAGCAGTGGGCATTGAATGCTGCGGCGCCCGGGGAGCAGTTGGGGGTTCGGTGCCTTGCTCAAGGGTCTCACCTCAGTCGTGGTATTGAGGGTGGAGAGAGTGTTGGTTATTCACTCCCCCCACCTACAATCCCTGCTGGACCCGAGACTCGAACCCATAACCTTCAGGTTACAAGTCTCTCTATCCATTAGGCCACGACTGCCCCTAATGGATAGTGGTGTATGAGTCTGTACACTACTGCACTTGTGTGCGACTATGTAAGAATTCACATGCTTACGTTTTTTTTAAAATATGTGGCTCACATTTCTCAGTTTAAATGCTTCAGTTTGTTTTCTATTCTACTCTATACTGTTATATTCTATTCTATCAGTTTAAATTATTCAGTTAATTTCTATTCTATTCTATTCTAAACCTAATGAATAATTGACGTCAAAAAGAAAGAGTACAAGCAGTGTCTGCTGTTCACGACACAGGCTCTGTGTGCTTCAGCATGCTAGTTCAGTTCAGCTTGCCAGCTCAGACTTATATTATTTTGTGTATGTTGTTGTAGGGTGACCGAGGACCTCCCGGACCGGACGGATCCCCTGTAGGTGCCCAGCATCCGTAAATCCACTGTAAACACAGTCATATGACATTTCAGCATGTTTGCTACAGCACATCACAATAAGATGCTCTCCAGTTCAAGCCCACACCATGGTTTCTCTCACTCGTCAGACCACCGTCATTACCTACATTCACAAAACACATGTACAGCAAGAGTGCAGTATCATGACAAACACATCAGTGACTTGTCTTAAGTTGTCTTCTCTTGTCCTCCTCAGGGAAGAGGCAGACCAGGAGCTCTGGTGAGTAAAACCCGTCCAAAACCACAGTTAGAGGAAGAATGATCTGAGTAACGGTCATGAGTTCACACGCTTGGCGCAGGAGAGGTTTACTTGCTCTGGCTCTTGGTGGGCTTATGGGGATTTCTTATCTAGTGAGGACACTCAAAGAAAATGTGCAAGCTTTTGTGTTTCTGTGTATTTTCCGATCTCAGGGTCTCGCTGGAGCTAATGGACTTCCAGGTGGACCAGGACCTAAGGGTCCGCCGGTGAGTGACTGATCAGTGGCTTTTTACACACTTTTTACACACAGCGTAGATGTTTATGTTGCTGGACAATAATGATTAGTAGCAGTTGTAGCGGTGCACTAATGTAACAGCACAGCTGCAGGGTGAGTGTTGTGACGAGTGACTCGGGTTTGTGTCGTAGGGGCCCGAGGGTCTTCCAGGACTCCCTGGTCTTCCCGGCACAGACGGACCTCCTGTAAGTACCTGCACTCAGATGGCAAAAACAGTTATTTTATTCAAATAATTCAATTTCTTTTCTACTTCTTTCTCTTTTTTAGGGTGTCCCAGGCACTCTTCCTGAAGGCAGTGGAGATCTGCTGGTGCGTTAAGAAGCTTTACCACTTTGACATGAAAACTATTGTAAAGTACTACAATACTACACTGGTTAATATTAAATTAGTTTGTACAAAGTCAATTTTTCTCAAAGACAAAAGACATTCATACAACATAAAAAGATGATTTATTATCAATTCGATCACTTAAAAATAATTGTGTTGTATTTACCTTACTCAATCATCTACATCGATTCACTGAATTAAGTCGTTTCAAAATGCTTTTACATGGTTTTAATTTATTCAGTTTGTCCCATCACTGAATTATAAGATAGTACTGCTAGTCAAACCGTTCATGAGCAATCACACATAAATGCTAAGTCTGCTCCTTCAGTAAAGTTTTCTGTAGCCATCTTCATCCTCATCTTCAGCTCAGAAACTGCTCAGCTGCCATTAAACACCATCCAGGCTTTTCAAATAATGATAATAATACTTAATTTCAGAATGTTTACTCTCCCTGTTAAGTCAGATGTGAAGCTCTTGTTTAATTCACATTCACACGTTACATTATTAAGAGCAAAGAAATCACATTCAGAAGAGAAACACAATTTCCCTTTGTAGACCACAAATATGGTGTTTTTTTTTCTTGATTTTTTTCAGTGTAACCACACTTAATATATATGTTTTTTAGACATAACCCATAATTGACTGTAGATCAATATATGTAGGTCAACTTTTTACAGCCTGATTTCACTTAAACAAAAGCTAAATAAGATGTAATATTAAAGTTGAATTTTCAATTAAGATGAACTAAGATTAAGATTTAAAAAAATGGTTAGTCAATGCAGTTTTAAAAATGTAGTAAAATTGAGTTAACTTACTGTAAGTAAAGACAGCTTTGAGGAATCTTGATGTTTGCTGTGATGCTAGTTCTGCACATCATCTCTCCGACGTCAAGCAGAAATACTATTTAAACCAAAGAATTTATTTTCATTTATTCTATGGGGAGTGTTATTTGCTTTTAGACAAACTAAACAAACCAGGTTTAAATGGACATCATGCCTTTTGATCAGATACTTTAAATAAACTGTCCTTTCAGTTTTTCTCAGTGTATGCATACAGCATCTGTTCATCTGTGCTACTGCTGGGGCCTCGTATATAAAATGTTGTGCTGAAACCATCCTAAAATGGATCTTATGATTATCTCTAAAATATGTGTATGTGTGATTCACAGAAAACACACATCTCTTTCAAATCTATGACTTGCGTGCAATTGAATGGTTTCAGCTCTCTGCTTGCAAACGACTCCTAATTAATGCCATTAACATATAAAATATCACCAGTCATCATAGTTTAGAACAGCGAGAACAGCTTATATTTCCAGAAACCTGCAGTACTCCGACAATAAAAAGTGTGTGTGTCTGCTCAGACCCTGACTAGACGCTAAGCACTTTTCCACGTCCACACTCTACGGTCAAATCTGAGCGTACACACGCTTTATAAATGGTTAAATGGTAAAAGAGGCCTGTTGTAAGTTGTAACACAGATCATTATTAACGTAAAGCTGGCGCTCTCGTCTGAATTCACTGACTGGCGTCTGAAGAGCGTCATCACTGGACCAGTCTTCAGCGGTCTGGTTTTGCTTTGCATGCAGATTGATTGCATCATTGTCTTGTTTTCAGTGTCCGGCCATCTGTCCCCCGGGCCCTCCTGGACCGCCGGGGATGCCTGGATTCAAGGTACTTGATCTCAACAGCAGAATCTGAACTGTTTCCATCACTGTCTCTCTCACACAATCTGTGTTGAACATGACTTGACTTGATCAGCATTGACACGATAAGACGTCTGTTTCTATCACAAACTGTGTTTTGGTTTAGGGTCACACAGGTCATAAAGGGAGTAAGGGTGAGCTGGGGAAAGACGGAGAGAAGGTGAGATGGGCGTGCGACATGCAGAAACACTGCTCTGAATGAAGCAGCTTGTTGGTAACGTGTTTGTGTGGCTGTCTCTTCCCATCAGGGGGTTCAGGGACCGCCGGGGCCGCCGGGCATCCCGGGGACAGTGGGCTTACAGGTGCGACTGACCTCACCTCATGAATATAATCACTAACTCCTGTTTAGTTAGGGGTTCAAAGACAGTAAAGAAAAACTAAGAAAAATAGTAGCAAAAGAACTAGGTTTTAATGTTAATGCAACTTATTTTTTGCAAATAACATCAACTTCTCGTTTCTTTCTTTTATTAAATGATAAAGGACCCCAGTGTTAACTACTTGTGTAGAAGAACAGAATAGAATAGAACAGCTCAAAATAAACAGTGACGCATTCTGTTCAAACATAAAGCATATAACACACTGTATGTCCAGATTTTAGTAGCTTATCTTTTCCTCCATTGGTGTTCTGTGTGTTAAAGGGCTCTCGGGGGCTGAGGGGACTGCAGGGGCCGGTGGGAGCTGTAGGAGACAGAGTAAGACCTCAGTAACACCACACATCTCACTGAAATATAGATGATATGAACAAGAGAAGGAGCCTGTGCGAGTCCAGACAGTGTGCTTCTGCTTCTCTGTGCAGGGCCTGCCGGGCTTCAGAGGAAAACCTGGAATAGCTGGCATCATTGGAAAAACTGTGAGTGTTTCCTCACTCCTTTAACGTGGCACGTGTTAATGTGTGTGTTTCTGTTAATAAATAAAATCATAAACAGTTTGCTGCGTGTCTTCTGAATAGGGTGATGCTGGTGAGAAAGGGCCGCAAGGCTTCAGAGGGCCCAAAGGAGAGATAGTAAGCACTTTACTTGCTAGATTTCTTCTTGGCCCTTCATACTTATTTCAGTGTAGGCCTTTATTTCTGTAGCACCAGAGTGATTGTGATATTGATCCTCTTAATAGGGGAAAATAGGCCCCAAGGGAGTCCCGGGAGGTGCAGGACCTAAAGGAGAACCGGTGAGGAACTGTATGGTTTGCTGACTCTAGTGAGGAGCGTTAGATTTGCCCATTATAATGCTGTGTGTGGATCCGCAGGGCATGCCGGGCAGGGACGGGAAGGATGGCACTCAAGGGCTGGACGGTGAAAAGGTGACCAGCAGCTGGTTTAGAGACGCATCTGGGCCGTGTTTCTGGCCGTGCTGACGCTGTGTGCTTGTGTTGACAGGGAGATGCTGGGAGACCTGGAGTACCTGGTGAGAAAGGACCTAATGGCCTGCCTGTACGTATTACCATTAATTACACTGCAGATTAAAAAACAAGCAGAGATGAAATCTCACCACTTTTTATTAATATTTGAACAAAGTTTTCATTTAGGAGATCGTTTGGTTGTTCTGTTCAATAATCAATTTTGAGTGCTTCATAGTAGCTTTGTTTGTTGGGTTTTGTATCATTGTTCAACTCACACCAAGTGTAAATCTATCTGTGTAATTCAGGGTTTGCCAGGAAAAGCTGGTGCAAAAGGTGCCAAAGGAGGAGTTGTAAGTACTGTATATCAATCTGTTTGCAACTTCCATGAGAGCTAATGTTTCACTGTAATACAAGTCAAATAGATAAGAGAGACACACAAATTGTTATAATTCCATAACCATTTTAATTTTCAGATATGTAAAGATGTTTGTTTTTGTGTATTTTGAGCATCCTCAGTGAGATTGTATGAACTCACGGCAGTCACACAGAATGAAGTTTTCCATTGTTTCTCGATGTGAACTTGCACTAGATGAATGTGTGCTGAACACAGTGCTTGAATTAAAAGAAGCAAGTTATTTATTTTTTCATTCCACTGCTCTGTTTTTTATGTGAATTAAACTGGCCCATTATGCTGGAACACGGTGGAATTTAAAAAACAAAAACTCTTTGAGGATAAGCGGTAAAAAGCAACAATCGTCCTGATACATTGGTCTCAGTGGTCTCTGTGTAAATATTTGTAAGCATAAATTTAAACATTTTAGGATGTTTAGATATTAAATGACAAAGAGTCAAGTAATAATATCTAAACGCTTGAGAATTATTTTTGCTATGTAAAATACTGTTGTCTGACATCAGAGCTGAATAAACTTTATTTAAAAAAATGAAACATGCGAATCTTACTGTTGAGCGTAAAAGAAGACATTAGGAGGTTTATCGTTGCGATAAGGTCTGGATGCTGCACAAGACATCAGTAGCATATACTGTCTGCTATTATACCTCCAGATCTCTGTGTTGTGAAGCTGCTTCTTACAGTCAAGTGTGCATCCAAATATTTTCTTTGCACTTAGTAGATGGTAGTGGATGCTTTGCCTTTAAAATCACATTCTATTTCTAGGCTCAAATAAGTTCAAAAGTTAAGATAACAATGCTTTCAAGTCATCTGAGTGCATAACTCATTCATAAGAGTAGCATATTTCATCCAGTGCAAAGCCTTGTTTGATGTTCACTGCAGCACTTCAGTTTGCTCACAGCACAGCTCTGAGACCTTCTCCATTCCTTATTAGTATGTCCTCATTTCCGCTCCTTGTGTTCTAGCTCCTCGAGGGACACGAGGGTGAAAGAACTGACGAGAGACATATTTGAAAAAGCAGTATTACTGATCACTCAGTGTGCAATTTGAAGTTTGGTTAATGAAAGCATTTAAAATGAATGTTAAAAAACCAAGATGCACTGTGGAAGTTTGTGGTGTAACCCCCAAAGAAGAAACAAGAAGGGGATTGCATGGTGTCCTAGTTGCTAAGCTTCCTCCATCCTCGAGGAGGACAGTTTAATGATAAGCACCTCTAGAGAGAGGCGTCTGTCAGCATCTGCTCACTCCTAAACATGATAGCTATCCCATCTTCTTTGCTCGTGGGTCTGGTGTTTCTGTATCAGACTGTAAGAGTGTCTGCGGTGGTGTATAATGCAAGAATCCTTCTCTGTTCAGGGCAGTCCCGGAGAGATGGGAGAAGCAGGGCCGTCTGGAGAGCCAGGTATACCTGTATGTATCTGACTCGTGACCAATGCATGCTGTAAGATTTCAGATGCGCAGGCAGTGTTACACAGGCCAGGCGACTGCTGCGCGGTGCGATGCACTGATGTGTGTGACTGCTCCACAGGGCGAGATCGGCGTCCCTGGAGAGAGAGGAGACGCTGGACCCAGAGGTGTGGCTGTGAGTACAGGATTTTGGCATCATAAAGCCATAAGTGAAAATTCCCATTTTCCTCTTTCTGAATGAATTGTTTGAATTCAGACTCGTAACATAAAATAGCAGCGATGGTGACGTGATCGTCTGTAAAGGAGGTCTATCAGCTGATCCTGAGAGATGAGGTGCTCTTCATGTTCAGCAGGCTTTCTCAAGCTGAAGGGGTGTTTGTGCTTGTTTAACAGGGTGGCATTGGACTAGCTGGAAACCCTGGACCACAAGGTGTTAAAGGATTCCAGGTGAGTGGCATTATGGGATCACGTCAAGTGCCACAACAGAAAAACACTAATCATTGAAACCTGCCTCATATTCCTCATCTTCTGAAGGCATAGGATAGGGTTTGGCGAGAATAAATATCATTTATTATGTGGCCGCTGCTCTGAGAGAAACAAACCTCTGTCATCTGACCCGTGGTTTATGAACTTGATGAAGACAGGTTGTTTGGTGTTTCTGTACAGGGTGTTAAAGGGGCTCTAGGTGACCCAGGTCTGCCTGGTCCGACTGGAATCAGAGGCGGCTTCGGTGAGCGGGTGAGTGATCAAAACATCTGTCTGTCTTTCAGTCTTTGAAAATCTCTTCTCTATTCTAAACATCATGAACTTTCCTTTTCTAAAAGCAAAGACACAGACATACGCAGATGCTTACAGAGACAAACATATTCAGTTTGGTTTAATCACACAGTAAAGAGCAGAACTCATATTTTAGTAGATATCTAGAGGTCCTGGTGACTTCACTGTCCAGCGCTCCTGCCACAGAACAAAGCATATCTGTATTCTCTGGCCTTCACTCAAACACACACATAACACTCTCTCTCTCGGTGTCTCTCTCTCTCTCAGGGTCCAGTTGGGGCTGGAGGGCCTAAAGGAGACATGGTAAGAGGCATATCTGCTGTACAATGAGAGAAAGCATATGATGATCATTTATGTATGCATGTGTTCATATGTTGATGTTTTGTGTTTAGGGAGTTGCTGGAAGTGATGGTTTACCGGGGGAGAACGGGGAGCCGGTACGTAACACTTGCCACATGCAGCTCAGTGTCTGATAGTCCTCTGATTTCTGACACAGACTCCTCTTTCTTCAGGGTCCTTATGGTCCGGTCGGACAGAAGGGAGAGGTGAGATCTCATTTCATTTTTTTTACATTTTCATGTTTTCTTACTATTTGCATATTTTGTTGAATGAAAAATGTAGTCAAAACCAGTATATAAATGTTTTGTTTTTTCAAAATGATATATTTGATACATTTACTGTAATTGACAATACAATGCTATTAATGAAAGAGAACAGAGTTGCTATGCTTGGAAAAGAATCGTACTGAACACCACACAATATACAGTCTAGACTGCCTAAAACTGAACTTAAGTGAAACTGCATTACACCGTGGCAAACCTTTCAAACTGTACCATGCGGCTTTATTATTACCTCATTATGTTTGATGCTGAGCATTCTTGTAAAAATGTTTTAACATTGTGCAGTTAAAAAGGAGACAAGAAAAATGATCATAATGTCATCTCCAGGTTGTTTTTCTCTAAACCCTTTTTTACCAATGCAATATGTCACATTTACAAATTCACACACCCCCACATACAAAGTTATAATACTTGTAATTAAAAGTGCCTGTAATCAGATCACAGTTGCGTTTAATTAATGTTTTTTTCATGCAAATTATCGAAATGAAGCAGAGGGCATTGCAGATTCCTGCATGTGGCCAAGGACCCGACAGGTGAAGCGAGAGAATTCAAGTTTATTTGTAAAGCGCTCTTCACGATGCAAATCATTGCAAAGCAGCTTTACAGACAATTCAAGTTTCTACATTATATTTAGTAATAGCTTATCATCTCAAGTTGATGTACGTATGGCAGAAATTAGTTAATGTCATGTAATCAAACAAAAGATGAACATTGTGATTATATGTTGCGATCAAACTTCCAGCAAAAATTTTGTATGTATAGTTTATTTACAGGGACAATGCACATTAATAAACAAAGGTAAATGTGCCAGAATTAGCCCAAAAGGCTATTTTTCATCTGTAGACCCTTGACAGAATGTTAAAAGGTCACCCTAAAAACAGAGATGCTGTCTGAGGGTTGGTATCATCTGGCATCATAATCATATAAACATATTATAAATAAAATAAAATAAAAGGCCTAGTTTTGAATTAGGTGTGAATTAAAGCATTTGAATTATTAAAACCCAGAAAAGAATAATAAGCTATATTGTGTTTGGTATAAACTATATATTAATTGTTTACATGGCCATGACTGTCTCACAACAGAAAAAAAAAAAAAAAACAGAAATCCAGCAACACAATCTTCTGAAATCTCCCATAGATAATGTGAAGGGGTCATAAACTTCAAGCTAGAAGGCAGCAAATCAAGCTTACAGAAGTAAACTGTAGCTGGTGTGTGGAGGCCCCAGGCCCCCAAATCCAAGTCCAAGGCTATTTTTAACCAAATTGAGAACCCACTGATAGCTTGCTGGCTGTGTCATCTTTGCATATTTGTGTGTACAGTGTGAAGAGCATGAAAGTTTAGCATTTTCAGCGCGATCACACACGTCTGAACTGAAACAGAGTCCTGTCAGAGGTGTTAAATGTGCAGAAACTGTGAGAATTTCAGCACTCACTCTAAAATACAAAGTGTAGACACGATATAAACGAGAGCAAGCAGTATAGTTAGATTGCCTGCAACTTTCTAGTAATCCTGGAGACCTCGGTTAGCTTGTTGGAAAAACTGACATTGCTATATTTTGCTTTTCTACAATATATGATGCGATATATATATTTTTAAAAATGCAGTAATTTTAACCAGAAGATTTGAAGAGCTATATTTAAAAAGAATAAATCTTTCTAGAGTTAGTGGGGTGATTTTGTTAGGGAGTTCATCTATATAGAAAATAAAAATAATAAACAGCTGAAAAAATTTATTTTTAGTCTGAAGATTTACAAGAACCAGCTCAAATCTCTTTCATTAACAACTCCAGGTAAAAAAAACAACCTTTTTATACCTTGTTTTTTGTAGGCCACATTCCCATTGTGTTAGACCACTATGACTATAAAATACAATTGAGGTTGTCATAATTCTATTATTATTAGTGATTATAATATTGTGTTTTATCATCGTGATATTTCCAAATAAAGTAATAATACTGTAAAATTACAATACTAATATTGATGTCTTAAAGGAATAGTTCATCCAAAAAGTTCTGTCATCATTTTGTTCCAAACATGTGTGAGTTTCTTTTCTTCTGCAGAACATAAGATATTTTGAAGAATGTTGGTAACCAAAGAGCTGCTGGTAGCCACTGAATTCCATAGTATGGACCAAAAATGCTATGGAAGTCAATAGCTACCAGCAACTGTTTGCTTACCAACATTATTCATTCTTTTGTCCTTTCTTTTCTTCCACAGAAGAAATAAACTCTTACAGGTTTGGAACAAATGATGGCAGAACTATCCCTTTCATTTCTTCATTTTCAAAGGGTAAACCATCAAGCTTTTGACAGGCTGCCAACCAATAAAAGTTCAGCTCTGTGTGTTCATGCAGCCCATGAGATCAGTGTCTCAGATTCACAGTAAATGAATCAAACCATTCTCAGACGCTCAAACACTATCATGAACTACAGGTGTGGAAATATCGCTTAAGAGTATATTTAATGAAACTGCCACCTGTGTGGTCTGAAAATAGCACTAAGCCATATCGCCACAACAATTTTATTTTGATGTATCAAGTATGGAATTAAATTAGTGCTGCTATCAGATAACAGGTCAGGTGCTCTGTTAAGTGATATGGGTGTTGGTTATCGAGGTCTCAAGTGTTTATTGCTTTTAGAAAATAGTAGCTACATGAATAAACATTTATCATGGTAATGGATATGTCAACTTAATGTATTTCTTATACTTGCTGCTGCTAAAGCATATGCACATATGTAGATCTAGACAAGTGGTGCTGGGGAGGAGGAGGGTTAAGAGGAAAATTCTTGCATGTTGCAATGAACCAGCTTACAGTAACACTGGAGTATTTAAATGTTAGCATTAAATGGAGCTCAACAGTTTAAAAGTAGCGAACCTATCTAATCTAGTATGCAAGATGATTTCAAACCATCAGTTTAGTACATTCAGTATCACCAGTTTTGCATGTTTGAGGGGAAAACAGGGCATCCTGAGGACATCCACGCAAACACCACACAGAAAATGTCTCCTGGGACTCGAACCTTCTTTCTGTGAGGCAGCAGCGCTCACAGAAACATGTCGTATGTAGCTTGTGAGGAACAGTGCTAAAGAATATCTTTGTTCTTATTGTAATGTGTTTCCTGATTGAGCATCAATGAATGTCGGCACCTTTTGTAATAGTAGTGCGAGTCCCTTAATTATTAGTATTTTCTGGGTTTCCGTGTTCTCACTGCTAAACGCTAGGGAGCGCTATTACGCATCTCCTGAACGAGTCTTGAAAGTGTCAATCAAAAACACAGACCAGGAAGGCGCAGAAACCAGCGATCTCATATGTATGCAATAATGCGATCATCAACACTAACCCAGTGAGTGAAATGTGGATCCAGTAAGTGTTAAAGGCCTGTGCAAGCCTTGGGATACTGATGGAAGGCATCTACTGCACCTTTTACTGAATATGATCCAGATGTAATATTTGATAAAAATGCGATTTTCTCAGCTTTTGGCTCAAAATGTTGCTTTTTTTTTTTTTTTAAACCTACCTACATTCAAATGTTGATAAAAAAAGAATACTTGAAGCTAGAATAAAACAAATTGTTTTGTTTGTTAGGAGAGGATCTGTTCTTTATTTTGATGTACTGCATGTTCAGATATTCATACAATAAAATGTTCTGGGGTCCATAAAACATTTGTGAAAATCATCAAAAACGCTGGTGGTGGTTGGCAACTTAAAAAAAAAAAAAAAAAAAAACGTTGGCGGGGAAAGAGTTAATCAGGGCAGTACTTTAAATACATTTTTTTTAGATTTATTTTTGGCATTTTTGCCTTTATTTTGATAGGATAGTAGCATAATGACAGGTAGCGATAAGGGACATGGGATCAGGAAAGGTCCTCGAGTTGGGATTCGAACTCGGGATGCCCAGAGCACACCAGCGCACTGCCCACAAGGCTATTGGTGCCAATGATAAATAAGCTTTTTAAAACAAATAACATCTTGCAGTCTACAAGGGGTATGCAAACTTGTGACCTCAGCTGTAGTAGTAGTTGAACACGTCTTAGCTCTTAGCTGGAGTGACAGAGACACTGACTTACAGCATCTGGGACCAAATGCAAAACATTTTATGCTGCTACCTGCGAACAATCATTCCTCTGTGTGGTTTTCCCTGTGTCTTAGCACGGTAAGCGTGGCGAGCTGGGAGCTAAAGGAGTTGTAGGACCACAGGGAGAGACCGGAGCCAGAGGGGCCCCTGGAAAATCAGGACCGATGGGATTCCAAGGAGAGCAAGGTTTTCCAGGCGTTGCTGGAAAGACTGGTGTTCCTGTAAGCACCTGCCAGTCAACATGTGTCGGTACTGCGCTGTAAACACAAAATATGTCTCACAAGTGCTGTTGTGATTATGTTGCAGGGCAAACTGACTAGTGAACAGCACATCAGAGAACTGTGTGGCTCAATGATTGATGGTAAGACCTTTGTTCACTCATAAATGGCACTTGTGAAAAGCTTCACGATGCAACCTGTAGCGTATTGCTGGTGTTGATCTTAGATCAGATAGCTCAGCTGGCTGCTAACCTGAGAAGACCTCTGGCTCCCGGTGCTGTGGGACGGCCTGGACGACCCGGGCCTCCAGGAAAGCAAGGAGAAGTTGGATCCATCGGTCACCCTGGAGCCCTTGGCCCGCCAGGTTATAGAGGACTGCCAGGAGATCTCGGTGATCCTGGTCCTCGAGGTGAGAGACTGGTCATGTTGCACTTTTTTATTAAACAAATGGTTAAAAGGATAAATGAGTACAATGCAATGTCATTAAGGTTGCATTATAGGTAGTTAATGCAGTGCATTTGTTAAGAGTATTTATTCATCTTTGTTTATGTTAGTTCAATACAACTGTTCATCATTAGCTCAGGTCCATCCCATACAGCAAAAAATATATATTTTCAAATATATTTCAAAATATACAAACAATGACCAAATAATATATTTGTTAAAATATATTTCAAAATAAATTTACGTACATATATTTTCTACTAATATATTTTTGGCAATTTTTTGTTTACACTTTAAAAAAATAATGGTAAAAAAGTAAAATATCATAAATTAAATAATATGCAAAAACTCTTACAGAAATTTTCATTAAATGTTTTACAAAACAGATATTGCTTGAGTTATTCTGATGAGATACCTTAACTTTGAAATAAAATGGGGGGAAAAAGGTCAAATGACAGGCAGAGGATTATTAAACACTACCAGCTTCACACATTACTGACCAGATTAACCTGATTTCTTTCATACAAAAGTTCTTTAAGAGCATTAACTAGTTTAGATATTGAATTTTTACTGAAAATAATAAAGTTTGATATTACCATGATGGAGGTCAGTGTTTACTTTAGTTGGGCTCTTGACTCTTGAGTTTTTCCGCTCTTTTATCAGCTGTAACTCTGTGTTTCTGAAGCACATTTGTTATGGAACAAAGCAGACGGAGCTCTCATTGGAGGACGTTGTTGTCTTCATGTAGTGGTTGTTTCATAGTGTGGTCTCTGGTTAATTCATATTTTGAAAGATGTTGTAAAGCTGTAGTGCAGGTTATTTTAGGCACACACAGGCATCAAGAATCAGTGTATGAATCTCAACAATGCTGATCAAATATTCAGATAAACACATCAGCTCTGAACATCACAAAACAACCTATAGATTCTCAAATAAAAACGTTTGTTGAATGTCACCACTGTTGAGATTCATGTGCTGATTCTTAATGTCTATGCATATAAAACTCACAGCTCAATATTATTTTATACTGACTAAAAAAAATCTGAACCTCATATTGGTAGAATAATTCTGTCATAACGTCACAAAAGTGCAGAATATATATAATATACACAATTTTTTTAAAGAAATTAACAAAACTAGCCTTTTAATGAGCTGTTCTTAATGGCTTTTTGCAGACGACACTACCAGAAATGAACAGCCTACATCACCTATAACCTGTTTTCCTTTGCATTTGTCACTTTAACAAATGTGCTTGAGAAATAGAGTTAAAGCAACTAAAGAAAATCTAACACTTTAATCAAGGGTCAAGAGCTCAACTAAAGCAAACATTGATCTCTATCATTACTATTTTCAATAAAACATCAACATTTGAAACTCTGTTAATTCTTAAAATGAACTTTTGTATGAAATAAACTCAAATTACTTGCAGCAGCAATCATCTTCATTTATTACAAACCAGTCTGACTTTATTTATTTATTGTTAAAGTTTAAATACAGTTTTTGCACTTTAAGTTAGGATATTTTACTTAAATTTTACGGGTTTTTTTTGTTTGTTTGTTTTTTAAAACTGTGAGAAATGCTGCCATTTGCACCATCTGGTGATTTCATGAATTATAATTAGGGGCCAAGCACCGAAGGTGAGTAGGCACCTATTATATCCGTTAGCGTTCTTATTATTCTTCTTCTTCCGCCGCAAATGAATGGCAGCCCATATAAGTGTTTGCGGGAAAGTTGTCAAATTTGGCACACTGATAGATGATACTGTAAATAGTAACCACACCAAATTTGGAGTCTCTAACTCAAACTCTCTAGCGCCACCACTTGTCCAAAAATTCTAATTTTATAATAACTTTTCAACCGTAAGCCACAAAATGAAAATTATTTTTCCCTCTGAATCCTTAACTCAAGCCGAGTCGAATTAAGTCGTAAGGTTTAGTTTTTTCGCTATCTTCAATTGTTCGTAAAACCTACTTTGTCGAACTCGTCCTAGACGATTCGTCCGATTCTCACCAAAATTGGCTCAGATCATCTACAGACCATGGAACCAAAAAGTTAAGGAATTCAAGTCAATTCGTCCAAGCGTTCTCGAATACCACACTAACGAATTCGCCGAAAAGCATGCAAAAATTGATCTGAGGCTATATCTCCGCAAGGGTTTGGCGTATTGACACGAAACTTGTTGTGTGTTATAACAACCATGACCTGAGGCGACCTGCAGTGTTTCGGCGCTGTGCCACCTAGTGGTCAGGAGATATGAAAAATGCATATTTTTGCTTATAACTTGTGAATGATTTGGCCAAAAATCACAAAACTGGTCTCATTGGATTTGGAGCATCATGTCGAGTCCAACCATATCCAATTTTCCCATGTCAGCCATGTTGAATTTTGTTGTAAAATGCTCTATTTTACGAACGCATTGACATATCGTTACGGAACTCGATATGCTTCTTTGGCACCATGCCCTGATGGTATTCAAAAATATACCTTGTGGTCAAAAGTTGTAATGAAATTTCTAAAAATGCTAATAACTTTTGCTTATATTAGCCTATTGTAATAAAACTCATATTGATAGATTCCTTGGTTCATGCTGAGAACATCGATACCATTTTTGCCATAATTGGATGAACTTCCTGTCCGCCATTTTGATTCATGTTGAAAAAACGTTAGTCCGATTTTCACCAAATTTGACTCGGATCATCTTCAGACCATGCTGACAAAAAATTATGGATTTTGTGTCGATATACGAAACGGTTTTCGTTTAGAGCGTCAACGAATTTGCTGGAAAGATGCCAAACTGCATCTAAGGCTGTATCTCAGCGAAACTTTGACATATTCACACCAAAATTTGTATGTGACATTGTGACCTCACACTGACCACGCCACGTCAGTTTGGTATCAGCGCCACCTATTGGTCAAGAGTAATAAACCATTCATTAATTATCAATAATGAAATTTACAAAAATGTTATTACCTTTTGATTGCATTAACCTATTGTAATTACACTGGTCTCTAATTATTCCTTGGGTCATGCTGACAACACACATACCAATCATGTCATTGTAAGTCGAACTTCTTGTCCGCCATTTTGATTTCTGTTGAAAATCTACTTTTTCAAACTCCTCCTAGACCGTTGGTCCAATTTTCACCAAAATCGAATCATATCATCTTCAGACCATGCTGACAAAAAGTTATGGATTTTGTGTTTTTACATACCACAACAACGAATTTGAAACATGATGCCAAAGTGACACTTGAGGCCGTATCTCTGCAATGCTTTGGCATATTTACACATCAAAAGGTCAAAAGTGAAAAGTCATTCAATCGTATTACTAGTAGTTTTAAATGATTTTTCAGCCATTTGGACTACAATAATCTTAAAATGGCTTCAATTACTAATTTCTGCAGTTGGTCTGATGCTCCATGCTATGCTTAGCTCCTCGTTTTGCCGCTGATGTGCTTGGCCCCGCAATTGTTGCTTGCAGTATATTTACCATTAGTTTTGTAATTTTACATACATTTCTATTAAATTTTTAGAACAAAAATAGAAATACTCTATGAATAATAGTATTTATCTGTATAAAAATGAGAATTATAATGATATAATACTAAAAATAACAGCAAAATTTTTAATTTTACAGATATTAGTAATTTTACAGTGATTTGCATAACATTTAAAATGACTGTGGAAATGACGGTTTATTTTGAAAATATATTAATATATTTAAAATATATTTTTAAAACTATATTTATATTTTCAGAATATATTGTAAAAATAACATATATACCAAAAATTTGCAAAGAAATACATTTGCTAAAATATGTTTCAAAATATATTTACATAAATATATTTTCTATTGATGTGTTTTTGAAAATATATTTCTACATTTAAAATATATTTTAAAAAATATACAAAAATTGGCCAAGAAATATATTTGCTTAAATATATTTTTATGCAAATATATTTTTGGCCAAAAAGCATTTAAAAAATATATTTTGACCTCTGTATATTTCAGTCCAAAAAAATTAATTTTCTTGCCACAGTAAAATACATTTAGAAATATATTTTGGTATATGATGGTTGAAACTAAATATATTTACTATTTCAAAAATATATTTAATTGAGCTTCACTGTTTGCAACATATTAGCATATATTTCAAATATATTTTGGCCACAAAAAATATATTTCTTTGCCATATGGGATTAAATAACATCAAGACAACTTTTGATTTTGGTTCATGTTAAAATGACTATTGTAGATGTAAAATGCTTTAGAATGACTTTTTATTGTTAGTTCATGTTAACTAATGTAGCTCTTAAAGTGCTACCCATATTTCCTCAGGACAGGCTTTATCTACACCTGTTCACCTTATTGTTCAACGCCAAAGTAATCTGTTTTCTGTAAATGCGCAAGACTTCCGGTTCATTAACTGCTGAAGGGAAATAACGAGAATAACAAAGTGCAGTAAAGGGTAAAATGGTTTGCACTACAAACCAGTGTGTTCATAATTAAGATATTTAATACATTAAAATAATGTGATAAGTCACCAGTTTGAAATACCAAGCCGCAAAACGAGGTGTTTAGTACAGCTCAAAATAGCTGGAAGCGGGTGACACCGGAAGCCACATAAATTCCATTTACAAATGGCCACGCCTGCTCTAACGGGAAAAATAAGGTGGATAGAATATAGCATGAGTGTGCTTTCAAGCAGAGTATTACAGTTTGTTTTTTTTACAATTGCTAAGACACATCTTTCAATACTTGGGTAACTCTTTCAAAACTCTTCACACAGCTCTCCCTACCAACCTTTAGCTTGGCACAGCTGTACATTTCTCATCCAGAATGCAAAACAACCACCAACATCACATTACACAATGTTTTCTTCTGTCAAAGTTCTTCACTAAGTAAGAAGAAACCTGGCCATGGTTGAGAATTCACTGCAGTATTTATGAATAAATGATCTGGTCTACATGATTTCTAAGTTTCCTCATTTGTATAAGGTGCATGTAGTTTTGTTGATGTTTGAAAGATTTATTCATTGAGTGTGTTTTGTGATAAATGACCCACACAGACCGCTGCTGTGCTCTGTGTGAAGAGTTTTGAAGGTGACCAGAATATTGAGAAATGGTTCCTCTAGACTGTAAAAACTCTCTGACAGCTGTGTAGAATATTTGCTGTTATGTGTATGAATCCAGGAAGAGTGTTTTATCCTAATATGAATTCATAAAGCACATTCCAGAATGAATTTGGATGTCTCTTAATTCTGCAGGGGATGTTGGTGAGCCAGGTGACAAGGGGCCTGTAGGTAAAGCCATCGAAGGGCCCGCTGGAGACCAGGGTGACTCAGGTATGTACAGTATAAGTGCACCCCACATTATCAATGCAGCTTGTCAATGTAAAGTAGCTTATTAATAAAAATGAAAACTCGTTTAACACATAGCCCTGCTGTGTGAAAAAAGAAGAGTTCTGCCACATCTGGCCCAACTAAGATCAACCTGGGCTCGATTCCCCAGAACACACCAGTGACGTTTGTGACTCCATTAACTGTACTGTACTGCTCAAACTAAACCAAAGATGAGCATAAAATGATTATATGCAGAACTCATTACATGTAATCTGGATTACGTAATCAGATTCCAAACATTAAATACTTGTAAATTGATTAAATTACATTTCAAAATACTCGGAATCAACACTACAGTTACCTTTTTTTTTTATTAAAATGCACTAATTCAGGTTATTTCTTATTTACATGTAATGCAGGGATTACCAAACGTTTTTTGTACTTGAAGTACCCCTGAGATTTTATAATAAATATTTTAATTATCACATTTGCATGTTCACGGTTCTCTGACATTGGTTAATGGTCACATGACATGCTTTTACTTTACTTTTATTCATTTAGCAGACGCTTTTATCCAAAGCGACTTACAAATAAGAAAAAGTAACTAAAACGAAAAGTCAAAACTCTGTAAATACTATATACACACATTTAAGAAAATAAAGAAATTAAATCAAATTGACAAATGCATACAACAACATTTCAATATTGAACATTTAAATAAAAAAAATAAGCTAAAAACAATACAAAATATTAAAACAACAAAAGGTACGAGTATAATAATGCTTCTAACATAAGACTAAGCCAAACACCAAAAAACAACTACATGTATGTACAGCCACACACATATACATGCATATAAAAATAAATTCTATATATTATTTCATTTCCATATAGTATGAAGTACTAAAATAACAAATTAAATAAACTGAATAAACAACCTATACAGACATCAACACTGAGCCAAGCACACGTTTTAAAACGACTTACACAGTAAGAAATGGTTATAAAAACTGAAACAGAAGTGAAAAGTAGGAAAGAGGAGAAATAAAAAGCGATACTTGCATGCAAACAAATGAAATATTTCAGTGTTTTAGGGTTTTATTGTGATGTTATTTTAATTTTACATTATGATTTAATTAGTAGCTTTTCGTTAAACTCACAAACCCCCTGCATTTTATTCATGAACCCCATTTTGGGAAACCTTGAAGTAATGTTTAATGCACTTCATGTTGTTTATTACAACAAATGGAATATATTTTCTTACTCTTTGTATTTTTATATCAACATGGTCCTAATTAAATCAATGTGATAGACTACTTTTGACATAACTCGTTTTATTACCAAAAATGTGTACTGTAATGGATTACGTTACTAAATACAATTTAATTTGTATCATTTGGAATCAGTAACAGATTACAATTTGTAAGTAATCTACCCAGCTCTGATGGTATGCAAGCGCACTGGATCTGTCAGTCTACCCCGAAAGAAATCCGCTTTAGCTGAACGGGGCGATATCAGAGCATAATTGAATAGATGTGTCATTTATGTAGTTCTTTTTCAAACACCTGTGATTGTCTGTCGTACCTCATCTCATCACTCTGTGTCTCTGTGGCCATCAGGTCTGCCCGGCGTGCATGGCATCGTCAAAGACGGCCGCGACGGAGCGCCTGGAGATCCAGGAGAGCCGGGAGAAGCAGGAAGAGCCGGCAGAGCGGGGCACCAGGGGTCACCCGGAATCTGTGACACATCAGCGTGCCAAGGAGCCGTGGTTCATGGGAAGTCCTCCAACCCCAAGAACCATTAACAGAACCATCAGGAAAGCTTCTGGAGGAGAAACACAACTGAAGTGTCAGAGGATGTCAGAGCCGAACGAACACTGAGCATCAGAGCGGAGCATCTGTCAACTCCAACACATGTAGATATAACAAAATGAATCACTCTGTGAAAATAATCATTCGGTCCTTGTTTTAGAAGTCTTCTTGTACAGCACCCTTTAAAAGTGTAATGGAGTACAACTTTGAGCCTCATGAGGGGTTTTACAGTGCCTCAAAATCTGACCTCCACAACAGCAAGAAATGAAACCAAATATTGGACGCATTACTGCACATTGATTTTCTTTGCCATTTTATTCTTACGTTTACATTTAGTTCTTAAAAGTTTAACATTCAAAGTCACTGTTTAAGGAACAAACTTCAAGCATCGATGGAGATGCTTCAGACACACTTACTTTGTAAAATATGTCATTGGCCATCTGTGGGCTTCATCAACCTTATCCACTAGATAACGGTGCTGTAAAACTATTAAATATGATTTTAAATACTATTTATTATTTCTGAGTTACTGTTATGTGTACAGTGAGTTTCTACAGCATGGTATTGTAAGAAAAACTGAATAAAGCCACTTTTCAGTAAAGTATTTCTCTGAACGTTCGTTAGTACACTAATAATAAATACATTAAATATAAAATAACATATAAGACAACAGATGGTCGTGCCTTTCAAACAAACAAGGCATAAAAATACAAACAAAAATACACAGCACAACTTCTCTAAATGTGTGAACTATATTACAGTAGGGTTTGCTCTCCGGTCTTGAAATAAAATGAACAGTGGGTTGAGCCTCGTTCTACACTCGAGCTGGTCTAAGACAACAAACGCTCAGGGTCTTCTGGACATGGGCTAGTGGAAGAGAGGAACTAGTTTCATGCAATAACCCACATGAAAAACATTAATGACAAACTACAGGTGCACATTCCCAACACTGCAGCAGAGAACAGGGAGTCAGCTGTGCGAGGATGAGTCCGCAGCTTCTGTCATGTTTTTATAGGGTTCCAGGAGATGTGCCACTGAAACACAACTAGGCTTCAGCCGCAGTCCAGTCTTGCCACAGAATGTGCTCTGGAAATCCTGAAACAGAGAGTGGATTTGAGTAATGATGGTCAGAGTACTTCAGGAAGAGCTTCTGTAGCGTGTTGATCGTACTCCAGACACTCAGCGCCATGCATCTCTCTGATGTCAGGTGTGCATCGATCACTCTTACACGGTTTCAGGATTTGTATTGATTAAGTAACTGCCATAATACTTCAGGGGCCTCATTTTTAAAGTGTTGCGCATCCTAAAATTTATCTTACGACCATTTCTCGTAAGATCAAACTTAGGATGGTTTCTGCACAACATTTTATAAATGAGGCCCCAGCAGTACTCGTGTGAACATCTGCTCAGATCCTGACGTGACCCTAAGCACTTTTCCACTAAGACAGTTTTTACAAATATGAGCACTGGTTTGGATTTAAGTGTTAGCACATTCTAGGATCAAATAAGACTTTTCTACACTATTTAAGAAAATGGAAGAATTTTTGCAGCCTTCTGTTTAAAAAAGTAAGCTGAAGATATCTGATTTTCCTTTAGAATCGATGCATCACACATGCATGTCACATGACCCACACTTATTAAGAAAGAAAGAAAATGATGCTGTGATCGAGAGAACCTGCTTGAGTCGGTCTCCGTGTATCTCCTGAATGTATTTGAGGAAGGCTGTGGTCCACTGCAGTGTGGTGGCTTTATCGGTGTCAGCGTAACAGAACGGCACCAGCAGGTTTAACTCGTCACAGCACAGACGGATCCTCCTCCTGAGTCACAGAGTGAGCAAACCGTAAACATGCTTCACGTAATCTCTGCTCAGTGAGAGGTACAGGTTAAACAATACGTCTGCAGAGCCCACCTGCGGTCGCGCTCCTTTCTGTTGTGTACTTCTTTGCGCTGAGTTTGGTCCATGAGAGGTCTTGTCCTGCATCGTTTAGTCCCAGACATACTGGCGTACGGCTTCCAGTTCTCCGAGTCCTGCATGATATTAGATGACCTGAGAGGCCTTGTGCGGACGGGTTTGATGGGGTGCGCAGCGTTATCCGCCGCCTCATCTGCAGCGACAAGAGAAACAAAGCAAACATCTCTGCTTTTCATGCCTTAAAACAGTATGCAACAAGCAGGCTTTATTCAGCCCAATGGAAAGCATATTCACCAGATAAGGACAGTGAAAGTGTAACACAGTCTTACGGGTTTGGGTGAGTAAGGCTGAAGCTGAACCCTGCAGGATGGCTGGCTACACCTGCTCATTATGAACGAGTGAATGCGTTCTGTATCTGTGTGTGTGCTGCTGGTTATGTCCTGTGTATGGACGCTCTCATTGGTGCAGAATACTGTGAATGTCGCAATTACACAATTAAAAACCAGGTCCTATTTGGGTACAGGTTACGCATCATAACCAATCATTGTTTACATTATTGATCAATGCAAAATATTCACGCATATCCCTAGTTATAGCGATATGTTTTATTGTTTGATATTGGAAACCACCTCAAATTCATAAGATGTCTTAGGTTATCCTAACTTTAGGAGGTTATTTACGATGATTTTTATGGAATTCAGCATTCTTTTCAGGAATTTAAATTCAATAGAGAAAAAAAATGTAAGATGTAAAAGAGCAGAGTTTAAGAAGATTTTCCTTCTTAATAATTGTTAATGAATCTGGCTCTTGGTGTAAAATAGGGTTGTGACAGTGAGTTTTCCCTCTTTTCCTCGCCTTCCTTCGGTTTTAAATGGCTTGTAAAAGCACTGTGCACATTTTACTTTCACTTTCAAATTTGCAGCAATTCGGCATAAAAAATAAACTACAAAATACAACGTAGAACATGTAACTTTTATTAACAAAACAAATAAAAATACACAATGCTATATGCCTAATATAAAATAACAAATAACTTACAAATTTTAAATAGGTAGGCCTATACAAAACTGAAAATCAGTAAAGACTGAGGAACAAATAATTATAAAACGCAGAATGTTTATTAGCAAAACGATTAAGAAAGTTTGGAGGCACGGACTGCATACACGTTGATGTAAAATAATAGGAAAAAATTTTAAATAAAATAAAAATCAGCAAATACTGTGGAACCAAATAAATGAGAAACAAATGTTAAAAAAACCTTCCAATATCACCTTAAATGGCAGGTCAACAGGCTTTTCAAAATCCAAAATATTTTTAAAACAGGTGCTTTTACATTTGGTTTTGAAACTCTTCTGCCATGGTCTTGACTCTTGTCGGTCTCCCCTCACTCTTCTTGTCAGTCAGCTGGACTCACTCTCCTCACCTGATAATCAAATCTGTGATACCCGACTGTCCTTCGTTCGGTGTGCTGCATTGAGCGCCGCGCCGCGTTCAGTTTTAATTGTAGTGTCTGTTCTCTAACTGAACTACATGATTTTTATTACTATTAAAAAAATGACGGTGAGGGACGGTGTTGCGGTGGGCAAGTGATAACCGGCTTAACACCGGTATCACCGCCAACACCGTCTATCGCAGCAAGCCTAGTGCAAAGGGTTTGAATGTGTGCCAATATGGAAAAGATTTGTGAGCTAAAGCAGAAAGGAACGTTATTTAATGCATTGGTTAAATGAAGTACTGTTTTGTTTGTCCGTTTCTTTTTGATTATTGGAGCTTGGCAGCCCCTGATCACTGATACCCCTTTTCCACCAAGGCAGTTCCAGTGCTGGTTCGGAGCCAGAGCCTAGTTTCAAACCGGTTCTTTGTTTTTCGACACCCAAAGCACCAGCTCCGAACCAGGAAAAGCGGTTCGTAAGTAGCACCACAACATTGCTGGGCTAGAAGGAAAAACCGCTTGCGTCAGGGGCTGGGGGCGGGGTTACCGTGACCAACAAGACGAACAGAAACTTGGACCGCCATATTTGAAATAGCAGCTAAACGCTAACACGTTTGATTCGCCGTGTTTGGATGCCGATGTAGGTTCGCAAAGCCATGAACATCAATAGCAACGCAACGTCCCCCATTGCTGATAGTTTGTTTAGGCTTGTCCGGGATAGATCGGCGCTGCGCGGACCGTTCGGTGCGAGGCATATCGGGGTGCTGCGGGAGCGACTGGAAAGCAGACGGCTCTTTATGCTTTTGGATCGCTCTCGCGGTGCTTTAGTGTGTTGTGTGCCGATCGATCGATCTGCGTGGTGCTGATGCTTTGTACAGACGCCTGTTGTGCCGCGCTAGTGATCCGAAACATGAAACGTATTCAGTGACGTAACACCTGGCTCTGTATTGGCTCTCTAGCTTGTGGAAAAGCAACCGGTTCTTAAAGGGCTCGCCAGTCGAACTAACTAAGAACCGGCTATAGCACTGGCTCTGAACTAGCACCTGGAACTGCTTAGGTGGAAAAGGGGTATGAATGGAAAAAAGTATTGTGTTCTACTGATGAGGGATATTCACATATCTTTGGAACAACACAAAGGTATCATTTGCTCATTTTAAAATGAATAATAACTCAATAAGCTGATTGTTTATGTGTAAGTGAACAATATTAGAGAATCTTACTCTTCAGCGTGTCTGCGGTTAGCTGGTCAGCAGTGTCTGTGTAGATGACCAGCGGAGCTCTCATCACAGACTCTGAGCCTTTATCTGCTCTGAAGCTCACTGTCAGCTCTGTAGGTATGACCAGCTCAGACTGCTGCCCACCCTACCATGAGAGAAAGACATTTCTCATCACCAGCCGAAAACACACAGGACTCAGAATCAGATAAAAACACTGAAATGCGTCTGAATGAGATCAGCACTCACCGATTTGAACAGACGTCCTTCGTATGGATACGTGCCCTGTATTTTCACCATCTTGTCTGGTTTGCTCCATTTCTCTATTTGTGCATGTGTGGCTATCCCTGAAGTGTTTGTAGAATGACAAAGCACTGATAAAAATCTGGAAGACAAATTATTAAACCATGTCAAAATTGAGACAACTATGAGTAAAAGCAGGGATTTTCAATTTTTTTTGTCAACCAAACCTAAAACAGGGCTTCCGAAACAAAGCATAATTAATTATGTCATAACAGCTTTGTGATTTTCAAACAGCAAAAGCCTGCAATTTATTCTGATGCAATGCATCACTTTGTTCATTTCCACGTGACCCGCTTACGGTGTTTTCAGTGTTTTGCAGTAAACTCTAGCTAGGGTTGACATAATGGATTCATTGTTTTTAATCAATCTTCAATTTGATGAACAAATATCGATTCTAAAATCCCAAGAACAATCTTTCAGTCTGTGCTGTTTTCAGGTAATAGATAATTAAAACCTTCCTAAACATTATGTGTAGCATGTCTCCAATTCAATCATTTCAGTGGGCTTTGTGCTTTGTTACTTTTGATTAGAAATAAAGTCTCAGCTTTCAAATTGTGTCATTATTACAAAATTGTGTCTCAAATCTGGTGTGACAGACCTGAACTGAACCTTGAACTGAAACAATCTGTTCCAACTAGGGATGCTCCGATCGATCGGCCGGAGATCGGTATCGGCCGATATTCACATTTTATGACTCGATCGGTACTCATACATTTGGCCGATCTCATGAACCGATCGTAATTTGATGACGTCAACGCGTGACGACATATATGATGCGTGGGGACATATGCTGCAAGTCATCGCCAGTGTGGAAATGCTATGATGTTTCGAGAAACAATGAAAAATTTGTTATATGTCGTGTATGTTTTGCATGATGATATGATGAATGGGTGGTTCATTTTTAACAGCAGATTCAGTGACGTTAGAGCTGATCTGCACATCACTGCACGTGTCTGCAGAGCCCAGGCCTTATGGCACGGGCACCGGAGCTGATCGCGGCTGCTCTATGAACATTTATTTATAAAACATAATATCTTCTTTGGCCATATTAGTCTACTCAATAGCATTAACAGAGGCTTTACTCCTTTTAAACTTTATCTGGAATGCCACCGTTTCTGTCACTGCAACTTCCCGATCAGGCGAACACACACACACACACACAAATGAAATCATTTTGTGTGTCTGTGTCATTAAAAATGTAGTTAATATTGCATCATTTGTGATTTATTTTATCCACCCGCGACCCACCCGCAAATAATCAGAATGCATTTTTTATTACCCGACCCGCTTATTATCTGCTGCGCCCGTGGATAACTGTGAAACTACTCCGTTTTGTTCTTTCAGTAGTTTTAATGTTTCTATTTCTTTTTTCCTCTTCAGTTTTATATTGAACAGTATTAACCTTATAAGTTACATTAGACTTCTCCATATTGGTGTTTAAATATATATAAATGTACTTATAGATTAATAATGCTAAATGATAGATAAATAGATTTTTTAAAGATTATATTTTAAAGAAAAATAACTATATTTGCAGCATTGTTTTTTTTTTGCTGCTGTATTTTAGTGAAAGTAATCTATAATTTTGCCTCTCGCCATGTTTCTGCCGTTGTTAAAATAACTGCGGCAGCTCTTGAACTTGATGCCGACGCACGTCGGAAGAGAGAGAGAAAGCGCCCGGAGCTGAAAGGGCTCGAATAAAGAGTGTTTAGCTTTAGATAAAAATACTAGAGTATATAGCGCAGAAAGATATTTACCATAAACGACCCTGAGCGCTTGTTATGTGAATCTCTCCGCTGTTAACATGCTGCTCACTTAAAATGGTGCTGCTGTTACGGCTCGCGGTCCGGATGGATGGCAGGGTGCGGATGAGGTCCGCCTTTTAAGAAATCAGTTATATAATTATTTATGGATAAAAGACTCGAGTTGCTTTTAAATATTCACAAGTCCTTTTCCTCGAGTCGAGTAAAGTCTGGAGTCATTTCAGGTCAAGTCAAGTCTGAAGGCTATAAACATGCGACTGGAGTCCTAGCCAATCTCTGCCTTGGGTTGCATCAGAAACATTTTGTTTGCATTTATTTTTGTCTTATATTGAGTATCCTGATACACGTTATGCATAAACACCATTTTAAAGGAATATTAAAATTCACTGTATAAGGAATAATTTTTTTGATTATTTATATAACATTATTACATATGTTATATAAAGCTTGAAGCATCAGAATCGGCATCGGTATCGGCCGATCACCATGACAAGAAATCGGTACTCTGTATCGGCTGCAAAAATCCTGATCGGAGCATCCCTAGTTCCAACCATTAAAAGACATCAATAAAACAGCTTGTAAACAATATGTCATGCAACATTAGAGCCTCATCACCGCCGCTGTTTAAATGCCGAGCGCGCCTCTCCTCGGGAGACCGGTCTCTTCCCCGTGCATGCACGCTGGTGTCCTCGTGGGTCCAGGAAGGGAGTGTCGAGTAGGAAGACTGCCGCACCCGTTACGGCTGACGGGCCACGATGCCGGGCCGTCGAGTCCCCCAGAAGCTCCGGGGGCCCAGGAGTAGGATGAAGCCGCTGGAAGAAGCCGCCGCCACTCGCTCCCGGACCCGAGAGGGGAGCGCATGCGGCCACCGGACTCCGCCCTTCCCTGGACCCTTCCTTTGCGAACACTGCCCTCCTTCACGTACCCCGCAGCACGACGAGGACGCCAGATCCCCTGTTTATTTTGAACACCTTTTCCCCGTGGACACTATTTTTGTTGATTATTGTTTAATAAAAACCTCTCCGAGGCCTGACGCCACGCCCACTGTGTCTGTCGTTTGCTCCTCCCGCCACAGTATAAATAATACAAATTGTCATCCAAAATCAGAATCTGACCGTCTGAAACTGGAGTTTGTTGATACTTCAATAATGTATTTAAAGAACGGCAATGAACAGATTATTGTGCTATTAGTAGAAAAACCTTTATATTGCACGTTATATATTGTTCTAAAGGTCACTGCATACCGAGTCCGAAATTTTCGTCCAAGTTTTTTGCACGTTAAAAAATAAATACGACCTCACGTTGTGTTAATCACGTTTACACACTGCCTCCGAAACTTTCGTTCGTCATAAAAAAATTCGGATCAGGTTCGATTTTCTGCATTTTCGCATTCATAAGCATTTTGATAGGTAAGGATGACGAATATGAAAAAACACATACAAACATTTCGGACTCTTAAGACCTTTAGTCTTTCCTTCTTTTTCCCTAGAGCTGATATGTGCAAAGTTTGGTGAAGATCTGACAAATGGCCTAGGAAGAGTTCAGAAAAAGAGGGGGTTTTTAACAGGTTAAGGATAAAGTTTATAGTCAATCATAAAAATGACTCTTGTTTGGGCTTAAAGCAAGGATTCAGAAAAATTCACATACGGTTGCTGAATTATTAGGGTTAAGGCTACAAGGGATCCGTATGGCGCTACTGGGCATACGCACATCAATACAGCGTCATTTTTGTCACACTGTATAACAATAATGACTATTTTGTCATTATTGTAAGGGGTAGGTTTAGGGTTGGAGTAGGTAGGTGTAGATGCTAATAAAAAAAATTATTTCATTGTTCATTTCAGAGCTGTATCCTTTCTAGCCACTACCAATTAGCTAACATGTAAAGTTGCTAATTATAGTTCCACCTTGTGGCTGATTTTCACAATATTTGGTAAGCATATACCTTATTAACCCGATTATAAGACGACCCCCCTTTTCCAGATGTACCTTTTGGAAAAAGACTTTTTGAAAACCAAATCTGGTGTTTTACTGAAAAAAAAAAAAAAAAAAAAATGTTGTCTTAAATTATTTTCACATTGCATATTTTTCCTATTTTAATTTTTGTTTTGAGAGTATGGTAAATACTGGTAAAATGTACCAATAATCATATTTAATCACATTAAATATAATACATATATAATTCAGATGGGCTACCTGTTATTTTAATGGTATATCAAAAAGTGTATATAACATTTAGGCTATCCATCTCATAGTAGCCTTCCAAACTTTTATTAACAGTAGAAGTGAAATCTTATTGTAGCCTTCAAATGTGGGTACTGTCTTACGTTTTAAAATCCCTTACAGAGGAAGTTTGGTCCCATCAGGCTAACATGACAGTCACGACTCACGCCGCTGTAAGCTTTTCTTTTTTCTTTTGTTTTCACTTGCGATGTTTACAACACACATTACATTACTTCATGGCACACTCGTTTTATGTGTTTTTGGCGCCACCTATTGTTGTGGGTGTATTATTGACATTTTAAAGTCTTGACCCTGAATATAAGACGACAGCGTTCTTTTAAGATGTATTTCCAAGAAAAAAAACAAATATTCGGGTCAATACGGGTAATCCATTTTTTTAAATGGTAAGCGGTTATTAACTGCTTAATTTTGATTGATCAAGTTCAGTTACAGTGCATCCGGAACGTTTTACAGCGCTTTCAGACTTATTCCAAAATGAATTAAATGGATTATTTTCCTCAGACTTCACCAGACACATGTGTCAGTCAGGTGGCATGTGTACCTCTTCTCCAGGCAGACGCGAGCAGCTGGGCTGGGTCTCTCCTCCAGGGGCCTCTCGTCGACGGCACACTGGACTCTGCTCAGCACGGAGCCGGGCACCTCAGCGCCGCCGGCAGGTGTCGTGTTCGACTCGCTCAGCAACAGCATCTTAATGTCCTGCAGGTCCACAGGCCCCGTGTCACTGGACCCCGCCGATGTCCCCTCTGGCTCCTCATACAAGCTTTCTTCAAAGCTGTCCGTCTCGGTCACCTGAGCATCAATGTGGCTCTGAATAATGTGCTGTAAGTACTCTACCTCGGTCATCTCCACCAGGCTGAGCTCTGAACTTTGACCCCCAGGCTCAGACACATAGACATCTGCGGCGCTCATCCTGAAGACATTTCAAAACACACTTCAGTCCAATCTGCTATAAAAACAGATCTCTCTGCATTTGTGTCTTATCCTGTTTAACTCAAAATATGTAGCATTAGCGGCAAAGTAAAAGGAGCTGTGGATTGCATGTTAACTAACTCTGTAAAGTAGATGTAATAAGACAGACATCAGCGTATGCAGAGGTGTAAAATACTTGAGTCATTTTACTTGATTACTTAAGTATTATTTTGGGGGATTTTTACTTTATTCAAGTACAATTTAAACTGACTAATACTTTTACTTGATTAAATTTCTGAAGAAAAAACAATACTTTTCACTCCTTACAATTTTATTTCAACTTAAAAGGTACATTACATTTTTATTTTATCTTATGCACATTAAATATGGTAAACAGAAGCTTGCTTGATGTGTAATAAACAATTAAAAGATGAATTATCCTTTTAGACTGACGTAGAAACACAAAACAAGTGGCCTTTCAAAACGTTAATGTTGTCTGTTTTAATTCTGTGACTCTCCTCGTTAATTCAACACATTCTGTCTGGAATATGTGTCTAACCTCTGCATCACATTTTTATTAAAAGTGATAGTTCACCCAAAAATGAAGATTCTCGTGTCGTCCCTGATGTTTATGACTTTCTTTCTTCAGATGAACACAAGTAAATGTTTTTAGTCTGTAATGCTGGGACCACTTCAGAAACAACACAAAGTTTATTAACATGAGTTACTGTCATATTCACTCGGTGCAGTTTCTGAAGCGTCATTTTCGGACATCCAAATATAAGAAGAGAGATGATTTAGATCTTAGTTTGTGTCGATCTGATAAATAAAAGTCATGTATATATATGTATATGTGGCGGTTGTGCTGTGGTTTCTCTAAAGCGCTTTGGGTGTAGCATTCGTTCATATATATATTCTTTACTTTCACTTGAGTAACGTTTTTGAGTACTTTCTGCACCTCTGAGCGTATGACATCAGCTAAAATTAAAATACTGTGATTATTACTACAGTAAAACTATCGGAACCACTCTAAAACATCCATCCATTCTCCAAAAATCACAACACATTCAACAACAAAACTAAGACTTTCTCTTCCTGATTGGCTATATTTTACAGAAGTAACAATCAATAATTAAGAACACAATAAACCCATTTTCTTCAAATGAAAAGAGAGATTTTTAGCTAAAACACTTCTAATAACTCTGGCTTGTTCCCGCGTTTCCCGCCTCGCACCCCGGTCCTAACGACCCGCCACTCATTCATAAGAGCATTCATGAGGGAAATTATGTCTCCAGAGCACGACACAAACGGACAGTTAACCGGTAAATGATTAAAGTGTTTACCTGACACACACACACCTGCTCTCAAACTGAACTCCCGATCCCCGCTCGCGCGCCGCTACCGTCCGCAGTGACGTCACACCCCGCCGTCCCTTTACTTCTCCTACTTTTTTTTTTTTTTTGGTAAAAATCACATTAAGGCCATAGTTAAAATCCAAATGATGCGATCCGTTTCAGGACTGCAACCTGTATTTTATTTTAATTTAAAAAAAAAAATATTCATAATCCGCGCGCACGTTCCCGCGGGATTTGTGGCCCCGCCCCCACCGCCAGGTTCAACCAGGACACCTGTTTATGCGCGGGATGCACTGTATTGTGTTTATTAAACATTATTTTTCATAGTAGCCTATGATCCGCACTCACAAAATAATCTTCTTTTTAGCGTTTATTTTACATGAGTCACCAGAATAAAACACCACCTGTGTTTTATCATATAGCCTAAAATAAACGCTAAAAAGAAGAATAGAAAATATCCTTAATTTTCTTTAAAAAGTTTAAAAGTTTCGAGGGGAGAAGGTAAAAAGCAATATAAAACAAATCATGCATGTTGCCATTCCTTCGCTCTGTAACTGAATGTAATGTTATAATATGCATCTAACTCTTTAGTATAATAAAATCAAGTAAATAACTATTCCTGTTAAGAGTGAATAGCTACAAACACAAAAAGCTTGTTTAAAAAGAAAGCATTCTTGGAATTATTTTAAGTGCACTCATTTATTTAGCCTATAAATAATAATAATAATAATAATAATAACTATGGTGAAGTCAACTAAAATGGGCCACGTTTTGGTAAATTACTTATAATACCATCATGGGTCTCTTAAATATATTTATATTTTTAAATGTGAAAAAGTATAAAGTTTTAAAATGATGAGAGTTAGAGTATCAGCAGTACCTTCTTGAGCCACGGCACAACATTCAGGTAAAATGGGACAATATAAAGAGAACAACACGGGTCATTTCTGCTTAAATCAGTTTATTTCAACAGTAAAGTGACACTATTGTCTTTAGTGTGCCATGGCAACACCATTAATGTATTTCATTAAATAGAAAGTTGAATGAATATTTCATTAAACAATGCAATTAAAAATGAACTGATCGTGTTGTATAGATGTGTGTTTTGGTGTCTTTTGTGTGCATGTGTGTGTGTATGCTTGTATTTTTCTTTTTAAAGATTTTGTATTGATACATATCTACAGTAGGCCTATAAACCTATTTTCACCCTCAATTTATGTCTAAAAGTGTGTGTGTGTGTGTGTGTGTGTGTGCAGTCCATTTTAGCTGAAAATTGTGGCCCATTTTAGCCATTTCTACCTAAAATGAGCTTTTTCACAAAAATCAAAGTTTCTGTCAAAACATTGTTCATAAGCCTTTGCTTTACTAGCTTACTTCTAATTGCTGTAGTACCCTTATTAGTGATGAATGAAATTGTCTGTCAGGCTCAATTATCTCTCTGACGAGCTTCATGTAACACTCTGACCAATACAAATTATTGTTACATGTCAGCAAGTGTTGAAGCAACAATGCAATATCAGTTATTGTGATTTTCTGTAAAAATTATAAAGAGATATGATGCTACAAACTTATTTGGCCCATTTTACCTGATATCATTTTATCTGATTTCACCCTATTATTTTATTAATAATTGTATTATTATTATACATTATTATGCATTTCGAAGAAGCTTTTATCCAAAACGACTTACAAAAGAGGAACAAATTACAAGGTCAGTCACAATGCCATTATACAATAATATTCAAGTGCTAAGATTATTACAGATTAAACAAGATTTTGATGCACATCTTTCTTATTAAATCGTTGTATTCCACCTTGTACTAGACTGATAGATTTCTTTAACTCCTTTTTTGAACATTTTCAGTGTTCTTAAATGCAATAATTACATTAAAATATTTTCTGATGTTTTGTCATGGTAGTGTCATGGAAATAAGTATAAAATAGTATACTTTGTTTTTGAGACAGAAAGAATTGAGAGAGAGAGAGAGAGAATGAACCGAGATCCACTCAGAAGAGAGGAGATCCTAAACGATGCAGAATGTAAACAGAATCAAAATAATGCCTTAAAAAGAGAAGTCATATACTTAAAAAACATAGTTTTCATCTCTAAATATCTTAAAGAACAGTTGAGTATGGCATTAGGGGAGATATAATCATCATTCAGCAATTTTTGTCTTGAAAATGTCCAGGTATTTGTATATTAAGAGGTCTTTTCTCTCTTATTTTTTGCTACATCACACCATAGGACAAATTCAACAGAGAATACAAAATGGCAATAGAAATGCTAAATTTGTAAACACCGTAAGATTTTCTGTCTGACGGAGTTGACATTAGGGTTGAGGGAACATAAGATTAAGGGATAAAACATATCTGTACATAAAAGACTTCATTTCTATTCTGATCATAAGTGTTCTGATAATTTTGGATAATTTGTTGAGATGTTTAAATGTGAATATTAAAATCGTGGTGAATGTAAATGGATAGAGGTGTTTTATTTGTTCATTTAACTGTTTTTAAAAGGTACCTTGTTCTCATAGCAGATGCACAGCACACATACTGCTCTGAGATGAGAGAAAACAGATCAGTTGTGCTCCAATGATAATACTTTACTGTGAATCTTGAAGCATTAACATACTGTTTGTTGTGTTTGTTTTAATACAGTAATTGATTCAGTGTATTTAAATGACAACAAATTCAGGTTTTCGTCAACTCCGTCAGAAGAATATTTTGATAATATTTGAGTAATTGTTGGTCACCACATTTTGTCAACACCGTCACGTGGAAAATGTAATCTGTCTGCTAACATGAGAATGCTCTTTGAAATGTTAAAACCATCTTGATCACAAAATAAGTGATGGCAAGGTAAAAAGCACCTTTCACAGCACATAGCTTAGTACATGTAACAAACAAATATATATTTCATTTGTCTGAGTACAAGGTTTTATTTTTCAATATTGCACTGTTTTGTCCCACCTCTCAAGAATCAGTGAATTGTTAAAAGCACTATAAAAATAAAGTCGACTTGACTGTATATTGTGTGCATTTTTGTGTTATTTCTTCTGATTTTGCTGTTGTTGTTCATACAATGGAAGTCAGCGGTTCCAATGTTGCTTGATTTCCAGTGTTCTACTAAATATATTATTTTGTGTTCTGCAGAAGAATAAAAACAAAGTATTGGAACCATGTAAGGGTAAGTGATCACAATTTAAATTTTGGGCAGAGGGACACAATAAGAGGCCATGAAGTGCACTGGTCAGGTTTTTAATGAAATCAGTGGACATTCCAAAAGATTCCATCTTTTGAGGTTCTGAATACTTACAAATGTACATTTAGAAAATGACATAAAAACCTATGAACAAATGTACACTGCTATTTATAGCTCGAGAACTTTTTTCATTGCAAGAGAAAAAAATTATGTTTACAAACTTTTGTCAGTAGTTAACATGACCATGTCCTGCTTCCACAAAACAAACCAAAACAATTTTAATAGTAATCAATTTGAAGTAATTCAGTTGGTATGGCAGGATGAACAAACCTTCAGCCTTTCAAGAAAATTTAAACAGTTTTATCAAAAACTGCTTGACTGACATTCATTGCTTCACTTTCCAGAACAGAAAACGAACACACGAACACACACACACACACACACGTGTATAAGAAGGTCTATTGATGCTTCAACTGGTAAATATTCATTTAAAGTTTCAGAGGGATTGTCTTTCTTCATTCAATCCATTCTAATTCTGAACATTCTGCAAACTGAAGTCCATCTATATTAACCGTACAGCACCCCATAGTTTAAATCATGACTACTCAGCCAAACACTGCAAGACCTGCTCCTATCATTTCTATATAGTCTGCAGTCAAGTGCTCTTGCATTTCCTCTATATTAAAAAACAAAACAATTTAAACAAATAAATCTCCTCTTCATCATATTTTCCCTCTTCTAGGTTCTTCCGGTCTACTTTCACACTCAACTCTTTGTTCCTCCTGAATTACACTTTGCAGAAGTTTAAAACAGTTACTGATGCTTGGCTTCTCTTCATGAATACAGCATCCACTATCATCCTTTATGATATGACTTGTCTTATATCAAGCAGTCCCATTCATTGTGAGAGTTGTGCCCGTGTCCCCGGGAAAGGTTCTGCCTGATCGGACCTCCGGGAGGAGTGGGGAGTAGTGGACCTGATAGTCGTAAAGGGCGTACATTAGTCTGTCTGAGCCGGCTCTCCAAATTTGTAGGTGGCTGCCCCAAATGCTGATGCTGTGGTTTCGTAAAGTGAGTGGGCGTGGTAGTGGAATGGTCGGGAAAATCAGGTGAATGTGTTTCATTATGATCGTCAAAACCCTCACAGTTTCGAGGTGAAGGTCTTCTCCGTCTATGTAAATCAACAGATGGTTCTCTTTGGCCCAAAAATTGTTGTGGTGCATCAAAGCAAGGTCCCCTTGCTTGTGCATTATTTTTATGATCCCTGGCATAAAACGGGCCCACAATGCCCCTTCTTCGTCCTCTGAATTTTTGAAGCCCTCTTGGTTGACCCTTGATTTCAGTATACTGCTGTCCTTCAAACCGGCTATGCATTGCCCCATGTGCTGGGTCCTGAGAGTGTGATGGAGCCGGTCTTGAAAAACCTGTGCGTATTCTGTCTTCTGCATCCTCTGCAGATGTTTGGTGGCAGTCAGGGCTTTGTAGTTCACAGATATCTTGTGCGTATCCACTTGGATCAGCAAGATGTGGCATATGAGATTTACTGGTTGGGGTTGTGTGCGAGTCTCTGGCGTCAATCTGTCTCTCCGATGGCCCTTCAACATTAGGAATGCTCATTTGTTTAGTTGAATTCATTAGATGGATTCTATCATGTATGACCTGACGCGAACCCCTGTGACCACCCCTACCTCGCCTAAAACAACGTTGTCTTAGAGATGGGTCCTTTGATCCAACGGGTTGAGCAGGTCCCGGACTCTCAAATATCTCTTCTGTAAACGGTCCTCTGGGTGGAGGATCTTTAGTCAGGGCTTCGTACCTCACAAAACCTGAGGATTGGCCCCTAGGTCCAAAGTTCGTAGAAGTACCAGAATTACCATCCCTAGGCTGAGCAAATTCAGGACTTCTCTGTTTCATTCCAGACGGACGCTCTCTCAAAGGCTTCCACTTATCAAAGGTGGAAGGGTGAAAGTGCTCTCTAGGATTAGGAGATCTGAAATTGCCCTTGTGCACAGGAGGAGGTCCTAACAGTGACTCTCTTTGCTGAAACTGGACAGATTCATCCTCATGAAAATTCTGCCCTTGCTTATGAGATGTGTATTTTTTGTGACATAATCCAGCGGTTTCAGGTTCTTCAAAGTTGCATTCAAGTGACTGGTCAGGTCTGGGTTGCTGACTTTGATGAACCTGATCTGTCGCTTCCACTGGAAACCTTCTGAGCCTGCGGTTTGGATGTTTTTGGTGAACAAACTTGCCTGTGGAGAATTCTTCCTGCTTGTGAGATACATAAGGTTGACTGTTGCTGTCTGCATCATGCATAAACTTTGCTCTTTTATTTTGAGGCAGTTCTCTAGAATAGAATTGATCCGTGTCAGATTGTGATGAATTTCTGTATTGTGAACGGAAAGCTCTTTGAGGGTAATCTCCTGAATGTAATTTGTCTGTCTCATTATGTGAATAATTTGGTTTTAGCATCGATGGCGTGTTTCTCTTTTGATCAATCTGGCCAGGCTCAGAAAACTGATCTGTTTGGTTATGTGGTGGCTGGGTATCATGGTGAAACACGTCTGTCTGAATCACAGATGGCTGTAATGCTGGCGAGTCTCTATGTAAAGGCAAGTCAGTAGCAACGTGGCAGGGTGTAGGCAGTAGCGCTCCTTGTTTAGAAAAGTCAGTTTGACTCGGGGGCAAATTCTCCCTCTTCATTTCAGACAGGACAGAAAGTGGCTGATTTTTGTCAACTGACTTATTTAACAGAGGCTGTGAAGAACCCTGCCCAAAATTTTGGAACGTCTGAAGTCCCTGGTTTTGATCAGCCTCATATTTTGTATTTGGAGGACCACCTTTCTGAACTTCTGCCAAACGCTTGTCTTTGCAATTAGCAGCCTCGCCCTCCACTTTAACACTCCGTCCTGATGGGTACGCAGATTGAATGCTATCACTGTCTGGCACCTGGCCAGACTCATGTGAAGATTTAGTGATATGCTCTGACAGGTCAGTCTTGCGTGACTGGTCACTGTCACCATGTGAAGATTTGTCTCTCCTGCTTGAGTGCGAGACGGGGGAATAATGACGTCTCCTTCGATACCGTGGGGGTGAAGATGAGTCTCTGTGATGGTGATGAGGCCTTTTCCTTGATGAGTTCACTCCTTTTTTGTCACTGTAACCTCCCCTAGAGAGATGCCCTGCAGAGTGTCTACTTCTATGGTGCTTGTCTGAGACGTCATTAGAGGATCTAACTGCACGCGATGCTCTTGAAGACGCCCTGTCTTGGTGGGATGACCTGTGTTCGTGCTGTGACCTGCTCCTTGATGACCTATAGGTGCTCAGAGTGGACCTTCTACTGCCTTGATTTTTGTGGGTGTACTCTGAGTGTGAGCATTTAGTGTTCTTTAGCTGTGCGCTTTTAGTGTCTGGTGATCCTTCTTTGGACATTGCTTTATCAGAAGCTATTTTCTCTTTCTTTGTGGTAAAAGATTTGTTCAGGACTGCATTCGTGGCTTCCTCTGTGTTTAATAATTTCTCTGCACTTTCTTTATCTATAGCCTCACATTCAGCATCATCAAATGGCATATCCTGGCTAGTTTTTTGACAGATGCGTGGATCCCTATTCTGATGAATTATTGGACAGTAGGGTGTGTTTTCTATGCTTTCCTCTTCATCCCTATCAAAGTGTGTTGGTGACATTAGAGCTTTAGAAACAGAGAAATGGGCCATGGAAACACCAATTGCTTCCTTCTGTAGGCGTAGAGTTTCTGTCTGTTCTTCTAACTGCCTTTTCTGTTCCTCTATCTGCCTATTCAACTCTTCTAGAATTCTTTGCTGCTCAGATAATGTTGTAACTGAGGTGTTATCCTTGTAATGTGACGTGTTATTTTCACAGACGGTGGATTTGTGAGGTATAGCTTTACTTGTGAGGTAATTTTGCATCTCCTCAAACATCGTCTCGTCCTCTGGATCATAAGCTATATCACTGGTAACTGTAGTGGTCTCTTCCTTGTTTTTAGCCTCTGATGCTTTCGGTGTATTATTTCTGACAGTAACACCATTAGCAACTGCACTGTACTCTTCCTCAGGGTCGTATGGTCTATCATCATCATCAGCCACTGAAGATGGACCTTTAGGCTCCAAAACTTCAGCTGGACTGAAGGAACCCATGACCCCATTAGAGCATGCCGGATCATACTCCTCGGGATCGTAAGGCCTGTCATCACCCAATATCACTGCATCATCATCTTTGCAAGTCTGTGGACAAATCTGAACCTTATCTGTCAATGAGCTTATCTTACACTCTGTGACATCTGAGGGTTGATTCTTTTGTCCAAATAATGTGTTAAGGATGGTTTGAAGTGGGGTAGTATTGGTGGAGTCTTTGGATGGGCCCACAGTGACAGATTGGGTGGCATTTGACACGCTAGGGAGAGAAGATGGGGCACATAGAGAGCTGGCAGGGCATGATGGGTCTGGTAACCCAACTGAAGGTAAAGATCCAGCAGGATTTGAGTTGAGGAAGATGTCAGCATCACAACAAGCCTTTATGCTATGTTGTCCAGGATCATTTAGTGAAGTAGGATTGCTGGTTCCCTTCGCATCCGAACACATCAAGGACCTAGAATTCTTTTCGCCAACATCTTGTGGTAATCCCTCGGGACGCTTCGGCTTTTGACAGACTGCTAACCCTATTAGGAGATTCGGGTGATTCTGTTCAAGCCCTAAGAGAAGTCATAACATAAAACAGGTTAAAATCATTAAAGTCTGATGTCAGAACCGATCAGTGTGCATCTGTTCGTGATATACCTGGTCCCTCTATGGGAAGAAGCACCGCAGGGATGGACTGTTTTGTACTCAGAGGAATGAGGTAAAGATCTTTGATGTGTTTACAAATATTAGAAACAACCCCAAATCTTCTACGACTGTTGAAATATGAAAACAGAGAAACATATGCAACCTCTTCCTCTTCAGATGATGGATGGAAGCGGATTAATGACAGCTCCTGCATTCAAAGAAATAGTGCAAATAGGGCATTAACCTTAATAATGTGCATTTAATATAATTAATATATCAGAATTATTATTATTAAATTTGAAGTCACGGTCTTACCTTTGCCTCTGATGTCTTTATCAAATCAACATATTCCCACACAGTTTGAGGTAATATCCTTCCTCCTATGTGTATAGTGTCTGGTAAGTCCTGAACAGTGAAAATGCACATATTTAACACCCACTGACCACATTCAAATACAGCATATTTGGAGAAAATAATTAATAAACACAATTTTAACTTTTATTTAGTTAAGCTTAAAAGGCTAACCTCTTTTAGAAAGTTAGGAGAGCCAGAAATCAGGTATCCATTTGTGACGAATTTGGCCACAGTTGGCATGTTAAGAAAGCCTTTCCATAAAATGTTCTGCTTGGATAAAAACTGTTTTGTTCCTTTATCACAATCTGCCAGCCTTGAAAGAGACGGAAACACTTGATTAGAATCAATAAAATATTTGTGCCATGTAAGTTTCAACAATTGCTTGCATTGGTTACGGTTGAAATGACAACTGACAAAACTGTCTGCATGCACCTTGTCGTTGAACCATATGAAATGTCCAGTGAAGCTGGCGGAGGTTTCATGAGGATTGATTTTGGCATAGGAGCGGGCAAAGGTACGGACACATGAGGTGGATGCGTCTCTTTCAGAGATTCTGGTGCGTTCTTCACAGGGTGCGGATGCTGCTGTGGGATTGAGGCAGACTCTGGGCCGGCAGACGATGGCAGGGCTTGTCGGTATTGTGCCCTACGGGGGTCTCTTCTTGAGATGGACACAGTGGGAACTGAAGGAATCAACACAGGAGAGAAATCTGCCGAGGGTATCTGTGAGTTTAGGTCCTCCCCACTGGGAGAAGCAGGGGACTCGATTATATCAGAGTCCAGCGCTGGGGAACCCAACGCTTCATCGATCATGTGAACAACACAGGAAGATTTCTCCTTTTCTGTCTCATCTTTGGTCATTGTCATCTTGGGTTTCTTGGTTTCGGGATCATCATCAGTGGATACTTGGCCTGCAGGTAAGAAATTCATTTGTAACAAATTGTACTGTAAATAAATTATAATTGCATAACTTTATAACGATTTTTACAATTTCTTAAATTTCCAGGTAAACAAACAAACTTCACACGCACTGCTTTCGAAGGTCATACCTGTACATATCCTGCAATTAAGGTCAAAGAGATGGCGCTTATGTTCTGCTGTAGTGTCTTTCAGCATGCAGCTGATCACATCTGGAGCACCTACGCATATTTCCTTCGCCTGAGGCAGCTTCAGAGATGATTTCTCCTCCTAAGGGTAGACACAATGCTTGATCGCTCAGAGAAGAACAGAAATGCCACTGTGCTCTAGCCAGTGAAGGGAATTAGCCCTAATATAAGGATGTGTTCTGGTTCACTTGGTCCTGACCAAAATAGAAAATTACACATTTAGTTCTGGTTTGTGGTGTCATTTTTAACATTGAACCTAAAGACTCCAGTGGCGGAGCCAGGATGTTTTCATAGGGGTGGCCAGGGAGAGGCCAGCAAGCAGTCGGGGGTGGCACAGAAATCTTCATCATTTCAAATAATAACTATAAAGTATTGGACTGTTTTAGTGCCTAAAACACAACTGAATACAATTAATTTCTACTACATTGCATTTGAGATATTTGTGAATTAGATCCAAGGAATGCTGAGTGAATATGACAACTTGCGCATTATTCCTCACCTCCAGGCATTTTAATAAAGGGGCTCATTATAGCTTTATCGCTCAGTCAGCTTGGTTCTGGTCCTCAAAACCCCCAAAAGCTTGTTCTCCGTCATTGCATACTCATTGATGAGACATGCAGATAGTGATAAGAATTGGTTAACAAAAATTTAAAAAAAAATTAAAAGGACGGAAGTCAACAGCACTTAAATGCCAGCAAGTAAAATGAGTTATTTTATGCATTTAAGAAAAAACAAAGAAAAAACATCAGCTTGCGCCTTATATTGTGATCTCGAATTGCACAATATTTTAGTACATGCATTTGAGAGACGTTCTTTAACGTGATTCTATACATGCATGCACTAATCGCCTTCTTGGTAATTTCATGACTTAACTGATGACAGAACTACTTTGTATGCTCAGTTTCTTGCGTGCATTATTTATGATGAAGCGATATAGAGCGTGTGCCTTATATTCACGTAAAATAGAAGAGTGTGCGCCGTGAGCACAGTAAAACAGCTCTCAGGACAGGAAAGTTTGTTTTACTAACATATAGCCTAACAACATCTCATAAGACCGCAGTTCACTGTTGATCTACTGAAGCTCATTTGGCACGTTCCTTTCCGCACGCGTCTGAAAAGTCTGCTGTTTGATGTGGTCATAAAGAGATACAGCATTTCCACGTCTTAAGTGCATTTCTTGTCAGGAAAAAAGGGAGAGAAACTGCAGTTTTGAGTGGGGTGTCCACGCTTAGGTCAGTGGTGGCCATGGAGTCACAACCTGACTGGACTACTTTTATATTTTGTGACTGAACTTAAATAAAGCAATGCTGTATGCTAGGCTAAATGTGCTTGTTGTATGTACACATGGTGGTTTTTTAAAAAACAAACAAAGTTTTTAAACAGCATTAGGAATTCAATTCCACACACAAATGAATATCTGCTGCAGGGAGACTGCACCAAACTGTAATAGGCCATATGAAGTTCATGTTGCTCGTCACAGCTCCATGACAAGAAGGGAACATTTTGGTCCAAGCTGTGTTCATATTTCAGTCGAACTGAACCAGAATCTGTCTGGAAGTAGACCGAGACTCAGCTTTTCAAGGGGTCCCAGCCCACTCGTTTGGTGCGTACCAAGGTTCGGATGGCAGCATTCATACTTGTTCAAATCAAATCTAACCTGCCAGTGTGAACACACCCTAAGATTGCTGTGGTGGATGATCTGCAATGTCGTTTTTAACGGTGTCTAAACCCCAGCTAGAGCGCAGCAGATGAATGATAAAGGTTATGATTCCCTGAAACATGTAAGAAACTAAGCATCAGCTCACTGAAGGAGTGGTTGTGCTCGGCGTGGTGTCTACGCTCATCACTTTCTCAGGAGGAGTAGCTGGTTCCTCCACATCCTCAGAAAAAAGGGACGGTTCCTTCTTCACAGAGATCTGAAGCAGTGCATCAGCAGCGGGTTCCTGTCAAAATCAGTCAAGAACTGAAATGCTACACATTGGCTTAAAATGAATTTGTTTGTGATGTCACAGTACTTTACCTCCTGCTGACTCAACTGAATGAGCTTCACTGAAGGCATGTTTCCTTTCAAAACCTGATGACACAGTTCCTGAAAACAATACGCCATCAGAATAAATTCATGATTCCACACATTATAAAACATTTCAATAGAATAACTGTGTACACAGTAAACTGACAAAACTAACCTTGTTTTTGGGATCTTTCAAGGTGAGGACGAGATACTGGTATTTATTCTTATACTCCTCATCTGTTGTGTAACACATATTGAACATCTCTTTCTCCATGTCCACTGCCAACTTTTCAATTTCACTCTCAGAAATCTCCAAATCATCACTCTGACTGAACCTGATGAAGACAACGACAGGATTATTAATATAGCTGTTACCACAAATGGTAAAATATGGACTGAATATAGAATGAGTTTAGGCAAAGTGGTCTCTAAAACCATAAGAATAATTACTTATAATGCAACAAAACTGATTTTAACTTGACTAATGTGTGACACTGCCACCATATTGATATTATAATATTGTCATACTATGACACCAAGTATGCCAAAGCATTCCAGAGATTGTTATTACTAATAATACATACATAATTTTCTCTATTCCTTTATACCTCCCTGTTCTAGCTTGCATTTTCTAAATGTCTGAAATTTTGTATTACTAGCAATAGCAACTACTAGAATTGTGTGTACTGCCTCTTTATGATAAATGGCTTCTTGTATTCTTCATTTGCAAGTCTCTATTTGGATGAAAGCATGTGCTAAATGAATAACCTGCCCGAACACACCTGCCTGGAAGTTTCTAGTAATCCACCAGACTGTGATTAGCTGCTTCAGCTGTGCTTATTCAGGATTGGAGCTAAACTCTACAGGATAGTAGCTTTTAATTTTTATTTTACCAAAAATTGTAAATTGTTGACACTCAATTTGGCCGACATAGGAACATTAGGTATCCTTTGACTCCGTATGCCTCGTGAAATAAATCAAAAGATCAGTCTCATGATGTTAGGCCAAAATTACTATGTTTCATTTCCATATTCCTTGACCAGCAGGTGGCACTATACTAAACCTGCTTTAATTCATTCACAAAAGAGCTGTGAAGATACAACCGGTGTGCTCAGTTTCATTGTTGCAGCTTTATACAAGAATGCTTTGGTATTTCAGAAAACTTTTCATGACTTTTTGGCAACATGATCTATCCATGATGATCTGAGCCAGATTTATTGAAGACCTAATGAACGATCTGGGAGTTTGACAAAATCGATTTGGCATTGGCTCTGGAAGTGAATCTTCTAACTGTTGGTTAAAGGTTCAAGATTTTTATAACTACTCTATGTATGATTCTATAGACTCCACAAGAAACAGATGCCGATGATGACTGTTAGTGCTTGATCATTTCAACATTTATAACAGGATTTTTGTTTTTGAAAATGAAGTGTTTGAATGAAGACATGACTAGAGACGAGGTAGCTTTCTCTGACCTTCTGCAGAGAAGTGTGCTCAGTGAGCGGCGAATGTTTTGTCTCATCAGGAGAGGACAGGCGCGAGGGGCCACAGTGGGCTCATCTGCCCAGGGGCCACAGGTCACCACTTCTGCGGCTTCGCTGGACTCTACAGGGGCCTTGGATTCAGAGGACTTTTTAGGAATCGATAAAGGACTTTTACTGAGAGCCCCTTTCAGAAGCTCCAATCGTGGAGAGCCTGGCATGGTTTTCTTTGCTCTTCCTGGAGTGCACTTCTTAACTAGTGGGGCTGCAGGAGCTTTTTCAGAAGAGCAAATACCCGGAGTCAGATCTGAAGGTTGGATCTGTGGTGTGCTTGTACTGCACTCAACTTCATCTTTCTCTTTAACGGCTGAAAGAAACAATAAAGAGAAAGAAATAAAACACCAAAAGAATATAGAAAAATCAGGAAATCCTAACCTAACGAAACCCAAAAGTGCTAGTGTGAAAGCACTGGGGCTGCACAATACTGAAGAAAACTAACATTGACTTATTTTGTTTTTCTGCAATACGACAATACGATTTTCACCAGAGGACTTTATGAACAGCTCAATTTATTAAGAATGAATCCTTCTAGATTGAATAGGGTGATTTTGTTGGGGAGTGTGGCTATACAGAAAATATATATTTTTTTTTTAAACTGTAAAATGTATTTTTAACTCAAGTTTTTTTTGTGTGTGCATGCATGTGAAATCCTTTAAGGTCTTCAAGATTTGGGAAAAACTTGAAAATTTAGGGTGTTCATAAGTGGCATGATTTTGAGATCATTGATTTCGATATTGTGATATAAAACATAAAAAAATAAGAAACATTCTAATACTGTAAATTGGTGTAAAAAATTGAAAATATACAAAATGCAAAATTACAGTACTAATATATGTCTTAATTTATTATTTTAATATAATGCAGCCCATGATATCAGTGTCTCAGAACAGCTCGATTCACAGTAAATGAATCAAACCGGTAGAGTGTGGAATTATTTAATTAAATCACATCTTTCAGATTCACATCTTGACTATGGACTGTGAAAATGACTCTGAAACCTCTATGTAGATTCATTAGCTGTTACATATGTGAATAACCTTTATTCAACATAACAGTCATTCTTGATCACATGAGATGTTTCATGGGTGGGATTACACTAATTGTGAAAGTGCGTGCACATACACCATTTTTATGAAAGATTGAAATTTATTAAGACACTTAACATACACAAGTTTTGGGAAGGTCAGTTTTTTATGTGCAAATTACTCAATTTACTCATTTATGATGAAAAAGTTTTATAAATGAAGGCCCTTTTAATATGCAGTACATTGTTATTTTCACTTGTTTGCACACTGTATAATTATCAGTAACTTAAACTGATATTTTAGTATACTGATGTTTAACGTTTTGGCAGAGTATGTGTTGGCAATAAAAATTGTTACATTATTTGTAGCTCGACAATTCAATGTCTTCATCTTACTTGACTCCAACAAGGGTTTAAATCCAGTATAATCTGTGGTCCACGTTTATTTTTGCATTATTTAATGATGTTGTGCTGCACAGGATTGTGAACGTACCACACTGCAGTAAGATGAATCATATATGTTGGTGAAATAACTGACTGATTGACCTGTACAAATGCACTGCTCATGTTTTGTTTCTTTCTTTTTTTTTCCATCTCTGTGAATAAAGGCTTGTTCATACCAAAAACGATAATGACAACTAATACCTATATTTGCATCCACACCAGCCAACGATTTATCCAAAGCTTGCACAATGTGGTTTGTAAATGGTGAAAAGGAGGGGGAAGAATCCGTCACTTTGCTTAGAGTTTCGCTTTTGAGGACTAATTTTATTCATGCTTCTGTATAAATCAGTATCAGTTTTTGCTGTTATTGTCTGTTCAGAATCATGACAGCTGTGCAGAAACATGTGATGCTTACTGTGTCTGATTTAATGGTCCATGCAAATGCATCATTTTCAGTGTAAAGCAACTCTAGTTGTCTAAATCTGAGAACCTAAAACATTTCATTGAACCAAATGTATGTTTTGCCCTGCACTATTTTGCACACTGGGCCCATCTCACTTAATATATATCAGTTTGACTCTGTGTCAATTGCCAGTTAACCTCAACAGCATCTTAGAAACGCCAAACCACAACAGCCTTCCAGATTACTGCCCTATTCGTTTTTTTTTTTACTTGAAAAATGTAATTGTGTAAATACTGACCTTGAAATATGATCATCCAATGTTTGTTACTACACTAAGAAATCGAGCTGAGCAGAGGTGTGTGAGAGAGTGTGTGTGTGTGCAAGAGAGAGACAGAGCGCACATTTACATGCACACCAACATGCTGATAACTATAAATCAACAGATTTGTGTGCAAGCTAATAACCCAGCAAGCAAGAAAGCAGTTTACAAACATTTCTCAGAAAAAAATCTATTTCCCAGTAATGACGTTATCATCTGTGTATATGACTCTTAGTGTATTCCATCTATTATGAGAGTTGTGTTAAACCACATTGTTTTAAACCTGCATGAATTCCTTTCTTCTGTTGAACACAAAAAATATATTTTGAAAAAACTATTTGCGGGTGAACCATCCCAGCCTTAAATCTAGGGCTGCCCTCAACTAAAGAGTTTTCTGGTTGACTAGTAGTCAATCATTTGAAGCATTAGTCGAATAATTGCACGTTTATTGATAAACCATTTAAATCATTAATGAGCCTTTAATTGCCTGCATATCCTAATAAGTGCTGAAGCGCACACATAAAGCTTGCCATAGCGCATCGCAGAAGTAACGATTATTAATGTGTCAGGGAAAAACAGTGAGGCGGCTGCATTAACATTTTAAGAATTTATAGATAAACTAGTGCTTTCTTTGTTTTCGGTTTAAGAGATGTCGGTAACACTGACTCATCATCAATAGTGGCCTGTATGCATGTTTCATACGGATACATAATCTGAGAATATCTTTTTCATTTGAATTGGTTCATTTGAAAGCAGACATCTTTCTATATTCACTCTCTATAGATATGTTTTCATATCTGTAAAGCAAGTATACACGGAGAGCACATCCTGTTTGCTTTATTTTACAAAAGCGCAACGTTTCTTTGTTATTCTGAGTGCACACAAATAAATGTAGTCTTTACAGATTTGAAAGATGTATTACTCTTGATATGACCAAAACTGACGGAGTATTTTAAGAGCAAGTGAGCGCACCAGCGCCTCCATCTGTCACACTCCACACAGAACAGCGCACATTTCTCTAGATTAACATCAGATTGAGCGGCCATGTAAAGTTGCTACTCCAAACCTATTTCAGATAAGCCATATTTGAGGTGGATGAATGACAGGTGAGCGTTTGGATGTCTTGTATTACCACACAGACCAGCTGTTAACGATCTGTCCGTCACGGATTGCCTGACTTCACCACTTCCTCTGGATTTCTTCATTTATTTTCTGCGACTAAAGCGACTACTTAAATTTTGGTCGACCAAGCCTCTTCACATCGACTGTTAGGGAGCAGCCCTACTTAAAACCCACATACATGTACTCCAAGCGTCAGCAGGAGACGTGTAGCGACTCGTTCTCCTCATGTTTGCAGACATTACCTCCTGCGGCTGCACAAGACAACACTTCTTTATAATTTCTTGGGTCAAGAAAGAGTTGAAGAGTGCAATATATTTTCTCAGTTAACATCATGTGTTGTCAGCTTAACCATATTTGGTTTAAGAATGTAATTGCGTTCACAGAGAGAGATAGCGTGTCTCCTTGTGTCTGTGAGGAGAGTATATGATACATACTGGGTTTGTAATCTGGAGCAGGAGTGGATGGTGAAGCGGACTGTACAGGCTCAACGACTGTAGCTGAACACGGAGACTCTTCATCCGTTTCTTGCTTGCTCACACGCTCTTCCTGTGCCGGCGTCTTACTGATCTTCACCTTGAAAAGCTTTGCAAGAAATGATCGTTTCTCGCTCTGAAATGTGAAAGCATAAGAGTGAACGGAGTACACAGCTACAGTAACAAACTGAATAGATCCTAAATGTGATGCGATTCCACAACCTAATCAGTTTTATTTCACGTTGTTTATTTTTCCATTTAAATGACATTTTTTAAAGTGACACTCATCAACCGTTCTCTCGCTGATGACTGTCACACTTCACTATTCATATATATTTATAAAAGAAGAGCATGCCGAGGCCGGCACGGCTGAGATACATGTGGACCATCTGTGGTTGTCTGCTTTTGTGGAGTAATCTGTGCTGGAGTAATCTGTGCTGATCAGATGCGTGTAGCTCCAGCAAACCAGTCTCACAACACAACCGAAGTGTTTCTCCCTTTCACTTCGAGTGTATGACAGCTTATTCTGCATTGACTGCTCTTAGCTTTCAGAAAAAAAGTGAATTATTGCTATAAATGTTGGAGATTTTCAAGTCGGTAAACAACCACTACAATATTCTCTCACACACAGGCATTCAGTAGGGTCTGTAAATCCTCCCGTATATCTGTTATTCAAAGTCTGATTTAAAACCTTTAGTCTAAAACACATTTTATAAAAAAAAACAAAAACAAGAATATTTAAGATTATGCACTATTCACATTATATAATCAAATAAATAAGTTTGGTTAATCATGTTATGTTCAAGAAATTGTTAACCATTTCAAGTTCACATGAAAATAGTCAAATACAGCATTTACACACACTTCCTTTCTTTTTTTCCAACTTATAGTTGTTCTGCAGCAAAGGAAGTAAATTTGCCCTTTCAAGTTGATGCTAACAGTTCTTACAGGTTTATTACTTACAAACCCTCTAGTCTGTCTATAAAATATAGTGTTGGAGCAAATTATAAATAATTCAAATCAATCAGAAAAAAAAAAACATAAAAACGCTGGTGGGGAAAGAGTTGAAGTTGCCAGCCACTGCCAGCATTTTTGATGATTTTCACCTAAATATGACAGCCCTGAGAATATTTTCTGCTATGAATATATGAACATATTATATATCAAAATAAATAATTGAGCCTCTGCTTTTAAACAAACAAAAAACTATTTTATTCTATCTTCATGTGTTCATGTTTTATCACCACTTGAATGCAGAGAGGTTTCAACAGAAATATTGTCTATCAAAGTAGTGCATTTTCAAGCAGAATTCATTCAGATATCATATTCTTTCACCTGTAAATAATTATATGAATAATGGAAATTGCATTCAATAAACAGAACAAGCAGACAGACAGACACACACACACATTTATACACAAACACACATAAATAAATAAATAAATACACACACACACAGTCAGGTCCATAAATATTGGGACATCGACACAATTCTAACATTTTTGGCTATATACACCACCACAATGGATTTCAAATGAAACGAACAAGATGTGCTTTAACTGCAGACTGTCAGCTTTAATTTGAGGGTATTTACATCCAAATCAGGTGAACGGTGTAGGAATTACAACAGTTTGCATATGTGCCAAACATTTCATTTCAGTCATACTCTATTGCGTTTATTTCTCCCCTCCTTTTACAGCATTAGCATTTTAATCTTATAGATGTCCTGAGAACTAAAAACTGTTTATTACACAGACTGTGCCAATATCATGTACCAAAAGCATCACTTGGTGTCTGAATGTAGTTTGGGCTCCTCATGCTATAAATATTGTCATATGTCATGCAAACAGTCTGTTTTTCTTCATTAGTAACATGCAGTTATATAGCTGTTGGATTTTATCCTTAGCTCCTTGCATTCTTATGTAGAGAACAGGTTAAGTAAAAATATGAATATGCAATATACAGTGCATATATTTAGCAAAATGCTCCTCTTTATAGTTTTTTTTTAGCTGACTGATGAGCTTATGGACGCCGAATGGTTATTCTGAGGTAAATGTATTACTGCGTAACATTGTTTACCAGCAGTTTGAAACACTGAATGAGCGAGTACATGAGACATTTCAGTAAGTTGCACTGTATCTTATAATATACCTTCTGGTGTCCATTCATGTTCATTTTGTACTATAGCAGTAAAGAGAAAGCTCTAAGTTCACGTGCTGCTTGGATCACTCACGCCACGTTAAGGAGCGCCAAAACGGTATTTATTGTTTGAATTTCGTTATGAATTCGGCAGAATTTAAAAGGTAACAGAGCACAAAGCCTATTGCAATTACTGTATGGCAAGTGCACTGCAAATAATATGAAGTTCACTTATTAACAGAACAGCATATAGACTAAAGATCTTGATAAGAATCCATATTAGCATCGATTATAGACGAGAAATGTTGAATGTTGTTCATGTGCACACAGCTGACAGCTTTACCTGTAGGGATGTAACGATTAACCGCGAGATGGTTGAAAATCGATTCAAATCGGTTGAGATGCTAAACAAATCGTGATTTAATTCGTTTATATGAATGTGTGTCTGGGGGGAACTTACTGTCTTTAGAAAAGTTTAGATTAGAACCATTCTGTTTTTGCTTCAAATGGCTAAATTATACAATCTAATTTAGATTAAAGACTCGTGTTGCATGTATGCTGCATCTTTGTTTGGATCATGATTAAAATGCAGTGGTTGCCTCTAATTTTAAATGGAAAGAGCACAGACAAAGACTTATTTTGTTTATATGAAGAGATTTGTTTTATTTGTGTTACGTAGTGGATTTGGAGCTTGTTTTAACATTTCAATTTAGTTTTATTTACATTTACATTATATTTACATTTTGTTATTTAGCAGAGGCTTTATCCAAAGCGAATTACAAATGAGGAGAATAGAAGCAATCAAAACCAACAAAAGAGCAATGATATGCAAGTGCTGCATTAGTATATTATTATAGTGTTATATTTCAATTTCACAAAGAAACGTGCTGCATTTTGTCCAAACAATAATAAAAGGACACATTTCATTTATAATTTGTCTTAAATCTAATTTTGTAAAAACAATAAAAAATTGTGAATCGAATCGTGAATTGAGTGAATCGTTACATCCCTATTTACCTGTTGTAGTTTATGAAATAGACACTCACTGCTCGAATTGAAGGGGGGCTGGGGGGATCCGGGACCCCCCATAAGGCATTAGGGACCCCCCATAAGAAGTAAAAAATAGACTTAGGGGGGTCCCTCAGACATTTTTACTTGGAGTAAGCCATTTAAAAGAAGAATAGTAGCTTATCTCTCTTTGTTATGCAACATTAAATAGTATATAGTTATGCATATTATGATCAAATATATTGTTTATTTTGTATAAATTGTATATTGCGAGACTAACCCCCACCCCCACCAAAAAAAAAAAAAAAGTCTGATGGTGGGGACCCCCCATAAGACTTGATTCAATTCGAGCACTGTAGACACTGCGTTTCTGCACTTACTCCGGTGTCCTTCACACATCTCCGTCATTTCCAATCCCTCTCATGCTGCACAACTGGAGCTGCTTTTAGCAGATGTGCCGTCAACACTGGTCTTCGGCAGAAATGAGGACTATTTTTCCACTAAAACTTTGATGCGCATCGTTCCAGTTTATTACGTCAAAATAAAAGATGTGATCGGAAAACAAACAGGGCATTTTTTTTAAATCATACCATGTAAATTTATATAGTCGCCAGTGGCGATCTTAGCAAAAATGTCACTTAAATTTTTTTTTATTAATATTTTTGGTCGCAATGGCAACCGTTTTAGGTGCAGTCTAGAACTGTAAACCAATGTCTTCTGGCAGGATAATCTAATTAAAGTTTTTGGTCAGCAGGATATGGGCACAATTTAAAACAGAACATTCTTCAAAATGTTGTCTTCTGTGTTCTGAATCATGATAGTGATTAAATGATTTCCCTTCCTTTTCCTGACAATGTAATCATCTGTGTTATGATTTCTACCACAGATCGGAGCTACAATGAAAGAGACTAAAATAATATTTACCTTGAGAGGCAGGTCAGCTGGTGGGGCACCAGGCTTTGCCTCAATTTTGGGTTCAGAGAGAGACTTCATGGCCGCAGCTGCGTGCCGCACAATACACTGATGACCGCAGTACACTGACTCTGGCAGAGAGTCATTACTGCAGCCTGGACCAATGCATTTAGGTAATGCCGCCTTCATCTCCTCCTCCACCGGCTGCTTAATCTCCACCTAAAACCCAAGACACAGATTAGATAAAGTAATCCGTGCGCAATTTAGAATCTTATGTGTGTTGTTATGTGACAATTGCATAAAAACCCTAGGAGGAGTAGGGGGCGGCGATCTGGCGATTTTATATCATGACCTATCTTGTAGATGTCCACAATGTAGTTTTCAAATGAATCATACAGATTGTTGTCTTATGTACTATAAAATGATCCTATTTTGTCCATATCTAAATAAATCCACACAGCTTTCAGTTGGCAGGATTTTTTAAAGTTATTAACAACTTAGAGCGATGAAGAGACATGGATTAATCAGACAGGAAAGCGTGGGATGTGTCTGATATTAAAAGGAGTTAAGAAAAACCAAAAAGGCACAAAAGAAAAAAAACATCCATAACCCTTGAATTGCTTTAAAACTAGACAAAGACTATAGTTTTCTCTACACTGGACTGTACAGAGTGGTATTGTGTCATGCCTGTAAGCTTTCTTTTGTCTGTGGGACACAAAAGAACATTTAATTCCTCCACACAATGAAAGAATTTAAAACATGTTTTTTGTTTTTAACTAAACACAAACGTCATACAGATTTAGAACGACATGAGGATGTGTAAATTTAAATTGTGTGAACCATTCCTTTAAATCTTGCCAAACACAATGCCTGCTTGATAATAGTGGGCAATATGCTCAATTGTCATCGTCCTATCGTCAGCCTGTGAGATTGGCGATACACAATATTATCGCGCTAATTTATTTAATTATTTTTAATATTTTTTTATTTTAATTAGTTTCATTGCCGGAAAGTGAACCAACTCCAGCGTAAGGCTAAAAGCAGCCTTTTTAATATGACTGAATTTGTATTTAACATGATAATTTTATATAAACATTGTAAGTTACTAATTATTTTGCTTACATTTCCTCCGTTATTCAAAAAGCAGCTACAGAAAACGAGCAAAGAACATTTACATTACCAAAGATCATAATCACTGACTCAGTCCAGCATGAGTATATGCTCTTTAAAAAACACCCCTGTTAAAATCAGTGAAGCCATCTACACTGTATGATGAATAAATCTCTTATTTACACTGCAGATGTCTGCGGCGCGTTACGGCTCTGACACGGTCTCTCTAGTCAATGCTTGTGTTTATACCAGGCGCGCCGCAGCATGTTTCTGAAGCGTCCCATCACTCTCTATCTGCATCACTAAAGATAGACGCCTAGTCTATTTTTGACTAATAATAGGGCTGCCTCCTAATGGTTGATTAACCGTTAGTCGATGAGAAGAAGCTTGGTTGCCCAACATTTTTCAGATAAGAGTAATACATCTTTCGAATCTGTAAAGAATCTACGTTTATTTGTGTGCACTCAGAATAACAACAAAACGTTGCCCCTTATACTTGAGAGAGGCCACGTATTAAGTGTTTCTTGGAGGCTATAGTACATTGAAGAATGATCATATGACAATTTACATACACCATGTGACCTGTAAATTGCATTGCCTGAAAAACCACCTCAGGCGAGTGTAAAAACTTTTTTGCGATATATGGGCGTTTTTGCAAAATTGACGCATTTCCATTAGGCATATTTTCAATACGCAATTTCAATTTGCGCAATTTGAAGGGTAATGAAAACGCGCCTAGTGTCGCAGACTTCATCTCTTAAACTGAAAACAAAGAAAGCACTAGTAGTTTATCAATAAATTATTAATGCAGTCTCCTTGCTGTTTTTCCCTGACACATTCGTAATTATTATATCTGCTGGCGTGCTGTGGCAAGCTTTTTTTGCGTGCTTTGAGCGCTTATTAGGCTATGTAGGCAATTAAAAGGCTCATTATTATGATTTAAATGGTTTATTAACAAACGTGCGACTAATAGTCGACTAATGCTTAAAATGAACGACTACTAGTCGATCAGAAAAAATCTTTAGTCGAGGGCTTCCCTAAATAATAATAATAGTCTTGCTATCGTCAAAGGCATCAGCAACAGGCAATATCTCTGCCTATCATCGATACACAACACCATCATCTATCATCACAACCCTACTTGATAAAAATGAGAATTCAACTGACTTATTAGAAATGCACTTCTTAAACGTTATTGATGGAGAACAGTAAAGGCTGCTATAGTAGAAGCGGCTAACATTGTAGTGGTTTTCCTCATCAGGGTCTGGAGAACACACACTGTTCATATTCTAATATACCGAATGACGCAAAAGCAGATAATCAGAAAAAAGAAAATTACCACATGAGTTGAGTCGATTTCATGTTTTTCGCTGAGACGGTTGGTTGCCGTGTTCTTGCTGGTGGCGTCCCGGTCATCGGAGTATGAGGGACAAACGTATTCTCTGTTCCTCTGCAGGAGATGCTCATCTCTGCAAGTCTCTGCGACGCCGACACAGTCGACATGACGCCACGTTCGGCAGGAGTCACAGCAGATCATCAACCTGACAGATGGAGCCGTTAGATTGGCAGGGGCTGAAAAATCTGACCACTATGAATATGCATTACCATTTCAATCAATTCATAAAGAAGCTTGATGAATAAAGTCCAAACTCAAATAAGATGCTGAGTGAGAAACAGAACAAACTGAAATCCACAATCAATCTTCTCTCCTGGCTCATTACAGAAACTAACCACATTTGGATAAAACAATAGAAAAGCCTACTAGCACGAACTCAGTCGAACACATCTAAAATAATGCGGGTCACAACAAGGTGAAGTATAAGTGAAAATTCAGTATTAAAAACCTGCCACAATAGCATCACCACTAATAGCATCCCCGGGACAGTGCTGCCACATGAGTGCTGGAAAACACCGGAAACAGAGGTTGTGTTTTGACTGTGCTCTGAACAGTGTATGATAAAAATCATCATACATAAATCCTGTTCCGAATTCCCAAAAGTAACATGTTTGATACTGATACTTGTACTGGACTGTTACTCTCAGAGAAACACTGTTGAGCTTTAGATGAAGCTGCTAAACTTCATGTCAGACATCACAACTTTCAAGAAGCAGTTGAAGACGCACCTCTTCCACAAAAACACAAAGGGATAGTTCACCCAAAAGTGAAAATTATATCATTAATTACTCACCCACATGTCGTTCCAAGCCTGTAAGACCTCCGTTCATCTTCGGAACACAAATTAAGATATTTCTCTGACCCTCCATAGACAGCAAGGATCCTAACATGATCAAAGCTCAGAAACATAGCAAGGACATCGGTAAAACAGTCCATGTGACATCAGGGGTTCAATCGTAATTTTACAACGCTACGAGAATACTCTGTGCGCAAAGAAAACTAAAACGACTTTATTCAACAATTAGTCTCCTCTGCATCACCCTGGCAACATTTTAGAGAGCATCACATACGTAAACAACGTATGCTGTTCTGAGGAGATTGTAAAATTACGACTGAACCCCTGATGTCACATGGACTGTTTTACCGATGTCCTTGCTATGTTTCTGGGTCTGGGAACATTGCAGTTGTGTTGCTGTCTATGGAGGGTCAGAGAGCTCTCGGATTTCATCAAATATATCTTACAGGTTTGGAACGACATGAGGGTGAGTAATTAATGACAGAATTTTCATTTTTGGGTGAACCATGCCTTTAATTACTCCACAATTATAAACCCAAACTATAACCAAGGCACATGAGTTTTGGAAGACGTGAGGGTGAGTGAATGATGACAGATTTATCCTTTTCATGTCCATCTTTATCATGTTTACCTATCACACAGCGCTCTGGAATACTTCATTCTGATTGGTCAAGCTCATCATTCAGCAGTCCCATAATTTCTAATAGGTTTGGGCCAATATATGATGTCATCGTCCATCGCCGATGGCTGACAGATATCACGATATTGAGCCGGCAGTTCACTTTTGTGATTTGCGATCATACGGACTCTATAGCAGCAGTACCATACATTTTACAAGATTAGATATTTGTCAGTGATGCTCAGTATATGCAAATCATTCGCCATTGTCCTATCAGTCATGTCTCCTTACTCCATGCTTGTGGTAAGAACTTTCATGTACTGTAAATAATAGGCTGCAAGTGGCTAACCATGTCCCTTTAGTGCAGCGGTTCTCAATTCTAGCTCTGCACATTTTGTATGTTTCTCTTATCGCTTCAGACGCGGTTCTATTCGGCTGTAAGTGCCCTGCAAAGTGGACATCACAGGATATTCCACCATGATTCCACTTCGAAGCGAACGTATATGTTCAATTTAAAGGGCATTAAAGTGTACGAGACGTGAATTTAAATTGTATTTATTTACAGTTATATTATGTCACAATTCATGCTTCTCTAGTAGGTTTCGTCTGTGTGTGAAGACGCTGCAAGCTGTGGCGCAGCGCAAATCCATGAATGAATGCTCCGAAGTGAAGTAAACTTCAATGGATTTCCCCTGCTCAGGGAGTAGGGAGCAATGAACACTGTGTAGGGACCATGTCAATCAGTACACAGTTCATGCACGGAGCTCTGTTCTAAAGAGCTAATGATTTGAATCAGGTGTTTAAACAAAGAGAGACATGCAAAATATGTGTGGGGTACGCGAGGACTGGAATTGAGGACTGCTGCTTTAGTGGCTCCGTAGAACACGTTATTTGTTTTCCGTGCGTTTCTGCCCACGTATTCACACTTCGGTCACACCCCTAACCCGGCCCCGGTGTCATCGTCTATCACGATGTTTCACTGTAGACATCGTCCGATGCCAATTTGGTAGACATCGTCCAACCGTAATTCCTAATAGGCTGCGTTTACACTTGGCATTAACATGCGACCTGTATCTGGATGTTGTCCACATACACATTGAAAAGACAAGTGTAAACGCGCATCTGATCAGAATGCTATCTGATCAGCGTGTCCTGCTCCAGAGGTAGTCGAGGACACATTGAGATCGGATCTCAGTGTAATGTAAACGCAATCCAGCCATCGTGTCTGCATTCGCAGGTCGACACCATGCAAAACCCTGCCCCCTCTCTCTCAAACGGTCACAAGACGGAGAAAACCTGTGTAGAGCACTAGTGAGACTCCTGCACTTATCTTTGATTTGTAAAATGTCCTGCAACTGAAAATGGTTTTCAAAAGAAGCTTGGCTTCGAAGTCACGTAGTGATGTCTGGGTTATATATATCAGATTAATCTAATATAGGATGCGTTGGGATATTAACATTTATTTACATGTTGAATACGCTGCATATTTCCAGTGTTTAGTTTCATGATCAAATGCAATGCCTGATATTGACAGAGTTATTTGAGCCGGTCATATTGCTTTTAGATGTTTCTTTTTCAAGAATACTGATCCTATAATAATGCAACAGTGATGTTTTTTCATGTCATAATTGTTCAACAGGAGGCATACTTCAATTAAACTTGTTTTCGTAATTCGTATGAGTTCGAAAACATGCAGGCGATTTTAAGAATCACTTGATAATGTAGATGAAAATATAGCACAAATCTGCCATAAACATTAATGACATAAGCTTTATAATGAGAACTTTATAGAACGTGAAATCTATAGTGAATCCTGTCCTTGTCCGTGTTTCATCACGCTGTTGAAAGCGCATCACGGCGGGAGCGCGCTTTCTCTCTTTCTCTATAGAACGCGTAACTTGAACTTCACCTTTTCTAAGTTATCCGATTAATATCATAGAAAGGGTTTCAGTTTATTGGCATAAGGTCAGCTTCACCTCAGGGAGCTATTCTTTTTTAGATGCTTCTTTTTTAATAAAATAATCTATCATCTAATCATGTTCATGGTTTCAAACACGTTTTCATGTCATATTTTTAACATTCATTTTCATAACTCAGATATTTTCATTATCTCCATTATGGCCATGCCCCCTGCCCCAGTGACTGATCAGATTGCAAAATAACAGGCCCATGATGCTCACCTGTCACTGTGTCCTTGTTGACATGTGCAGCAGACAGCATCCAGATTCATCTTTTCAATGTCTTCCTGGCTATTTTCAGCGAATTCCTCCTGTTCTTCATCCCGATGCTCTTCCACTGCTGCAGCGACAGAAGTCCCACCTGCCCCTGTGTCTGTGGAGGAGCACACCTTTCCTCCTCCAGATGTGATCTCCGTGTCTTCTGACACGTTCTCTTCTCGTTCCACCAGTAACCTCAGCCCTACGGCGATATCTTCTGTGCCTTTGGCACCAGCATCATCGTCATGCTTGAGTTCTTGCAGCTTTCGAGCCACAGCCCGCTTCCGAATCTCTTGGAGATTGAGCTCGTCACTGTCTTCAGCTCGATCTGACGGGATGCGCTCCTCACACGGCACTGTTTCCCGAGCTTCACTCTCACTGCTCGACTGATCCTCTGCGGGTGTGAGTGCAGGCACGCGTCCTCTGCCCCCTCGTCCTCGCTTAGAGGCCACAGGAGTCCGGCTGCCTCGGCCCCGACCCCGACCCCTGCGGCGCTGAACCGGAGGGCTGCTGTCCACAGAGACCATGGCTTCCATGAACTCCCGCCTGGCGATGGTGCTCCGGCGGAAGCCCCAGGACTTGGTCACCGCCGTAGCGCTGGAGCCTTCCTCATCCATCTGAGATGAAACACAACATTACCGCACTGTTAACTTCCACTGCACATGACCTGATCAGCAACAACTAAACGAGACAAACATCTGTGTAATTAAATTACAAACTGCATCATCACTTATTGTCATAATTATGAACTGATCTAGCAGCTTCTGTTCCAGACTCTAAACCTACAAGTTAAGCAACTTCTGGACCTGCAGATTGTTTGCTTCGGGGGACTGAAATGTTGTTGTTTACTCTGTTTGCTTTCACAAGGCAACGTTTAACTCGTACCAAAATGTGTTTAGGCAAGTCACATGTGAGTAAATCTGTCCTCTCATTGGTCAGAGTACATAAGAATGCTTATGTTCTTCACAGCATCATCCATCAAGCTGGACTGACAAGTTAGCTCTGTGGTCTTATTGTGGCTTTATCTGTAGCTGTCATTACACACACACACACACACACACACACTTATAGTCTTGAGTCCCACTCTAACTGATAACTTATATCAATAGATTATATTTGTTAATGTGTTTATTTTTATTGCCATATGGCCATTTTCATCACAAGATTTGTTTTTTGTTTTTAAAGAAAAAAAAATAGCAACATACAAGTTAAAAAAAAAGAAATTATCAAATAACTCACAACAATATAAAGCATTATTTTAGATTTACAAATGTTGCCTAACAGTATTTAATGCAGTAGGCTACCTTTCAACAAAATATGCTTAACAGATAGAGGGATTTGAAAAGCAAATGCTATTATTTTATCAATACATTATTTGTATTAGAGCAGCAATTCAAGTGAGTGAGTGAGTGTGTGAGTGTGAGTGAGTGAGTGAGAGTGTGTGTGTGTGTGTGTGTGTGTGTACACAAAGAAGGGGGTAGGGCTGGACTAAGAGATAAAACAGACTATGTTGTATGATCTTCAATGCTACTAAAACAGAAACGGCAGACCACACCACAATGTATCATCATTTTAAGTTATCAACTGCTCTTTTTTTGTTTCACTGGTTATTGTTTGGGAAGAAGCCAGGCCACAGAAAAACTGAATTGAGCAACATTTTGAATCCCTGTAATGTCACGAAAATACTGTAAAAGAGTGATTTAGTCATTTTCAGCTTCGTTCAGGACCAGACAGGCGTGCATGTGAAACTCTGATGGAATTAAGCCCTGAGATGTGTTAAAGAGAGCTGAAGCATTGCTACTGACAGCAGAAGACATCAAACAGTTCAGATAATATAATATATATCAGAAATATATTAGACGGAGTGAACCAAACTACATTTACTGACCTGCCTGCTATCATATTATTTCTCAACACTTGCTTATCACAACCATCAGCTGATAAATGAATGACCGCAACTGTGTACTTCAAACGATATAATAGCTTAAAAATGAAAAAGACAGAAAATACTTAGCAAGGCTCTTCTCATGCTGTATTGTGAACATTGCGTCTCAGAGAGGCATTCCTCGTTTATCTAGTGTCATAAACATGTGCTCACACACACTATCAACTTTCTAACAAAACTCACCCTTCAACGCACGCGTAATGTCTGCGTTTACATGCACGTTATTAAAGTTATTAATGTATCCTGCACTCAGACAAACAAACAAACGCGGAGTGTTTCCTCCATCTTGTCCGTGACGTCACCGGAAACCGACAGCTCCGCGCGCGGACTGGATGACGTCTCACTCCATTAGCAGCTTTTTTTTTATTATCATTGAATGCATGAAAAAACAAAAAAACAAAACAAAAAAACAAAAACAATAGGCATCGTCAAATCACAACAACAGTCCAGGGTCATTCAGTGTTTCAGTCCAGAGGAAGTCCACTGCTCTTATTGCTTTCAAGTTCGTAGAGAATTCAATAGATTTGAAATACATATTCAATTCAAGTTTGAATATTACAAAAAGAGGTGTGCATTTACAAAATTTACATTTATGAACATGATATTTAGCTAACAGGAAAATAAGGTTTATGAAATAAGTATCACCTTTTTTTCACATTCATGAAAGCCAAAAATGACGTTTCTATAAGTAAACTCAAAATTATGATTCACATAACATTTGATAAAGTCAAGAATGTCACACCAAAATGATGTTGTGTAAGAGCAATTCCAGAATAAATGTAAATACGTTTCATTGTTTTCTAAACAGAAAGAACAGTTGGTATTAATATCATTCTGAAGTCTTTTAAGAGAGCACTTATCCGGGTAATTTCTATGAATCAACGTAAATGCAATTTCTCTCATTTTGTTAGTAATGACATATTTGTGAGGTAATGAGCAAACTTTCTTCCAGGGAATATCACTTACTAAACCATTCCAATAAGAGATTACATAAGGCACAGAAACAGACTCCATCTGAAACACAACTCTCATTTTATGATTGTTTTTGACTTGGATGAAGAAAGGCACTGCTTTCAAACAAATGTTTTACAAAGATCCACTGAGTGACATGAGATTGGAAAAGAAAGAGCTGTAAAAAGCAGGAGAACTCATGTGGCACTGCATCAGCAACAACTGCAAACTCTCTCGGACTAACAGCAATTCATGCTTAGCTAAAAACTAAGTAATTACAGACTGAACCATTCTGATTGAAAAGTTGAGACACATTTACCAGATGCTTTTATCCAAAGCGACTTACATTGCATTCAAGTTTTTTTTTTTTTTTTTTACATTTTATCAGCTCTTGCTTTCCCTGGGAATCGAACCCATGACCTTGGCGTTGCTAGCGCCATGCTCTACTATTTGAGCTGCAGGAAAGCCCACACAAAAATAATATTTTAATAAAAATAATTTAAAATAAAAAAAAGATTTGTGTTTATACAGTAGATTCCATAAGCAGCATCTTTACTTACTTTACTTTACTTTTAGTCATTTAGCAGACGCTTTTATCCAAAGCGACTTACAAATAAGAAAAAGTAACTAAAACTAAAAGTTAACACTCTGTAAATACATACAGAAAATACAGAAATTAAATCAAATTGACAAATGCATACAACATTTCAATACAAAACATTTAAGCATCTGTCATTTATTTCAAATATCTGTCTCTACAACAATATGTGTGTGTAAGCCTGTTAAGTGTGTAATAAGTATTACAGGCACACGGCCAAAATGAATAGAGGAAAGAAACCTCATGGGCTGCAGAACAGAAAAAGACAAAGGGGAAGAAAATAGCATTAAAATGAGGACAGCAATGAGCAGATGAATGAACAGAGATTGTAAGCTTACCCCCCCCCCCCCCCCCCCCCCCCCCCATTATAAGTCATTCAACATTTAACGTTGTTACCTTAGAGGGCAAAGTGATAAATGTTAATATCAGGTCATTTCTGAGCATCTCTTGCTCAAAATATAAAAAAGTCATGGTATGTTTGTGAGGAAGTGGGAAGTTGTTTCTAAATTTAATTAGTTTATTTAGCACCCCCTCTGAACTGTTAAGCCCCCCTTACACCCCCAACAAAAAACTCCTGGAGTCGCCACTGGTGCTATGGATGTCTTTGAATTTGAATGCTGCGCTCTCGTCTTTTATAGCAGTTTCTCAGCGCGTAATACATCATTATAAAACACTGCACTGGAAAAAATAAATAAATAAATGAAATAAAAAATGAAATAAAATACCTTCCACTGACCTGTCTCGTGACCAAAACACTATCTGTGAACCCAGTATTCTAATAGTTGTAGTAGTAGTGCGGGCAGGTTTGTTTACAGTCTGACAAATACGTGAATGGGCCACATATGTTTTTATTTATTTATTTTTTATTATTATTTTACTTTGCGCTACGTCATCGCCCCCTTTCGTTACCTCAGCCGCCCCCTCATCAGTGCTGCGCTGGCGCCGGCTCTGCCCCCACAGTCACCAGATCTCAACCCAATAGAGCATCTTTGGGATGTGGTGGAACGGGAGCTTCGTGCCCTGGATGTGCATCCCACAAATCTCCATCAACTGCAAGATGCTATCCTATCAATATGGGCCAACATTTCTAAAGAATGCTTTCAGCACCTTGTTGAATCAATGCCACGTAGAATTAAGGCAGTTCTGAAGGCGAAAGGGGGTCAAACACAGTATTAGTATGGTGTTCCTAATAATCCTTTAGGTGAGTGTATAATGAAAAATGAGTTTACCTGCTGCCATCTAGTGGTCATATGGAGAATATCATGACATTCATTTTAGAAGGATTTGTTTTTCTACCAAGTAGCAGAACTCTTTCACTTAAACATGTCAAATTTTCCATGAGTTATCTCTGTAAGTAAAAAATGAATATGCTCTTTATAAAGTTAATTTATTAATTTTTAATGAGCTGAAAAGAACGCACGTCACACCTGTGTTTATCAATTTGCGCTGGCTACCAATAGCTGCTCGCATGAAATTGAAAACAAAACCACCACTGGCTCTGCTCCCCTTTAATTAAATTCAGTACTTCAGAGTTATGTGCCTCTAGAAGCTTGTGTTCTGCAAGTGAACAACGCTTTATTCATCCTAAAGAGGCACAAAATCACTTTCATAGACTTTTACATTAACTGTTCCCTCCATGAGTCCTTAACCATCTTCAAGAATCGACTAAAAATACATCTCTTCCATCTTTATTTGACCCTCTAACTCTAGCACTTTCTATTCTAATTCTATTCTTTTAAAAAACTTGTCCCTTTTAGACTTGCACTCTATTCATTTACTAATTTCTTGTTTTCTTTAAACAAACAAAAAAACTAACACTAGCTTTTCTAATCTTTTTATATTGTATCTGCTTTCTTTTTATTTATTATATAATAAAAAACAACAACCTTACTGCGTGTACTGTGTTAAGCTAACTGAGACTTGTTATAGCACTTGTATATCATTGCTCTTTTGTTGATTTTGATTGCTTTTATTGTCCTCATTTGTAAGTTGCTTTGGATAAAAGTGTCTGCTAAATGACTAAACGTGAATGTAAAGTGAATTTTACATACAGTGTTTTCATTTGACATAAAATGCACAACAATATGAATAACATTGAGGCAAATGAATAATAAAAAAATATTGTAAATCCCTCCAAAATTGCTAAACTAAAAAGTAAGCAATATTACATGTTTGAAAGAAATAAAATAAAAAAGTGTTCTACTGTCAGCCATCAGGAGTTAAAGGGGATGTTATACAGCACACTTTTCTTTCTTTCTTTCTTTCTTTCTTTCTTTCTTTCTGTCAGTCCTCTGTCGTGGAATGGTACCATAATATAATAGGATATCTGCAGGATTTTTAAAATCAAATGTGAGATTTTTGAAGGAGGCCTGCCCACACTCCAGCCACTGAGAATGAGCTGCTGTTGGCCTCTGAGCTATCTTTTAATATTCTGTAAGAGGATGATCCCCTGTTTCTTCTGTCCCCACTGGGTCTCCCCAGCTCCTGTTCTCTTGTGCCTCCACTGGTTCTGCCCAGTTCAGAATCACCTGCATCTCAGCTGGTTCTTCCCAGCCCAGTATTTCCTGTATTTCTAGTGTTCCCACCCAGCCTTTCTCTCCTATCTTCTTTTCCAAACTCAGCCTGTTCCTCGGCCCCCCTCCACTGGGGGCAAATGAGGACCAAGGTAGAGCCAGAGGGAAGCAGGAGCCCAACAGAGCTAGAGGAATGGAGGGATAAGGTGCACTTGTGCTATTTATTTCAATACTTAGCAGATTTCTAAAGACAAAAAGTGTACACTTCATCAGTCATGATCTATTATACTAATATTGTGGCTCACGCACATTCAGATGACATGTACGCTAGTGCATGCCTCGAATGCAGTTGAATATGTTGCCTTTCAAAGTATACTCCATTTGATAGAGTGTCCAAACGCAGGCGGTCGACACACACACACACACACACACACACACACAAGAGAGCTTCATCTTTATCCATTGTCTGCTCTATTTTCTACCAAAGTTATGACAGATAAAAATGTATTTGCACTTTTCTTAACTAAAGTTGCAGCTATCTGATAACTTCTTACACAAGCGTTTGTCAATGCAGGCATCTGTTGTTGTTCCATCTTTTTAGTTTTGTTTTCTACAGGCCAGTGTTGCCACCTTGTGGATCAACTGATTAGTGCAGAACAAATTCAGTGCGCATGTGTGATGTGCATTGTTCAATGTGCACGTACAACATATGCACAATTACAAAAATAGGATGGTGCTATTCTGGTGACGACATTTTTGTCACACGCACTGTATGTGGGCCCTCCATTAAACTCAATTGTAGTTAGTTTGTAGTCCATCAGAGCCAGTGCGAAGTTGGGGGGTGGGTGTTTTTTTTCACTTATGAAAACGTTCACGTTCAGTGGGGAGAGACGGAGGAGGGCACAGTAACTCATCTAGAGGGTCAAGGCCTGTGAATGCCTTCCCTTGGCGCCAACTCTGTACTCCATTATACTTCATTGTATAGTAGTTTGAAAATGCCAATTGATTAAGAAACACCCATTTTACTTCTGCATGTGCACTTCTCAGTAGTCTTATTGATGCTTCCTCATAAATGAGAAAACGGGTCCATTGGTAACACTTTATTTTGATAGTCCACTTTACACATTCTAGTAACAGTAAGTTACTTTGCAACGCCATGTCAACTAGCAGTCATTAGAGTATTAGTAGACTGTCTGCTTAATATCTTCTAACACTTTATTTTGATGGATCCACTACATACAACATACTGAGTATCAGAAACTTTGCAAGTATATGTCAACTCATTCTACTAACCCTAAACCTACCCTAACAGTCTACTCTGAGAGTTAGTAGACATGTTAATGAGAAATTAATATGTAGCAAATTAATGAGAATTAGTTAACATGTAATTGACATGTAGCTACAAAGTTACTTATAGTTAGTAGAATGTCTAAAGTGGACTATCAAAATAAAGTGTAACCGGACCATCTTGTTTGACTTCTCTCGCACAACAAATAAATTCAGCCACTCTCCTAAAAATTGCATTTGACTAAATGCTGCTTTCACCGTATGCCTGGAGTGTATAACTGTCATGACCAGTACCCACCCAGGAATTATGACTGCTTCAGATAAACAGAAAGAGTTTCTCTCCTGAATCTCTGCATTAACTTCAGTTGCATCTTAATTAGTTACAATGCTCAATGCTGCAAACGGTCTTCAGACTACAGATTGTGGACATGAGTATGTATGAGAGTGGATATTGAATTGAGTCTAAATAGTGTTGGCTATTGGACCCAAAGTCTGCCTGTGCCTATTGATTACCTGCACCACAAGTGACAGCACAAATAATCTCTACATGTTACATCAAATATTAGTAGTTTGCTGCATGCAGGACTCTGATCTAGGCAATACACACCAAGCCCTGCTTACCAGGCACCAATACCCATGCTATACTCAGTTGTCAGTTCAGATACGTTTCCTTACATCATTAGGTTATTTGGTTTGTAGTTTGTATTTTTTATCTTATATTTTTTAGTTTGTATTGTCACGTTCTAGTTATGTCTTCAGTTGACCCAGTTTCCCTGATGAGTTAATTAGCCCCTCACCTGTTCCTGTTGTCGTTTGATTATGTTTTGCATTTAAGCCTGTGTTCACCCTTGCCGTTTTGTCTGCTATTGTTTGATGTTACACCTTACGTTTCAACAAGTAAAGAGCATTGTTTTCTATACCTGCCTGTCTCGTTCGCATTCCTGGGAGCAATACCGTAACAGAATAGCAGACCGAAACAGTTTTTTTAGCGGCGTTTTTCTTTTTGCTCATTTTTGTTTCTTTTCCCTCTCCCTTCCGGTATGGATCCCGCCGTCCTACTCCTTTGCCTGGAGCAGAAGGACCGTTCGCTGGTGGAACACACCATGGACTACATCAACCTGGCGCGCCTTACACACTTTGAAGACCGCTCGCTCTGCGTGTTCTACATCGCCAACCTGAGCGAGCAGTGTAAGGCACGCCTACCAGCGAACGGTCCCAAGGAGAATTTCGCCGCTTGCGTGGAGTGGGTGCTGGAGAATAATGATCGGTTTATCTTCGGTGACCCTGCTGAGGACAGCTCCAGCCCCACTCCCGATCCAGAGCCCAGTCAGCCCTCACCATCTCGCTGCACGGAGGTTTCGCCTGAGCCCACCGCAGTCGCAGAGCCCGAGCCGGCCGCGCGGAGAGAGCCGTCACCACGGAGAGTGACAGAGCCACTCATCGCCCCGGAGACCGAACTCGACGCGACTGACCAGGTGTGTGAGCCGGCAACATCGTGCGTCGTGGGAGTCTTAGTGGAGATTGAGGGAATGGAGAAATCCCCAGCCCACACATTTACCACTGAGGGTGAGCAACCACTGGCTTCTGGAGACTTTTTTGAGGAACTGTTGGGCATCTTTGAAGAGGATCTGATTGACTGGTTTGGGGAGGCATTACCCAGCCCGGTATCTCCTGTGTCTCCGCTGGTTCCGTCCAGCCCTGAATCTCCTGTGCCTCCGCTGGTTCCGTCCAGCCTGGAATCTCCTGTGTCTCCGCTGGTTCCGTCCAGCTCGAATCCTCCCGTGTTCCCTCCCAGCCTCCCTCTCCCGCCTCCTCGATACCAGTCAGCCAGCCCATCAGTCCCTCCTCAGCCACATCTGGAAGACCCCTCAGCTCACCCTCAGCATGCCATGCCTGGTGGATCGGTTGAGCTTCGGGTCTCCCTGCAATCAGCCACCTCGGGGTTGGAGGATCCCCAGTCTTCACCTCCAGCCTGCGAGACCCGGACTCCACCTCGGCCCTCCGATCCATCGGCTCCACCTTGGCTCGTGGCTCCCTCATCTCCACCGTGGCCCCTCACTCCACCAGCTCCGCCGGGCTCCCTCGTCCCTCCGGCTCCGCCTGGGTCAGTCGTCCACCTGCCTACTCCACGGAATTCCACTCCTCCAGCTCCGCTTCGTCCCTCCATTCCTCTGGCTCCGTCGGGTTCCTCCCTCCCTCCGGCTCCACCGTTGTCCTCTGTCACTCCGGCTCCACCGCGTCACTCGGGATCCCCGCCTCCGCCTCATTCGCCCAAGCCGCCGGCTCCGCCGTGGTCCTCCGGCCCAGCAGTGTCACCCTGGCTCTGCGGCTGCTCGGCTCCATCCTGGGCTCCTTCTCCACCGGCGTCATCTCCGGCAGTCGGTCCCCTGGTGTCGGTGGTCCCATCACCACCATGGCTCCTCCCGCCATCGACTCCGCCGTGGGCCGCCATCCTGGCTGGCCTCTGGACTGCCATCTGGCTTCTCCTGCTCCGGGCTCCTCCCTGGCTCCTCCCACCCTCCACTCCCCCTTGGACTCATTTTTTGGACTGTTTTTCTTTTTTCCCCTTTTCCATTGCCCGGCTCCCTCCCACTCCATGCCCGCCTCCTGAACCCCCACCCTCCCTCCTCTGGTTGTCTACATTTTTTCGGTGCGAGGACGCACCGTTCCGGGAGGGGGCGAACTGTCACGTTCTAGTTATGTCTTCAGTTGACCCAGTTTCCCTGATGAGTTAATAAGCCCCTCACCTGTTCCTGTTGTCGTTTGATTATGTTTTGCATTTAAGCCTGTGTTCACCCTTGCCGTTTTGTCTGCTATTGTTTGATGTTACACCTTACGTCTCAACAAGTAAAGAGCATTGTTTTCTATACCTGCCTGTCTCGTTCGCATTCCTGGGAGCAATACCGTAACATGTATAGGGTAAATACTTATATATAGTATACTTATAGTTAAATCTGTCAGTAGGTTAGTTGTGTATAGGTTTATAGTGTTTTTTACTTCATTGTTGTATGTCTGTATTTATGTAGCACCGTGGTCCTGCGAGACACGACATTTCCTTCCACTGTATGTCCCCACATGTAGCAGAATGACAATAAACCTCAACTTCAACTTTTGGAGTCTCCAAGTATCCTTTTTTGGAAAGACTAAATTTGCCTTGAAAAAAAGCAAACTGAAAATACAGTTCATCCTACAGCAAGAGGAAGAAGAAGATCAGTACAAAGTAGGAATAATAATATTAATGTTGTGTTCCGGTAATAGTTCCTCCGGTCCTGCGGGGGGCAGTGCTCAGGGTGTGAGAGCAGAGGATCGCGGAGACTGAGTTAGGAAACGTGGCCTTAAGAGAGATTCCAGCTCATCTCATTGAGAAGTGCACTCAGCTGATACTCTCAGCGCATCTGTATTTGAGGCTCGCAGTGTTTAAAGGCGCGGGAACATGGCTGATGTGGAGCAGGACGCAGCCGCTAACGGGTCGGATGCGTTGAACGGGACCGCGGGCCGGTTCGTGTCCAGCGCCGAGGGCACAGCGCTGGCGTACGGCAGTCTGCTGCTCATGGCCCTGCTGCCCATCTTCTTCGGAGCGCTCAAATCCGTGGGCTGCTCCAAGAGCAAGGTAAACTCGTGTTTAACTCCACGCGCTCAGCATGAGCTTGAAACAGTCTTTGGAGAAGTCTGACCTGCTGCTCTTGATTGATTTGCCTCTGGTTTGAGAGATGCAGGCCTGTCATACTGCCATATGTTACCTAATGCATGATCTGGTGAACATTCAGAATTGCATCCACTGATATGTTTTATGTATGTTTACTGGACACGTTGTCATTCTGTATTTAAGTTCCCAGTGTAATTATGTAATTCAAACCCGTGTTTTGTTCCTTCTGAAGCGATATGAAACAGGACTGCACCCTTCATAACTCAGTCCAGGGTTTGAAATAGTCATTCCTGTCTGAGTAGCTACCCAACAAGAAGTTTTGATCTTGTCCTTTTTTTCCTGAAGAAAGATAAACGCATGCATAGTGATGAAAATCAAAATACTACATATCATGGATGAATGTTAACAGGGTAATCAACTATTTTGTAAAGGAGGTCAGATTCTGACATAAAATTCAGGATAGTGAAATTACTTTAGAAAGATGTAGCATATATATATATATATATATATATATATATATATATTATTCACAAGTAGGTCTATTTGTTGCATTATATGCCAGTGGTGGCTGTTCAGAAATGGGGGGGGAAAGCACTTTAAGCACTGCTCTTCAAAGTTTGCATGCCTGGAACACAAGTAGTAGTAAAGATACCTCAATATCATTTTAAAGGCCTTTTCTTAATGCACTTTTTTTTTTTTAAATTGTGTTCATTTTTAAGGGCCGATATGGTTCAGTCCCAGAGACATTAGGAGCCCAGTGCGACTCAATGTTGAAATTGACCCATTTTCAGTGGTTGAAAACCAAACGCAGTCACTTACAGTTGATACTTGCTGTTCTTATACTTATTATTCAAAGAACAATGGGTATTAGACTGTCTTCTAACACTTTATTTTGATGGGTCCACAACACACTGACTATGAGAAGTGTGTTAACTTCTTCTACTAACCCTGAACCTACCCTACTCCGAGTTAGTAGACGAGTAGCTGCAAAGTTACGTTTAGTTAGTTGAATGTCTAAAGTGTAACTGAACAATGTCTGAAGAACAAATAATAATATTGGGAGTAAATATGTATGTAAATGTGATCAAATGTAGCAATTCCTATTGAAGGGAGCGCTGCAGATTCCTCCTATATATGACACATAGGGGTGTAGGGATGGGCGATATCTTATCGTTTGCGATATACCGTTGAAAATTCTCTTCACGATAAAAATTTGTCTCCTCACGATAATAACGATAAGTCTAGTTGATGACGTAGTTTTGTGCGCGCCCGATTCACTGTTCACGTGCGGAGTGAAAACAAGCATGGCGGAAGGCGGACGTGAGGCTGACAGTGCGTTCACACCGGACGCGACTTGCGCGAATAAATCGCGCTATTCGCGCGTAGTTGGACGCGTGAACATTTTGGGTTTACTCGCTTCATTCGCGCGTGAAATTCACTGCACAACAGACGCGAATTCGCGTCATGGGCAGGGCTTCTGCCAGGCGCACATGTATGACTGCCACAGAGAGCATATGTATAGAATTTCGCTCTAAACGCTCAATTCGCGCTGCGTCATTCGCGCGAATTGCGCGGCAGGATGTCTATTCGCGTCTTTGCATTGACTTAACATGTAAATCATTCGCGTCTGGTGTGAACGCACCATGAGGAGGAGCTTGTTGTTACGCGAGGAGCTACCTCCACAATTTGCTACTGGTTTGGTTACAGAAAATCAGATGAGGAGCAAACTACCGTAATATGCAAAGTGTACAGAAAAATGGTGGTTACAAAGAGTGGAAACACGTCCAATTTGAATTTGACATAAAAGATGCCATACTTTTAATAAAGTTAAATATGCCGTTTCTGAGATATTACAATGAATTAATTTCTAAAATGTTATGATATGGAAAGCCTGAAACAGATCACAGCAGTATAGCCATACACAGGCTTTCAGTCATCAGCAACGTGGTAAACGTGTGCCAGTAGCCTATGCATATGATTTAATATGAAGCGTCCATAATGCATTATTATGGTTGATAAGAGCAATTAATGGAGATGAGCTGTTGATCATAATTAGCATGGCCATAAGTTGGCTGTGTACAGAAAGTTTCAAGTTAATTGCATTAATAATACTATATGAAATAAACTTAATCTTTAAAACTTAACCTATTTATATATATATATCGTCATTTGTATCGTTATCGCAATAAATACCTGAAATTATCGTGATAAATTTTTTTAGGCCATATCGCCCATCCCTATAGGGGTGTCATCTTTGGTCTGGGCATGTAGGCAAGATTTTCTAACTATGTTAACAATATTTAAGATAATCATTTTGTCATTTACATCAGCTATATCTTCACAGGAGGGCCATCTCTCTTTTGGATTAAGCATCATAGACTAATGTCTTAATAACATTTTATTTGATCATAACTACAGTAAAAAACAGCAAGATTGTGAAATATTACAATTTAAAGAGCCTGTTTTCAGACTTCAGTTTCACATAATCATTCAGAAATAATTCTAACATGTTGATTTGGTGTTCCAGGAACATTTGATCAGTGTTGAAAACCATTCAGTTTTTTTTTATTTTTTTAATAAGAAATGAATACTTTGGCAAGGACACATTAAATTAATCAAAAGTGACAGCGAAGAGATTTATATTGTTACAAAAAAATATTTTTCAAATAAAAGCACTTTTAAATTGTAACATTTCACAATATTGTTAATAACCCTTAGAACTGACCGTTTACATGAGTTTTTGAAGTCACCCCTTAAACGTTATAATTATCATTCTTATTATTATTTTGCATGTTTCATATCCTATGCCAAAGTACACAAGCTTATGGTGCACAAAGTTGACACTGTGTGTGTGTGTGTTATGAGCATAACCGTGTTTGTGTCTCTCTGTCAGAATCCTTCAGATATGCCTGAGACCATCACAAGCAGAGATGCGGCTCGATTCCCCATCATCGCCAGCTGCACTCTCTTTGGCCTATATCTCTTTTTCAAGGTGACTTTGTGTGTGTGTGTGTGTGTGTGTGTGTCTTCAGTCACAGTCACACCGTTACAAATTGTCTAATTTTTGTGTTTAGGTTGAAGGTGTGTTGTTTTCTGCAAAATGGTACAAATGATACAAGCAGTCTGTTTGTTAGCTTGCAGTGTAATATCATTGCTTGGTCACACTTTATTTTAAGGTCCAATTCTTACTATTAGGGATGCATGATATGAAAATTTTACCGATAATTAAGTCCATCTCATGGCCGATACCGATAAATTCATGTTTTATATTATAATTTTCATATAATCTGCCGTTTCTGCACCCAGGAGAATACAAAATCTAAGATTCACTGATTAAACTGATGTTTTAGTAGCTCTGGCCTAACTATAGCAAACATCAGTCCTGACTCTTCAAATGTTTTTTATTTTTTGTGTAAGGCACCACAATACTTTGTAACAGAAATGGTTTAACAGAATTATGACAGAACTATGGTTTATCTGCAATTAACAACAAATTTATATTCAAATATTTCATGCATAAATGCATCTATTCAACGTTTTTAGTGCACGAGGATGAGAGTTATATAGTGTTTAAGCAGTGTTGGGAGTAAGGCGTTACAAAAGTAATGCATTACAGTAACATATTACTTTTTGCTGTAACGCAGTAGTGTAAGGCATTACTAATCAATTTTCAGTAATATTTTACTCTGTACATGTTCAGTAACGCTTGCATTACAACACACTTTTAGCCCCCTATTATTATTATTATTTTAAATTTAATTTAAAGTCGGGCTCCTTATGTCCCTAGGGCCGGGCTTCGGGCCAATATTAAAGGTGCCATAGAATGGAAAATTGTATTTACCTTGGCATAGTTAAATAATAACAGTTCTGTACATGGAAATGACATACCATGAGCCTCAAACACCATAGTTTCCTCCTTATGTAAATCTCGTGAATAAAAAAAGACCACTGAAAAACAGGTGAATCAGAACATAACACCGACTGTGATGTAACAGTCTGGATCACTACGCCCCCAACATTTGCATAAACCCGCCCTTGTTCGGCCAGCCGCCAGCCAAACCATCAGAAGTTCTGCAGGTAATGTAAATAAACAAGCGAGGACAACAGCGAAAATGGCAGATCATGGAAATAAATGTTATGTTCCAGGCTGTGCAGGGGGTGTGATGTGCAGGGATTGGTTGGTGTCTGTATTCAGAAAGGCACGGAAAGCAAATAGCGCGTTCTACTAAAATAATGCGAACCACTAAAAGGACATGGTTAGCTCCTTGCTAGCGGTAGCCTGTTACATTGCAGTACATAAGATTTCACGTACCACATAAACAGAGTAAGGAGAGATGACTGAGGATGATGGCGAATGATTTACAGATCCTGAGCACCACTGACAAGCATCTGATCTTGTAAAATGTGTGGAAAGTACTGCCGCTCCATAATATAAACAGAGTTCATGTGATCGCGGATCTTGAAAGTAAAATTATAACACGATCGACAAATCGTTCAAAAGTAGTTTCGATGCCCCGCGTATTAATAGCGGCTCCCTGATGCCGCATTTTATATACAGTATAATTACCCGACGATATAACTGCGAGAGTAAGTATTGAAATATATATTTTCCTCCCTGTGTTTCCTTCCTGCTGTGTGAGCTACTGAAATGAGCAGCACTGTGAAGCAGCCAATCAGAGCAGAGCTCATTATTATTCATGACCCTGCCAAATAAGCCAATAACAGACCGTTTCATTCTGGGGAGAAATCCTAGGGTTGTAAATACACATGTAAAATCGTTTCTGGAGATTTTTTTGCCCTTACCTAAGCCACATACCTTCTATGTAGATATCAGAGAACAATTTAAAATATTGTATCAATGCATTCTATGGCACCTTTAACGTCATAGTTCAGACGCGGGCCGGGCCTCGGGCCTGCTTTAGGCTTCTCCTTATCTTTATATTTTAGACATCCATTAATTATTGATGAAAAAAATTTCCAGGCTGGTGGAAATAACATGAGTCCGTGCCGTGACTGTCAAGAGCACTCGACTGTGTTTAGTGTCCCGCAGCAGCAGCGAGTCGTCAGCACAGATGAAGAGTTCTGCTTCAAATACACGCAATAAAGCAAAAGCCCCAGCAAAAGTAATTACCACGAATGTGTTCGGGGGAAATAGTAAGGATTCGCCATCTCCTCGTTAGACGTGCCTTTAGAGAGAAGTGCATCTTCACGGATAACGATTGTATTAAATAGTTTTTTTTTTTTGTTTTTTTCGTTAAGTAGCAATTTAAAGCTTTCTTTAGATACATTTATCATGTCTGTGAGGCATGTATTTCGGTTCATTTTTGTGAAGAACGACAGTCGCGCATCACAGATCAGATTTCATTTATCACCTGAGGAGAGTGAGTCGAGCTGACTGACAAGAGTGAGGAGAAAAACACAAGACGATGGCAGAAGAGTTTCAAAACCAAATGTAAAAGCACCTGCTTTAGGTGATATTGGAAGGTCTGTTTATTTTTTAAACATTCGTTTCTCATTTAGCCTATTTGGTTCCACAGTATTTGCTGATTTTTATTTTATTTAAACTGTGATATTTTTCCCGTTATTTTACATCAAGGTGTATGCAGTCCGTGCCTCAACTTTCCATCTCACTAATTCACTACGTTCTATGTTTTATAATTATTTCTTCCTCAGTCTTTACTGATTTTCAGTTTTGTATAGGCCTACCATGCATATTTAAAATTTGTAAGTTATCTGTTATTTTATATTCGGCATATAGCATGGTGTATTTTTATTTGTTTTGTTAATAAAAGTTAGCTATATGTTCTATATGTTGTAATTGATTTTTAATTGCCGTTAATTTAAAAGTGAAAATAAAATATGCACGGTGCTTTTACAGGCTATTTAAGCAAAGGAAAGTGAGAACTCAAACGAACTTAAAACAAACAACTGCTTGACGCCGAATTGCCACTAATTTAAAAGTGAAAATAAAATACGCACGGTGCTTTTACAAGCTATTTAAAACCGAAGGAAAGCGAGGAAAAGAGAGACTCAAACGACGTCCACCCCCCATCCACCGAGGTGATCTAAGATGGTAAGGTGTTGCCTTTTTTCCTCCTTTCGGAATCCTTGCTGAACACACGAAATTGTCCTCCTCTGCCACCGAGAAAAGCTTCCAGACCGGCGAAGACATGTTCGCAAATGATGACGTAATGAGCACAACACATGCTGAGAGTCACTGCAGTTTGAAGCTGCAATCACTTGCACTCGGAAAGATGATGAATCTCAGATAAATCAGACTGATTGATTGATTTACCAGCAAGCATACTTTATCGGATCTAGTTATTGGATTTAATTTATTTATCAGAGCAATAAAAATGACGTCATTTTCTCTCATATAGGTCTAATTTATCTGTCCGATAAATATTGTGCATCCCTAGTTACTATTAATTATGACTTTTTCCTCAAACTCCTAATTTGCTGCTTATTAATAGTTAGTAAGGTAGTTGTTAGATATGGGGTGGATTAAGGGATCTAAAATATGGTCATGCAGACTGAGACACTGATTTAGTGCTTTATACTGTAAGTACTAATAAAGCCAATGCACTGGTAATATGCATGCTGGTTAATTGGTTACTCATTGCTTAAAGTAGGTTTGGGGGAAACTGTTCATTTCTGCCATTTAAATGTTTGTTTAAGGTGTTAAAAATAACAAGTGCAGCATTTGTTGGAACAAATCACTATTATAAGAACAAAACATGCAAGCAGGCTTCAAAAAGCCATGTTTAGATAATGTAGTTAACTCTGTGTGTGGCCTTATATTTGATTTGTGTTCCACAGAAAAGTTATACAGGTTTGAAACAAAGTAATGGTGCTATAACATTACAACTTCATTTTTGGGTAAGCTGTAGTCTATAATTTCTAAAGCAGCTTGTTATACATCTATTACTGATTCATTCATGTAAGTTTTTGGGATTTTAAAAACAAGTAGAAAATGTTGAATGTGTAATGTTTAACCCACTGAAATTCACACAGTTTCACTGTAAGGTATGGTCACGTCTTAAATGGCGTGAGTGACGGGGGTTCAACATGAGCTTGGATGAGGATGAGCACAGAGAGCAGGAGAGGAGCAAACATGCTAAAGCTCTGACACGACACACAATGCAAATGCTGTGTAATGATGCCATGAGTAGAGGATTTTGCTGAACTCTAGGTTAGACCATAGGGCTGGGTACAAAATATCAATTTCTCGATTTTAGTCAATTCTAATTTTTACAAAACGAGAGAGATTCTTAAATCCCAAAAATCAACTAGTCTAGCCTGTTTTGTTAATGAACAGAACATGAAACTGCACCTCCCATCCACTTTATCACAAAAAGCTTTGTGTTCCTGTTACTTTTGATATGAAACTAAATCTCAGATTTGTTTTTGCAATGTTCAAAGAATAAAATCAATCAGGGTTTCAACCGTGGAAAGACGCCAGTATAACACTTTGTAAACAATAGAATTAAGTAGAACTCGTTAGTCAGCTGCAGAAATTAACTCTAGAGAGAAGTATTTTACTAAATATATGCATATGACATTCATTATCATTTTTACTGTTCTTCAATATTTAATAAATGTCAAGTTTTTATGACAGATGCCATTTAAATGTTTACATTTTTAAAAAAACAACAATGAATTATAGAGTAGAAATATAATTGTTATTGTATAAAATGTAATTGTAAACAAAGTTAGTGTTCTAACCTGACTCGTGTATTTTACAGCATTAGTTAAGGGATTTTTTTCCTTGAGAAAATTTGACATGTACTGTACCTGATATACATCCAAAATAATCAATATTGGATTGAATCGAAATCTAAACAAATTGCAAGCTTGGGAATCAAAATCGAATCGAATCATGTAATTTGTCCCAAAATCCAGCCCTATTGGGCCATGCTGGCCAACAAATGCTTAATTAACTATATAGTTTATTACATGGATACTGAATGAAAAGAGAAATAACACCAAGTAAAATATATTTAAAAAAAATTAAACCCCTGGTTTCACAGACAAGGCTTAAGCTTAGTCCTAGACTAAAATGTAATTCTGAGCTGTTTCAACTGAAAGAAACTTGCACTGACTGATCTAAAAACATTTCAGTGCCTTTGTTTTGTCTCAAGATGGACACCATTAATGTTTTTTCTAAGGCATGTTAATGAAAATTACTTAAATGTCTGAATTGAACTATGGGCTTAGTCTAAACCCTGTCTGTGAAACCAGACCAAAATGTAATAATTTATTGTACTTAATTTAGGGGTGTGCGATTTGACGATTTTTGATCGTGGACGATAAAAATATCTCCACGATCTGCTTTTGAAGAAATATGGTAGTATCGTGCTGCAGCACACATTGTGTCAAATACAGTTCTGGTCTGACGTGAGCCTTTTCTGAGCGCATACACCTGAAGCACGCACTAAAAAGCCTGTCTAACACAAGGTTTACATACAGACTCAGTTGGTTATGTCTAAAATGAAAGTAAATAGTTAAGAGAGAAACAGATGCGTGCAGCTCTTAAAGGGACAGGACACTAAACATGCTGTCATTAAAGGGATAGTTCACCCTAAAATTTTATTTCTGTCTTTATTTACTCAATGTTGTCCCAAACCTCTATTAATTTCTTGTGCTGAACCCAAAAGAAGATATTTTGAAGAATGAGGGTAACCAAACAGTTGCTGGTACACATTGAGATATATATATATATATATATATATATATATATATATATATATATATATATATATATATATATATATTAGTAGGAAAGAAAAATCCTATGGAAGTCACTGAGGACCAGCAGCTGTTTGGTTTTCCACCTTCTTCAAAATAGCATTTATGTTCAGCAGAAGAAAGAAACTCATTCAGGATTAAAACAACTTTTGAGTAAATGATGGTATAAAAATAAAACATTATGACAGAATTGACAGACAGATGACTATTTAGTTTTGGGGGGAACTATTCATTTAACATTAACAAAACGCAAATGCTCTGCTAAATACACCTATTGTACCTGAAAATAAAGCACTGTTTGTTTTATTTGTAGATTGTGTATTTGTAATGTGTATCTTTGTTCTTATTTTTTAATAAGAAAGATAAAATGACACAGATTTTTATCTTCGCCCACTTTGGCCTAAATATCTGCCATGCCTTTTTTGTTGTTTTTTTTGTTACCTTGAAAGGCTTTGTCTTTCTAGTTTGGCTGTAATGCTCAGACAACTTGTAAAACCAACATGACAAAGAATCGTGATAAAATCATGAATTGTGATATTTCTAAAAAAGTGATATTTTTCCCATATCGCCCACCCCTAACTTCATTATATCTTAATCATTCATGTTAGTTCATACTGCATTAACCACTGTTAACATGCAAGTTATAAAATGTTAGTAAATGTTGAAATGAACAATCTAATGATAAACAATACTTCTACAGCACTTAAGCTTAGTTTGTTACAAATGGACAAGTGATGTTAAGGTTTCATAATCAAACAATCATGCTAGATGGCCATCTTCAAATACAGTTGAAGTCAAAAGTTTACATACCCCTTGCAGAATCTGCGAAATAAGAGGGATCATACTATAACATGCGTATTGTTTTAGTTCTGACCTGAATAAGAGATTTCACATAAAAGATGTTTACATATAGTCCACAAGAGAAGAAAATAGTTGAATTTATAAAAATGACCCCGTTCAAAAGTTTACATCCACAGCTGCTGTTTTTTTGTTTAGTGATAGTTGTTCATGAGTCTCTTGTTTGTCCTGAACAGTTAAACTGTCTGCTGTTCTTCAGAAAAATCCTTCAGCTCCCACAAATTCTCTGGTTTTCCAGCATTTTTGTGTATTTGAACCCTTTCCAGCAGTGACCGTATGATTTTGAGGTCCATCTTTCCACACTGAGGACGACTAAGGGACTCATGTGCAGCTATTACAGAAGATTCAAACACTCACTGATGCTCCAGAAGGAAAAACCATGCATTGTGATGATTTTTTTTGTCTGTTAACTGTAATGTGCATATTTTGCTCAGTTACACTGTATAAACTTTGCTTAAAAGCATTCATTAAAATGGTTTTGTAATGAATTTTAAAAACTTTTTTACTCATAGATTTTCTCACAAGAGTACATTAACTTGCTGCTGTCCATGTATTTCTTCGTGCTGGGAATATTAGCGCTGTCTCACACAATGAGGTATGAAAATACATAGAGCTTCTAAAATGTTTCATGAGTTTGAGTTGTTTAGTGCTTTTAATATGAAATGATTTAGGTTAACTCTTGGTTTTGCTGTCCCAGTCCCTTTATGTACAGAGTTTTCCCTGCTAACTTGCCAAATAAGCAGTACCAGCTGCTGTTCACCCAGGGCTCAGGAGAAAGCAAAGAGGGTGAGAAGTGTTTGGACCTTTACAAAACAGCATTTGTATGTATGGTGGTGTAAATACTCTTAAACGTCCCTGTTATCTCCCACAGAGATCGTCAACTATGAGTTTGACACCAAGGATCTGATATGCCTGGGAATCAGCAGTGTGGTAGGGGTCTGGTACGTCCTCAAAAAGGTAGAGTAGATCTGTTTTAATTTAGATCAGCTTTCTGTAGAACTTTCTGCATTAGTTTTATATATTATTAAAAAAAAAGTTAATCTTGTTGATGCTTTACGTAGGCCAAATGCATATTCTTTCTGTACATGATTTAAATGTTTAAATCCAGTAAATAGCAGTAGTTTCAAGTGAAGCTCCTGCCCTTGAACTATATTTACTATATTTGGTCACACAGACCAAACTGCTAATCTTATTTCAGTGTATTACATATAATAAATATAGAAATATTTAACATTTCTGCATGAAAGCTTTGGCCATCATTCACTATACTAATTACAAATGTATGCACATAAATTTCTTTACCCTAATACTCGTCTTCACATTTACATTTGGCTTTATCCAAAGTGAATTTTACTGTATTTGAGAAATACATTTGATCAGTTTACACTTTCACTGGTAGCCAGGGTTGTTGCAATATAGTAGAGCCGTTATTGATGGTGACGTGGTATTTAACAATTGAAATAGTGATGTGTTAATAATACATACAAAATAAATAATCCAGAGCCAGTAACTGTCTTGTTGCTCACTGGCTTTGTTTACATGCACAATTTTAGTTTCGGTTGGACTGAATTCATTCTGATTGATATGAATGTAGTGTTTGCATGAACGCTAGATAACGTGATTGGGTTAATGTGCACATTTATATATCACAAGCTTCAAATCAGAACAGATTTTTTTGACGTGCACGCTGAGTTATAGAGTAATATAATATAGAGTTTCCCACTGTTTGCACACAACCACACTCCTACACGGTGTCTTTATTAGTTTTAAACCGCAGGATTAATATTTATCCATTTCTAGATAGATATTACATATAAACTGCTGGGTCGCGCTGCTTATATTTATATGCTTTTTGCTCAGACAGAAAAGGCAGCTAATTTTAGTCAACCATCAAAAAAAACTAAACCCCATTTAGTTGACCAGGATATATATAAATGTCTTTGTGTATTTCCTGACAGCATTGGATAGCCAATAACCTGTTTGGTCTGGCTTTTGCCCTGAATGGAGTTGAGCTGCTCCACCTCAACAATGTCAGCACTGGATGCATCCTGCTGGGAGGGCTGTTCGTTTACGATGTGTTTTGGGTAAGTTAGGGGAATTTTAGTACATTAAATGCACTATTGTAAAGCCTGCTTAATATAGGGCCCACAGTGTGTACTCTATTTGCTTTCTAGGTTTTTGGCACCAATGTTATGGTGACTGTTGCCAAGTCCTTCGAAGCCCCAATTAAGTGTGAGTATCTGATTTCTCCATCCATCCCTCTCTCCATTAATCTCCAGAACAGAAGGTTGTTGGTGGTTGGTTATCTCAGTACTGTATGCTTACCAACATTCTTCAGAATACTTCTGTGGAACACAAATAAGTCATGCAGCTTTGGAACAACATGAAAGAGAGTAAATGATCACAATGTTTTTTTGGAACTAGTGAATTTAATCTCTTAAGTGCTTCAAACAAACTCATATACCCACAGCATCATGATGCTTGCCTGACAGATGTGCTTGCTGACAATGTCCTCTGCGCATAACTTACTTTCTATGGTTAATGTGTGTTGTTTAAATGTTAAAAATTCAATATTTTCATTTTGCATAAAGAATCATCCTCACAGTAAGTGAGCCTATAACAGACTGCACTGGACAGGCATAAGCACATAATTCATAACACAAAATATAACATGCAGTTACTTAGAGTTCTTACATTTAGTCATTTAGCAGATGCTTTTATCCAAAGTGACTTACAAATAGAAGCAATCCAAATCAACAAAAGAGCAAGAGCTATAACATGTCTCAGTTAGCCTAACACAGTACATGTAGTAAGGGATCTTTTGTTTTTAATTATATAATAAAAAGAAAACGGATAGAAAGAAAAAGAATACAGCAAGCTAGTGTTAGATGCCTTTTTTTTGCTTTTGTTAATTAATTAATAAAAAGAAAACAAATAAAATGCAAAAAGAATAGAGAAGCTAGTTTGTTTTTGTTTTAGCTATTAGTAAATGAAGAGTGCAAGTCTAAAAGTGCAAGTCTAAGAGTGCAAATAAATGATTCAAAACATTAAAAAAAAATTATTCATGCAATATAATACAGTGTACCTCTAACATGTCATTAGCTCTTTAATTGTTTTTTCATCCGAATTAAATTGTTTACTAATTGTAATGTTTTTTTTAATCCGGTCATACTGGAGCTGGTCTTGAAGTTTTAACCCTGATATTCACCTCTTCTGCTAGAAATGACTTAATCTTAGTCTGGTATTTCTGCAGGTAATTCTCACTCTTATATTTCACTATTTCCCACTCCTTTTTTGTTCTAGTGGTTTTCCCACAAGATTTGCTGGAGAAAGGTTTGGGTGCCAGTAACTTTGCCATGTTGGGACTGGGGGACATTGTCATTCCAGGTAAACATATGAAGATGATTTCTTTGACATGTTTTTGACAAGACACTTTGACATGTTTAAGACAGCTACTGTATGCATTGCACAAGATAACGGGCCTCATTTATAAAATGTGCAGAAACCATCCCAAATTTGATCTTATGATCATCTCTCAAATATGTGTACGTGTGATTCATAGAATGAAAGTACGCACAGAAAACGAACATCTTTCAGATGTGAAATTTATGAATCACAAATGATCTTGAACTCGTGCGCAATTGAAAGGTTTCAGCTCTCTGCTTGCAAACGACTCCTAAATTAATGCCATTAACATATAAAAGATCACCATTCATCATAGTTTAGAACAGCGAGCTGCAAGAACAGCTTTCATTTCCAGAAACCTGCAGTACTCGAACACGAGGAAGTGTGTATGTCTGCTCAGACCCTGACGTGACGCTAAGCACTTTTCCACGTCAAAGACCGTCTTTATAAATATGAGCGCTGGCGTGGATTTAAGCGTTCGCACACTCTACGATCAAATCTGAGCGATGCACACTTTATAAATGAGACCCAACCTGTGAACTCTGAGCCATGACCGTTATGTTCAGTATTTAAAGGAAAAGCATATTATTGAATCCACTCTTTCCTGTTCTGTCAGGAATATTCATTGCTCTGCTCCTGCGCTTTGATGTCAGGTAAAGCCTTTTTTTCTTTCTGACTTCAGGTGCTTTTAGTTTTGATTTACAGCTGTTCTGTCATTTTTCTCGTCTTTCACTCTCAGTTTGAAGAAGAACACACGAACTTACTTCTACACCAGTTTCCTGGCTTACATTTTTGGCCTGGGTCTTACCATATTCGTTATGCACACCTTTAAACACGCTCAGGTAAAAACATAAAACACACTATTGTGGTCCTTCATGAAAGAAATCAAGCCGAGATGGCGCTGAATGTGGTTGTTTTGTTTCCCAGCCTGCTCTGCTGTACCTGGTCCCTGCTTGTGTTGGATTTCCTGTGCTGCTGGCCCTGTTTAAAGGAGAACTGACTGAGATGTTCAGGTAACTCCCCTCTGACACTGACCATGTTCAGAGTTTATGTCCAGGGTCAGGAAGCTTAGGGGACATTAGCTTGGATTGCAGTTGTAATAAACACAGTGACTTCTGCGCTCACATTCATGCCCGTCTCAATGGGCTGCTTCATTTCTGTGTTGCTCTTTACCTTCAGTCTGCTCATAGTGCTTACATTGTGTGAGAAGTGTTAGTAATACTCGCGACTGTTTTAAAAGAGCACAAAGACCTCTTTGATCGGTCATAACTTTCGGAGAGAAATGGCGCAGACTGAACTGAATCCTCTGAACACACACACATACACAAAATACCCATCTCAACAATCATTCTGGTAAATGCAGTCAGTTGCATTATGTTGTCTTGTTGATCTGAAAAACGATCCGCTCCGTGGGTCAAAAACCACAATGTGCTCTGAACCGTGAGATTTGTGAAATATCCATTGAACCACTGAACCGTTGCTCAGATAATGTGTAATCACAGGGTGAAAACTACTTATCAATAAAAATCTAAATGTCAATAAAACTTGGAAAAAAAAAAAGAATGAAAAAAATTATTACTTGGATCTGCGCTCTGCCCAGAGGACTTTCCTTGAAATCACTTTACAGTAGTCAAGGAAGGGATAACTAGGGCTGGGTATCGAGTTCGATACTTTTTAGGCACCGAATCAAGTTAGTTTTACTCGAATCAAACGGTAAAATGCTCATTAATTGACTCTCAGAGCAGTTCTGGAGATGTTGTTCATGTGTTTATGTCCTCATTTAGTGAGGCGGCAGACGCTGAAATCACCGCGAGCGTCACGCTAGCTTCAGTCTTTGTAGTAAACAAACTGCACGATATAGAGAGCGGACTGCTCCGTGCGCTTTATAATCACTCTCGCGGATGTCAAACACTGATCAATCAGCGCCGCGCCGCTTCTAGTCAAACACACCTAGTGCTGCAGGATTATTGGCTCACTGACGGTGATGAGATTAACCCCTTAGGTATCGAAATTTGGTACCGAACGACAAGACGTTTTTCGATACTCGGTGGTATCGAGGCAATTCGGTCGGTGCAAAGGGTTACAAAGAAATGTAGAAAATACAAAAGATTAGGCTACAACACTGTATAACATCACTGAACTAAATTATACACCTATAAATACCTTTTATTAATAAACATTTATTACCAAAGATTAAAAATAAGATGCACATTACAAATGGGCTACGTCGTTGTAAATGAGAGAAAGTCCTGCAGCAGGAATGATAACAGATAAAATTTCAAGCAATTATTCAAGCATTTAACATTTTATAAGTTTATTAAATGTCAGTAATGAACGGCACAAATTCTAGATAACCCATTAAGAAGGTCCTCTGTCCCAAACGCGTACAGCAGTATACAACTCCCCAGTCGTAGTTCTGTAACATGAAGAACAACTGTTATCTCTGTTATGTCGAGATCACGAGAAAACGAGAAAAAAAATAATAATGCATGGCTGCTTAGAACTTCCGTATCATCTAGGCCTGGGTGATAAAACGGTATCAGTATTTATCGACTGTACACCTTTATCGATAATGATAGAAAAAAGTGTTCGATATAGGCACATGCTATGAGTGACAAGCTGAAATAACGATGCAAGTGTCAATGTTGCTTTTGAATGTTTTGTTCGTCTATCCAGTTGAACTCATGAGATGCGCCACTGCTGTGCTTTTCATTAATAATATTTGAGAAACATAAAGAAGCTCAATGTGGAGAAGATCTTGGTTGGGTTAAAACCGAAACAAAGCCATTCACACAGAATGCATGTTCTGTGCATTTCTTTTTTTTTTTTTTTTTTTTTTTTTTTTAGTCTGACAACTATGACTGCTGCACTCGCATCTCACACAAGAGATGGATAGAAAGTCATGCAAAGTTAAGAGTTTAAACTTTTAGAAAACGTCATAAATTTGTGGAGGTTTATTCCATTTCACTTCGTCTTAATTTTTTTTTAAATGCAGTCTGTGTGATCAGCGCTATGGCTATTTGTATTAAGCTGTGCATGAATACATAATGCTGTTTTGTTCATAATTGTTTATGCAATTTACAAAATTATATTTGATATGTTAATTTAGACGTCATGCACTTTTTTTTGTTTTTATAGACCGTTATTTCATTGCATTGAATAAACAATTTAATAGCTGCATTATTTTGCTCGTTGCACCCTCCTGTGGCTTCAGGAAACAAATGAAGACTTCTTTCATCTGCATAAGAAAGGAGATATTTGTTTTTGTTTGACTATTAAAACAAAATTGTTTGTCTGTAAATACAGAGGTTAAATTTACATTTTTAAAATCACCTTTTTTAAAACAATTGTCGATACCGAATGATATAAAACATTGTTGATGCACTTTTTATTTTTATTTTTTGCTATAACGCCCAGCCCTAGCATCACCCTCTTTCAAATTCTTACATTTGAATAAATTCACCTAGAATGCAAGTACAATATAGGAATGTTTTTCTCTGCATGCAGAGGCCATCGCTGCTTTTCATTTGTGGTGCTCTCTCAGAAGGTAGCAGCCTCTGTAGGCGGTAGACAGGCTTTGTTTTCTCCACTTCTTCCTGTTTTAAGGCATCTTCTGTGTGCTTTGTTCTTCATGTTACTTTCTTCTTCTCCTCCCTTTTTCTTTCCTTCCTCACTCTATCATGTCCCTTCTCTGGCATGCAGCTATGAGTCGTCAGACGAGGTTTTGCCCCACACGCCGCGGCTCACTCATTTCCCCACTGTGTCTGGCTCTCCAGCTAGTCTGGCTAACTCCATGCAGAGTTTTGGCCTGTCGACCCCCCGCCGGCGCCGGCACACACCCTCCGACATGTAACGACTGAATTCTGCTTTTCCATTACTGTCTGCTCCCGCCTGTGCAGGTATCGCCCTTGATGATTGCACTCCACTTTCCTGTCAGCATCCTCACACAATTCAGGGTCATTTTACCCAGTAGCTCCGTGAGCTTCATTTTGTTATCTCCTAGCTGACCTCTCTCACTGTCATGCATGTTGCTTCCTGAAGCCCTGCTGATGGTGCACTGCCTCCAGTGGTTTCTCACCTGTATTCAATGACAGCAATGCAAGACCGCAGCGTTCCATCCGTTGACTGATCGAAAGCTTTTTCATTTCGAGAAATATAGTCAAACTGCATTGTTTATAAGGATGCATCTGGGGATTATTGTACATTTAAGTTCCCAGGAGCCATGTTTGCAGAATATGAATTAATTTGACCTGTAGTTCTGTCTTTAGTGAGCACTCACCTTTGTCAGCTTCTTTTATGTCGGTTTGATTCTCGCCCTGCCTTGTCATCCGCGTACATCTGTCCCTCGAATCCACTTCAGCAGACATTCATTTATCTAAAAGGCGCAAATCACATGAAATAGAGAAAGCTGCTGGACTGCTCTGTCCCTATATTTATTAATGCTGATTGCCTTCCAATGACACTTGACTTGTTTCTTGTGTCTCCTGCAGATATGAAGAGTCTTCACCAGAGGAGGCGTCATCGAAAGAGGAAATAACAGAATCTGATAAAGACAAATAAAAATGCGGGTTGAGCCCTTAGTCATGTCCTATGTTTGTTTGTCCCAGTGATGTGGTCATGTTCAGAGTCACATGTTCTGTACATTTGAACTTTATTTTAATGTACAACTGCTTGCTCAGTGCCTGTGTATTCTCCTTGTTCCTTTCGTTCAATTCATTGCCTTTAACATTTGAAAATTTAATTGGTTATTTGCTTTCAAAGTGTTTTTTTTTTTTTTTTCCTTATAATAATTATTATAATAATATAGTATTTGAACAGGGTCGAAGTTAGGCTTTCTGAATGTAATGTGTCAGATTGCTATACAGATTTATTAAAAATCTGACAACAAGTCCGGTACCTATTCCTGTGTAGCTGGTTTCTGTTATTGGTTTTACTCCAGGATCTCATAAGAGATTGTTTGTGAAACAAGTAATTGTCCGTCTTTTATTACATGAAGGGACAAAAGCATTCGGGATGAAATATTTTTACTTCATTCAAGTGTAAACAAAAGTGGGACCAAATATCTCCCTATAACGTGATGGCAGTGTTTACATGTGATGTTTTTCTGGATGTAGTTGAAGGCTTCTGAGTTTAGTTTTCTATGCCATATTGTGTCCTGATCATATTCGTTTGTACGCCTCATGCTTAGCTTGGTAAGCATTATTTTACAGTCTCCTCTTGTGTAATCTTTCTTTTCTCAATGTAAAAGTGTAAAAGTTTGTTTACATGAGGAGCATTTCTTTCTCAGTTTAACTTTTTATTTGCATTAAACCGTGGTGTTTACCACTGTAGAAAAGCATATAACCAGTGTGTGCTTGACTATATTTTTCATACTGAAAAATCAGTAATGGTCATAACTTCACACGTTTGTCATGTGTATTACGTATTTTATATTTTCTAGGCCATCATGCAAGTGTGACGTTTTGAACATGAGAAGACCGGCAGAGTTCTGTTAAGTATTGGAATATGCCATCTTTTTGCTGGATTACCGATACATTGAAAGAGTAAACGGCAGTGATATAATGCTTGTGTTGATAAACAAGCCTAGAACATAATGCTTTTTCTCCAAAGCTAACTTGGAAAAAAATGCCCTCATTGCAAATATGATTGACATAAGAGTTTAAAAAGAGTCAAGTTTGTTTAAAAGCCAGAATGATAGAATAAATGTGAACTCTGTAACCAGGGTCAAGATTAGAAATGTAACCAGGGTCAAGATTAGAAATGAAACCGTTGTTATTAGTCAAGTCCCCTTTATTTATATAGTGCTTTTAACAATACAGATTGTGTCAAAGCACTTAACAGTATCAAAATAGGAAAATAGTGTGTCAATTATGTAAAATGATTCAAGATTAAACACTTAATTTTCAGTTAAAGGCATTTCATTATTGAATTCAGTGATGTCATTGTCTAGCTCAGTTTAGTTTAAATAGTATCTGCTAAATCAAATTGATGATAATCACTAGAAATGAAGTGTCCCCAACTGAGCAAGCCAGAGGTGACAGCGGCAAGGAACCAAAACTCCCTCTGTGACAGAATGGAGGAAAAAACCTTGGGAGAAACCAGACTCAGTCGGGGGCCAGTTCTCTGGCCATTATTAAACATTTTATATATTTTTGTTTTTTCCTCCAAGCAGCTCCTTTTATTAAAACGCCACGTTTAGCACAACAACATTGTTCCCTACCTAATTTTAAAGAGGAAATTAGTGATTTCAGTGTTAAATAGAAAGATGTTCATCAGAATCAGAATGAGCTTTATATTTATTTATTTTATTTGCTTACACATACAAGGAATTTGTCTTGGTGACAGAAGCTTCCAGCGCACAGACAGAATGACAGGGACAAGAAATAGATCAAAATAAATTAAGTGAATAACATTATAGTGCTTAACAAATTTATTAGATCACTGCCACCCAATGTAAGGTTTGTGCCACAGCTGCACTAAACTTAGTATTGGTGATTAGCAAAATCATATTTCTGGAATGATTAGTCCACCAAGCTAATTAGCCACAGTAGTATTTGTAATGCTAAAATAAAATTGTTGTTATCCATTAATTTTCTAATTTACTGTTTTACAAGAAAGGCAGAAAAATAGTAAAGCACTTTATTATTATTATTATTATTTATTCAGATGTCCAATTACAGTCAATAACAACAGAGACTGTGAAAAATACATAAAAACAATGCTAGCAAGAATGCAAGCTGTTATCAAGACCAAAGGTCTTTTTTTTTTTTTATATTATTTTTGGTTATTATGTGTGAATAAAGACTGTTTAGTTGTTTCAGTTTTGTATTTGCCTAATAAATGACAATCAAATTTTTTGTTTTAAACAATTCCTCAAATATTTCATACAGTGATTAACAAGTTTATTAGACTGTATTTATTAACTGTAATTGTGCATCTAAAAATAAATACTGTTCTTGTAAAACAGTAAATTAGAAACTGACTGAAATTCAATTCAAGTTTATTTGTATAGCGCTTTTTACGATACAAATCGTTGCAAAGCAGCTCTACAGGAATTTAATTTTCCACAATATATTTATATATTGCAGAACCTTAATATGTTTGACTTATGGCAAAATTTGGTAATTCTGTATGTTGTCTGAGCTTTGGCATCCTCCGAGGTCCTCTGAGGGGTTGGCATTATCTTTTCTCAGGTGTTCGGTCATCTCAGATCATTTAAGGGTTGGATCCAGACTGAAGCTTCTGTAATTCCTAGTTACCACGGGATGTTAATCAACAGAGAAACAAATAGAGACATAATTAGCATAGCTGCGGTTCCATCTAAGCACAAATGATTTGTTCAACCCAAGCTAAAGAATAATAATATTGTACATTTGATCAGATATAACTGCAGTACAAGATTATAAGATGCATTATGTGAATTCTTGGCTAAAGAATAATAATAATAATAATAATTAATTACATTTATATAGCGCTTTTCTGCTTCTCTAAGCACTCAAAGCGCTCTACATTGTGAGGGGTGGTGTCTCCTCGTCCACCACCAGTGTGCAGCATCCACCTGGATGTGTGTAAAGAGATGTGTCTTTAATCTAGATTTAAACAGAGAGAGTGTGTCTGAACCCCGAACGTTATCAGGAAGGCTATTCCAGAGTTTGGGAGCCAAATGTGAAAAAGCTCTACCTCCTTTAGTGGACTTTGCTATCCTAGGTACTATCAAAAGTCCAGAGTTTTGCGACCTTAGGTAGCGTGGTAGAAGACAAGTTAGGTACGCAGGAGCTAAACCATTTAGGGCCTTATAGGCAAGTAATAATATTTTGTAAATGATACGGAACTGAATAGGTAGCCAGTGCAGAGACTGTACAATTGGAGTAATATGATCATATTTTCTTGACCTGGTAAGAACTGTAGCCGCTGTATTTTGGACTATCTGTAGCTTGTTTATTGAAGATGCAGGACAACCAGCTAGCAGTGCATTACAATAGTCCAGTCTAGAGGTCATGAATGCATGAACTAGCTTTTCTGCATCAGAAACAGGTAGCATGTTTTGAAGCTTGGCAATGTTTCTAAGATGGAAGAATGCTGTTTTTGTAACATGGGAAATATGATTTTCAAAGGACAAGTTGCTGTCTAATATAACACCCAGATTTTTAACTTTAGAGGATGTGACAGTGCATCCGTCTAGTTGCAAATTGTAATCCAAGAGATTCTGTGTACTGTTCTTTGGTCCAATAAGTAATATCTCTGTCTTAGCCGCCACTGCTATCAACCTAGAGTTTCCTACCTTTGGACAACATCGTGAAACTTGTGATGTTTTAGAGTTCATTGAGAAGTGTGAGAACTTCTTGTCCCTTAGACCACTCACAGATGCGGAACTGCTAGCTACAATTAATGCAGTGCTAACAGGGCCTGCAAGGAGCTGATGGGTAGCTGAAAAGTTAAATATACAAAACTGGGATGAGTTCAAACACTCTTTTATGCATGCTTTCCTTTCTACCGATTACCTGGCTGAGTTGGAAGACCAGCTCAAGGCTATGGTTCAAGCCCCAAACCAGAGTAACTTTGCCTATGATTATAGGGCCTTGTGCCTGAGATGGAAGGACGACTTGCCAGAAGAGGAATTCTCAATTGTTGTAACCCTTCCCTGGCGAGTAGTCTAAGAGGTGCTGTGCACACTGTGGAGCAGCTGGTTAAGGTGGGATCTTTGGTGGAGAGGGATTTGAATTCAAAGAAGGATTACTGGGCTCGAGTCAACCAGCTCAAAGGAACGAATGAAGGAAAAAAGAGTGCCTCATCCCGTCGTGATCACTAAATACCTCATTTCAACATATCTCACTGATTCAAGCAACCATACCCCCTCTGCTGAAAGTTGCTATAGGTGTGGGGAGGTACCACGTCGAAGCCGTTGTCGACACTGGTTCGACCTATTCCTTAATGCAGAAACGGTTATGGGAGTCTGTGAAAAAAACAGAAGAACGTCTGCTGCAGGGTTCAAGCAGGACATTCATGGTGGCCGATGGACAGGCTCATGAATCAGAGGGTAGAACCTCTGCAGATTATGATTGGCATGGAATGGCCTGGTCCATTGACACCTATATAATGTCAGATGAACACTTGGCCTTTCCTTTGATCCTTGGACTGGACTTCCTGAGACAGACGAGGGTACAGTTGAACATTGCCACTATGAGCTATGAGTTGAAAGTCAAAGGGCAAGATAGAGTATACCCTTTACTTCAGCAGCCTAAGGGGGAGCAACCATATGTTCTAAAGAGGGAACCGGTTATCACTTTGTTCATGGCTGTACCATCGGGGATGGGTGGAGAGCCGGAGATAAGGGCATCAGCAAATAACATAAAGAATATTATAGCAAGACATCCGCCAGAAATCCAACCCCTCTTAAATAAATGGGCTACGGTCTGTTCTGGAAGTCTAGGGAGAACTAATCAAGCTATCTATCGGATCATTACAATGGATGACATCCCTATATGGTCGAAAGCATATAGAGTTTCTCCCTTAAAGAAAGAGGTGATGGAAACGGAAATTGATAGGATGATGCGAGAAGGTATTACCAAGCCTTCTCAATCCCCATGGGCATCTCCGGTGGTATTAGTCCCAAAGAGAGATGGAAGTCTAAGGTTCTGCGTGGATTATCGTCGTCTTAACTCCAAAACTCCCCAAGATGCCTACCCGATGCCACTCATCCATGAAATACTGGAGTCATTGCAGGGTGCCAGTTATTTCAGTACCCTTAACTAGAAATCTGGATACTGGCAGGTCGAAATGGAAGAAAGCAGCAGAGAGAAGACAGCTTTCATAACCCCCTTTGGGTTGTTTAATTTCTTGACCATGCCCTTCGGGCTGAAAAATGCAGGGGTTACATTCCAGAGATTGATGGAGAGAGTGTTAGGTAAGCTAAAAGGAAAGGTGTGTTTTGTCTATATAGATGACATAATTGTCTATTCCCCAAGTCAACAGCAACACTTAAAAGATCTTGAAGCTGTCTTCCAAAAACTAAAGGAGGCTAATCTTACCTTAAATCTTAAGAAATGCCACTTCATGAAAGCAGAGCTTAAGTTTTTAGGACATGTGGTGTCCAAGCAGGGGGTAAAAGTCGACTCGGACAAGATCGCGGCCATTAGTGAGTACCCAGTCCCACAAAACCTGTTGGAACTTCAGAGATTCTTGGGGTTGGTTGGGTGGTATCACAAATTTATTCCCCACTTTTCTGAACTGGCCGTCCCATTGAACCACCTCAAGAGGAAAGGGGTGAAGTGGGCATGGACCGAAGAAACCCAGTGAAGCTTTGAGAATCTCAAATATGTTTTGCAACATGCCTATATATTAGCTCAACCTAATCTGTCGCAACCCTTCCAGGTCCAGACGGATGCTAGCTCAGTTGGCCTGGGGGCGGTTCTAACTCAGAACATCGGGGGAGAGGAAAAGGTGATTGCATATGCATTGAGGGGTCTGAGGGGAGCAGAGGTGAATTATTCAACCTCGGAAAAAGAATGTGTTGCAGTGATGTGGGCTGTCGAAAAGTGGCATCACTACTTGGAGGGAGTTCCATTTGTGGTGTGTACAGACCATGCTGCTTTGACCTGGGTTTTTAATTCTCCCAAAACTACATCTCGGCTGACGAGATGGACCCTAAGGCTCCAGCGTTTTCACTTCCAGGTACAGTACCGAAAGGGAAGGATGAATGTAGTGCCGGATGCCTTGTCAAGGGCTCAAAGTTGCAATGTCTCCTTGGCAATGTATGTTGACAACAAATCTTCCCATTGGAATTTGGATATTCCATCAACCATGGTAGAAATATTAAAAGCCCAGAGTGTGGATGTTGGGGTAACTGAGTTAAAGGGGAGGATCGCAATCACGAATGAGGTCAACCGCATTAGATGGGAAGTCCAGCAAGGGGTGTTGTGTACAGAGTGTAAACCTGTACTGCAGGCACAAAGTACCAGCTTGTAGTGCCCAAGAGTTTAACCATAACCTTTATCAACTATTTTCACAACAGCCCGCTGGGGGCACATCTGGGATGAATGAAGACTCTTCAGAAAATCTTTGAGGTCGCCTGGTGGCCCGAGGTGCGCAAAGACATTTGGAAGTACTTGAAGGAATGCACGGTCTGCCAGAAATACAAACCTGGCCACACCAAGCCCCAGGGATTCCTCCAGTACAAAGAAATAGAGGAGCCTGGGTACATGTTAAGGGTGGACCTTATGGGGCCCCTACCTAAAAGCAAAAAGGGTAATGTGTATCTTCTGGTAGTGGTCGACTATTTTACCAAATAGGTAGAGCTCTTCCCTATCAGAGACAGCAAGACCCACCGAATCTGTAAGATTTTGCAAGAAGAGGTGTTAATGAGGTGGGGAATTCCAAAGTTCTTACTGTCATATCGCGGACCTCAATTCCTAAGCCAGCTGATGGAGGATCTGTGTAAAAGATGGAGAATAACAAGGAAGCTCACCACCAGCTACCACCCTCAAACAAATCTCTCGGAGTGAGTCAACAGAACCATTAAGACCATGATTGCATCCTTTGTAGGTGAAAACCATCGTGACTGGGATAGGTGGCTGGCTGAATTCCGTTTTGCTATTAATACTGCCTTCAATGAAACCACAGGACGTTCACCTGCTGAATTAGCATTGGGCAGGCAGTTGAAAGGTCCCCTTGAACGACTTGTTGCTCATCCACCAAATCCAGAGCAATCAGCCTATTCCCTCGTAGAACAACGACAGCTACTTAAGCATGATGTTCTAAACGCCATGAGAAGCGTGCATACCAAACAGGCCAGGTATTATAATGCCAGGCAGAAGTTTGTACAGTTCCAAGTGGGAGACCTAGTTTGGGTCCGTGCTCATCCTGTGTCAAAGGCCGATGCTTACTTTTCATCTAAACTAGCCCCTAAATGGGAGGGTCCTGTGAAGATAAGGAAGAAGTTGGGGCCAGTGAACTATCTTGTTGATTGGGGTTCGGGGGAAAAGATGGACAATGTAAATTTCGTGAACCTTAAGCAGTACTTTGGGGGGGAATCTCCAGATTAGCCTCTGGCGGGGGGGAGGGCGCCACAGTAAAGACACTGCCATAGTAAAGCCTGTATGATAGTTACTCACTGTAAATATGTAAAAAGGTCATGATATATGAATGACTACCATGCCTAAATGTTTGTTTATTTTTTCATATGTGAGAGATGATGGTTTTGAAAATTCTCATAGGCATTTTGGTTGAGTGGGAATTATGGGGATTTTTGTTGGCTGATTAGGACTCTTATTATGATGGGTCCACCTATAAGGAAGGAAGGGTGGCCATTTTGAAAGAGTGGTATGTTTGGTGAGGTGGCGTGTTCCATTGCGTTAACTCCAGAGCGATGGTCCAAAATGATCTCTAATAAAAAAGGCTTGGTGTATTAGACTTAGGAGATCTTTTCTTAAGTGCATGCTCTGGTCTGAGATATACAGATTCGGACTATAATCTGAGGACCTTTTCCCCAGCTGGAGGATAACCTGTTTTTTGTGGGGCCTTGAACCAGTGGATTATATATATATATATATTATATATTTTTTTTGGGGGGGGGGGGGGGGCGTTGTATTTTTTTCTCTGTCTCATCTGGATTTTCAGTTTGCGGTCCACCCTAAAGGAAAAACAAAGGACTGAGATGACAGACTGATAAGTACTATCATTATATTTCTTTTCTTTTTCCCTTCCTATGGACTAATGGACTGGTGTGATGCAGCCAACGAGCCTGTTTATGAACTTTCTCGCTTGGGACTATTTTGTCTATTTTGACTAGTTTTGGTGGTGTTTGGTGTTACTGTCTAACAAACAAGTAAAAGGGAACAATTTAATCAAGCTCTTCCTGTGATAATTAATTGTTATGCTGCATTAATTAGGCTGCATTAAATAGGTAATTATCAAGATCTTATAATCTATACAGTGTTTAATAGGGAGTCAGTGCAGTGTTGTATCCAAGATGGCGCCGAGCATGGCAGCCGTGTTGCGAGCTTCTTATGTTTTATTTGTTATTTTGTTGTTTCACGTGTTAGATGTTGTCAGTATAACTGTCTACGATAGACACGCTTTTAAACATTGGTTCCTTCATCACGCAACGCAAACCGGACTTTGAGTTCCTGAACGCCGGCGCCTTGTTTACAGACACCGCATCAGAGCCATTTGTCTGGGCTGCACGATCGCGACCGAGGAAACGCCGCCGGAAAAGGGGGAAGAGAGCCGGCGTCCTTGTCAGACTCAGACGCCGTCCCCTCCGACCTCCTCACCCAACTATTTTGCTGGCTAACGTTCAGTCACTGGACAACAAAATCTGTGAACTGCGGGCACGCATCTCATACCAACGGGAAACAAGGGACTGCTGCATTATTTGCCTCACAGAAACCTGGATGTCTGCAGTGGTTCCAGACTCAGCCATCGAGCTCACGGGGTTCTCCGTGCACCGCTCGGACAGAAAGAGCTCACAGGGAAAAGCAGAGGTGGGGGCGTCTGTTTCTTTATCAACAACTCGTGGTGTGATGAAAGGAACCTACACTCTATTAAATCCTCCTGCTCCCCTGATCTGGAATTTCATATGCTTCTGTGTCGACCATTCTGGCTACCGAGGGAATTTACAGCGATCATAATCACAGCTGTTTACATTCCCCCTCAAGCCAACACAGACCAGGCACTCAAGGAACTGCATGGGAATATAAGCGAGCAGGAAACCGCGTACCCAGACACGGCGTTTATTGTTACGGGGGACTTCAACAAAGCCAACTTCAGAACAATAGCCCCAAAATACTTCCAACACATCACCATCAACACGCGTGGTGATCGTGTACTTGACCACTGCTACTCTCCATTCCGGGATGCCTACAAATCGCTCCCCCGCCCACCTTTCGGCAAATCGGATCACACTTCCGTTCTGCTCCTGCCTGCTTATAGGCAGAAACTAAAACGAGAAGCACCCGCCCTCAGGACAATTCAATGCTGGTCGGACCAATCAGACGCTATACTACAGGACTGTTTTGATCACGTGGACTGTGTGGTGTTTTCACACTTAAAACAGAACACACTCCATGCGGTATACCACTCACATCCCAAACTTTATTCTTCTTCATCGCACTACTCAACACAATTTCTCACTAGAGCTCCTAGTGGTGCAGTTCCACATTACTGTGTTAAAGTAAGCAATTACTATGAATTGAACATCAAATATTGTATGCTTCTCAACACAACATCTTCCCCGTTACTCAAACAGAATTACTACTCTTTTTAGGTCATTACCTTATTCAAGTCTTTACTCAAACAACAACTTATCTCAAATAATCATATTCAAATGACCTCTTATGCCTTCAAACAACAGTCTATTTCAAATAGGCAGTTCAACAGAGGATAACGAGATTTTAGCATACTTTTATCCTTATAACATAACACAGAATAACATTCATCAAACATTTCAGGATTCAGTGTACATTCAAATTTTTTTTTTTTAGATAGGGCAGCGGTCCGCCTACACCCTTTACATATCTTCTTGATCTGACTTATTTCTTTCTCTTTCAGACACGTTACTCTAACACATAGTCTTGAGTCCACAAAGGCGGGCGTCTCTGTCTTAAGCCCCTATCCGAACTCAAAGCAGTGTTCTCCATTGTACAGCTTCTTTCAGGTATTTCATCCTGTGCAGAGTTTTCCTCTCTTTCTGGACAAAGTGAAAGACGTGCTGAATTCCATCTTTTCCCATCACTTAAGATGAAAGAACTCGGGCCTGTTTGTTGTTGAACTGACAACGGATCAGTGAACTGGGCTTCTCCTTTTTTCACATGAAAAGGCTTCCTTACTCTCACCTTATCTCCAACCGCAATTTTAAGAAATTTAGATCCTCTTTTACGATCGGTGTATTGTTTACTTTTTTCCTGTCTTTGTGTCACACGAGCTCTGACCTGAGCAAATTGATCAGGGTTATCCTCAGGCAGAAGAACATTCAACTTTGTTCTCATAGGACGACCTCTCAAGAGCAGAAAAGGAGTCTCACCCGTTGTGGCATGGGGTGTCGCTCGATAGCTCTTCAGCATGGTCAGGACTGCAGATTTCCAGGGCTTACGAGCCACTTCAGCTGCTTGAAGACATTCTTTAAGCACCCTGTTGAACCGTTCGATGGCCCCATTAGCCTGAGGGTGATAAACACTGGTCTTTATGTGCTTTATTCCCTGTGTTTTGACAAAATCAGCAAATTCAGACGAAGTGAACTGCGGCCCATTGTCTGTTGTGATGGTGCAGGGGTTTCCTTCTCGAGCAAAGATAGTGTTCAGAAATCTCAGAACAGTCTCTGTTGTTACTGATGAAGCAAAACCAACTTCCGGCCATTTACTGAAATAGTCAATCAGTGTTATTGCAAACTTACAATCAGTAGCTCCCTTTTCAAAAGGTCCTACTATATCAATAGCAACATGTTGAAATGGGCCTTTTGGGAACTCCACTGGTTGCATTGGAGCTGTAAATGTTTTGGCCGATTTATCACTGGCCTGGCAGGTCTCACATGCGGACAGGATCGTGTGGACAAGATCGTCCATTCGCGGCCACCAATACAGCTCTCTTAGACGCTGTTTGGTTCGAACCAGCCCCTGATGTCCCTCATGCGCCAGATGGATGAGGCGTTCCCGGAGTGCCATAGGAACAATCAAACGATTCCCTCTGAAGATCAATGGACATTCAACAGCCAGTTCATGTCTGATCGGGAAGTATGGACGTAAGTCACTGGAGACAGACTTTTGCAATTTAGGCCAACCTGTCTGAATTGTCTGACGTAACTGAGACAGTTCTGGACAGTCCTCGCATTCAGCTTTGAAGTCCACAAGCGGCAACGCAGTCAGAAAAGGCTGAATTTCTGCGATTTCAGAAATCAAATCCTGTTCAATGGATACAGTGGTGTCTGTGTGGCTCAATGGCATACGGGACAGACAATCCGCCACACAGTTTTTACTACCAGGACGGTACTGCACATCATACTGGAAGCACAGGAGCCTAGCAGACCAACGAGCTACCCTCATGCCTGCTCTATTCATGCCCTTTGTGGAGAGAAGAGTGGTCAGGGCCTGATGATCAGTTCTTAAAGTGAAACGATGTCCCCACACATACGTTCTCCACTTTTCTACCGCCCAAACACATGCAAGTGCCTCCTTCTCCACAGTAGAGTATTTCCTCTCAGACGTTGATAGCGTCCTGGATGCAAAAGCTACCACATGTTCGACACCATCAGGATGTAACTGTGTCAGAACAGCACCCAGGCCGTAATCTGAGGCGTCTGTAGTAATGAATGTGGAAAGAGAAGGATCATAAATAGAAAGAACAGGGCTCTCCAGCAGCATTCTCTTAAGCATTTCAAAGCTTTCAACAGTCTTTTTACTCCACTGTAGTGGCGATTTTGCATCAGCTCTGAGCATCTGCCTCAGTGGCTCGACCACAGTAGCGTAGTTTGGGAGAAATTTGTTGAACCATGACGTGAGTCCTAGGAACGAACGGAGCGTTACCATATCTGTAGGTCGAGGTGCTTCTGAAATGGCAGTTAGGTGGTCTGGGCTGGGACGTAGTCCTTCTTTTGAAATGACATGACCAAGGAATGGAATGCTTGCTTGGTTGAAAGAGCTTTTCTCAAAGTTAATCTGCAGGCCAACCTCGTCTAGCCTTTGGCGAACATCTTGGAGGTGCTTATCATGGGCCTCCTGAGAATTACCATAGACTATAATGTCGTCTAAGTAATTCCTTACCCCTTCCAGCTCTTTTAGGACCGTTTGCATCATTTTTTGGAAGGCTGACGGCGCTGAAGCTAGTCCAAACGGAACCCGAGTAAAACGGAAAAGGCCTTCGTGCGTTATGAACGCTGTCAGATTACGACTGTCAGGATGGAGAGGTAGCTGGTGGTAAGCGGAGCTCAGATCAATTTGACTGTAATGTGAAGCACCTGCAAGTTCTGTAAACAAGTCCTCCATGTGAGGTAATGGGTAGCAATCCATAATCACACTCTTATTGGGTTCACGGAGGTCCACACAAAGTCTAATGTGTCCATCACGCTTACGTACCACCACCAACGGACTAACCCATTCTGAAGCATCAACTGGTTCAATTACACCCGCTGTAAGGAGACGATTAAGCTCAGTGGACACCTCCTTGCGGATGCTGAGAGGTAAGCGTCTCAATTTTTGACGTATTGGTGTGACTGTTGAATTAACTTGCACTTTGTGGATGAATCCTTTTACACATCCAAGGTGAGTAGCAGATACAGGTGATACTGTGTACACGGGACTTGTGGGATGCTGAGTCATATGAAGAGGTGCAGCTGAGATTCCACCTTCATTGTCTATGTGCTTTACTTTCCCGCTTACAATGTTCAAGTTCAGCAGTCTTATTAGATCTAACCCTAACAAGGGAGATCCTGCAGTCACTACATAAAAACTAGCTGCAACTACATTGTCATTTTCTGGGACACCCACTAATGCTGATAAGCAACCAATAACTGGTAGGTTCTCTTTTACATACGTGACAAGTTTGATTTTTGGCTTATTCAGGGTGCATTGTGAGAAGTGTTTCTTATACAGATCTTCTGGACGTATGGAAACTGATGCACCCGTATCTACAACCAGTTGTAACTTATGTTTATGACCTCTTGGTGCTTCAATATTCACTTCACAGGTGATCTTATCATTGGATGTAACAGATTTGTTTATGTTATCCACGCAGAGTACAGTCACGTCTGGAACTACCACCTCTCTTACTTCACTCACTGCTGTCTTACATACTCTAGCAAAGTGTCCTCTTTTTTCACAGTGTCTGCATGTCACTTTAGCAGCAGGGCAGTTTTTATCATTTGCCAGATGTTTATCTGATCCACATCTGAAGCATTGTCGACGTTGCTGAACGGTCATTGTTTGTTTTCGATCCTCCGATCGTCTCTGAGCAAATTGTGACTTCTTGGTTGAACGTGCGCGATTTCCCCCTCTGCCATACTTAGTATCCATACTAATGGCTTGTACCGACTTCATGGCAGTAGCAGTGGAATTACAGAGCAATGACGAATTTTTAACTGCAGCTTCCACTTGACATGCAATTGTAATAGATTTCTCTAGAGTGAGGTCGTCCTCTAACAGTAATTTGTCCTTTACTGCAGTCAATGACGCATTCGCGATCAACTGATCACGGAGCATTTCACTCTCCATTGCCCCGAAAGCACATGGGGCTGCTAACGCTCTTAAAGCGGCAACGTATTGCGTAATAGTTTCATCCGCTCTTTGCACACGTTGTCTGAACGTGTGACGGCAGGCGACAACGTTAACTTTAGGCACAAAGTGTTTCTGAAGTGCGGCCATTGCTTCATCAAAAGTAGTACCTTGTTCTGGCAGAGTATAAAACAGACGCTGACCTTCCGTCCCCAAGCAGTGCAGCAAGACTGCTCGTCTGCGTCTCTCCGGCCATGCATCTCCGGTTGCCTGGATGACTATCATGTAATTTTGGAAGATTTTCTGCCACGTGTCAAATGGAATCGGTGGCTCCCCGCTAACAGAAAGAAACGGGGGCGGGCTCGGCACTGAAGCGCTCATCCTCGTCGCCAATTTGTGGTGTTTTCACACTTAAAACAGAACACACTCCATGCGGTATACCACTCACATCCCAAACTTTATTCTTCTTCATCGCACTACTCAACACAATTTCTCACTAGAGCTCCTAGTGGTGCAGTTCCACATTACTGTGTTAAAGTAAGCAATTACTATGAATTGAACATCAAATATTGTATGCTTCTCAACACAACAGACTGGGACATGTTCCGGGCAGTGTCTGATGACGACATAGAGGCGTACTCAGATACTGTAACGTGTTTCATCAGGAAGTGTGTAGAGGATGTAGTACCGACAAAAACAATCCGCATCTACCTCAACCAAAAACCGTGGATTAACAGCGATGTTCGAGCAGCCTTGTCAGCGCGGACATCTGCCTTTAAATCCGGAAACTCTGACGATCGCAAACAAGCCAGTTACGATCTCAGGAAATCAATCAAAGCTGCCAAACGACAATATAAAAACAAAGTTGAAGAACAATTCAAAACCAACAACGCAAGAAGCATGTGGCAGGGTATCAATAACATCACAGATTTCAGAGGGAATAAACCAGCTACTGTGAACATTGCCGCCTCTGTACCGGACGAACTTAATCACTTTTATGCTCGTTTCGAGGCTCACAACACCACCCACACAGAGCGCGCTCCCGCAGCTGTAGCAGAAGAGGCGAGCGCACTTTCCTTTTCCGTCGCAGATGTAACCCGATCCTTCTGACGGGTGCACATCCGCAAGGCTGTGGGTCCCGATGGCATCCCAGGCCGTGTGCTCCGAGCATGCGCATTCCAACTAGCCGGGGTTTTCACAGACATTTTCAACCTTTCCCTCTCTCTGTCTGTGGTTCCCTCATGCTTCAAAAAATCCACCATTGTGCCCATACCAAAGAAAAATAAAATCACATGCTTGAATGACTGAAGGCCCATAGCTCTGACACCCATCTTCAGCAAGTGCTTTGAGAAACTCATCAGAGACTACATCTGCTCTGTGCTGCCTGACTCACTGGATCCCCTACAATTTGCATATCGCAGAAACCATTCCACAGACGATGCTATTGCCTTCACCCTGCACACTGCTGACCCTCAACACTGGTGCTCCTCAGGGCTGCGTCCACAGCCCACTCCTGTACTCCCTGTACACACATGACTGTACAGCAATACACAGCTCCAACGTCATCGTCAAATTCGCTGACGACACAACGGTGATAGGCCTGATCACTGACAACGATGAGACGGCCTACAGAGAGGAGGTGAGAACCCTGACTAAATGGTGTCAAGAGAACCACCTCTCACTCAACATCGATAAGACCAAGGAGCTGGTGGTGGATTTCAGGAGACAGAGCAGAGAACACACACCCATCACCATCGACATGACACCTGTGGAGCGAGTAAACAGTTTCAAATTCCTCTGTGTTCACATCACTGAGGATCTCACATGGTCTGCTCACACAGATGCAGTGCTGAAGAAGACACACCAACGCCTCTTCTTCCTGAGACGGCTGAGGAAGTTTGGAATGAGCCCCAGCATCCTCAGAACATTCTACACCTGCACTGTGGAGAGCATCCTGACAGGCTACATCACCGCCTGGTTTGGAAACAGCACTGCTGGCTTTGTAAAACTGCATTTTTTATACACCGCCTGGTGTAGATGTCCTGGAGGGAGGGAAGCTCACCTCCAACAATGTGACGGGCAGTTCGCACGACCCTTTGCAAAGCTCTGCAAAGGGTCGTGCGAACTGCCCGTCACATTGTTGGAGGTGAGCTTCCCTCCCTCCAGGACATCTACACCAGGCGGTGTATAAAGAAAGCCCGGAGGATCATCAATGACTCCAGCCACCCGTCCCACAGACTGCTCTCTCTGCTGCCCTCAGGAAGACGTCTCCGCAGCATCCGATCCCGCACTAGCCGACTGAGGGAGAGCTTTTTTCCTCAGGCTATCAGGCTAATGAACAGTCAAAACTAATAAACCTTACAGTATACTCCCACTTTACAGTATACCACGCACTGCACTTTAATTCCATACAGTTCAAACTGGACTACCAGTACACTACTGCACAAATACAACAATCTTTTTGCCAGCACTGGATACCATCCAATGCACATCCATGACACTTGCACATCCGGTTTATATATAATCTGCTGCATCTTTGCATATTACTGTGTGTATATAACGTAGAATGTGTACTACATACTGTGTATAATGTGTATCGGTAACTGTATGTCTGTCTAATAGTACACTGTGTGTACTGAGTATACGTATGTGTATATTACACATTGTCATCTGTATAAGTCTGTACGTATGTATGGTAATGTCTATATGTAAATTGTTTCTGCACTGTCTGGAGCACGCTCTCAAGAATTTCACTCACGAAGGCACATGGGCTGTGGTGATGTGACAATAAAAGTGATTTGATTTGATTTGATTTGTTGACAGAACCGGGCTAATGTGGTCATACTTCCTGGTTGTAGTAAGAACTCTAGCTGCTGCATTTTGGACCAGCTGTAGTTTGTTTATTAAACGTGCAGAGCAACCATAAAGCATTACAATAATCTAGCCTCGAGGTCATGAACGCATTAATTAATGTTTCTGCATTTGACATTGAGAGCATAAGTCGTAATTTAGATATATTTTTAAGATGGAAAAATGCAGTTTTACAAATGCTAGAAACATGTTTTTTGAAGGAAAGATTGCTGTCAAAAAGTACGCCTAGGTTCCTGACTGATGACGAAGAATTGACAGAGCAGCCATCAAGTATTAGACAGTGATCTAGGATATTACATGCAAAGGTTTTTGGTGCAATAATTAACACATTCTGTTTTTTCAGAATTTAGCAGTAAGAAATTGCTAGTCATCCAGTTTTTGATATCGACTATATATTCCGTTAATGCTGGTCAAAAGTCCGGCTAAAACATGCATAAAAACAGCTTTTAAAACCCATTGCAAATGTTTCATTGAAAGTATGCTAAGTTAAATGTGAAGTATCTGTATGATATGTGGTTTTTCAAATATTTTAAATTATTTGCTGGATTACTTTGTTTGTTTTATGGATAGCTTCTATATAGAGGCGAGTAAGAGACTATTAACTACCTCTCATTCTTTTAATTACACAAATGTCTTGTTAAAAATGTCTACAAATTGATGAAACTGATCTGAGATCAGGCAAAAACTATAGACGCTGCTTCAATGGTTCGCGATCTTAATGAACTCGCATGATTCATGGGTTCCCCCAGCGGCGAACCAATGAAATTTCTAAACGTTTTGAAGTGAAGTGACATACTGCCAAGTATGGTGACCCATACTCAGAATTCGTGCTCTGCATTTAACCCATCCAACATGCACACACACAGCAGTGAACACACACACCGTGAACACACACCCGGAGCAGTGGGCAGCATTTATGCTGCGGCGCCCGGGGAGCAGTTGGGGGTTCGGTGCCTTGCTCAAGGGCACCTCAGTCGTGGTATTGAGGGTGGAGAGAGCGCTGGACATTCACTCCCCCCACCTACAATCCCTGCCGGCCGGAGACTCGAACCTGCAACCTTTGGATTACGAGTCCGACTCTCTAACCATTAGGCCACAACTTTTGAAACCTCGTTTGCTGCAATCACGTGACTTGCCCAATTTGATACGCGCTTCTCGAAGAACTGATACAAAAACAAAAGATTTGTAAAAGCCTCAAAGATTCATGAAGCAGTGTTTCAAAAGCACCTATCACTATTCTATTGTCAAGCAGGGATCACAAATCACATCTTGAGCACATTATTTAGATTTATTAGCTTCTCATTTTAAAATGCTGGCCTGCTTTGAAATTTTGAAAGCTTTTAAATCATTACACTGAGATTACTGGGATTGGATCACATAGACTCAGACATCATGAATCTGCGTATGAACCTCAGCAATGGTGACAATCAACAAAATATTCGGATAAACAGGTCAACTCTGAATATCACAAAACAAACTATTGAAGTCACAAAAAAGGTTTGCATTTATAGTCATCATTGTTGATATTCATGTGCTCATTCTTGATCTTTGTGTGAGTCAAAAACACAGCTCAGAACTCAGAAAAAAACAAAAAACTAATATCTGACTACCATGATATTAGAACATTCTCAGACGTCTGGTTCTTAGACTACATGATAACTGAATCATTATCATCAATAAATAATTTTGGGCTTCTTATCAGAGTTTCTTCCATAACTATTACTACAAGAAATGCACTTCAGAATCACACAGCTGCAGCAGTCGGAGAAAAACTGATGTCAAATGTTCACTTTTCTCCATAACGGTGACTTCAAACTTGATTCTTTTCAATAAAACTTCAATATCTAAACCTCAGGTGATTCTTAATAAGACGTTTATTATGAAAGAAATAAAGTTATACTGGATTGTAATAAGTGAGAGATCTGTTAGTGTTTAATGTTTTGTTGCTGCCAGTCATGTGACATTTTATTTATTCTTTTAACTTTTTTTTTTTTTTTACAATGGTTGCCATCGTGCAGAAGAGTAGCACTGTCAATTGTGATTTTCACTTTGCTTCAAATTATATATAATAACTTCAAGTTATAATTTATTTTGCAGTGAAAGATTTTTGGTATATGTGGCTTTGCATTCTCTTAATTTGCTTAGTTGCACTAAACACAGCATTAGTGTTCTTAGCAGCTCTAAACTAGTGATTTTGTGCATTGAAGCTCTAATTTGACTTGAGCTGCAAAAAAGCTCTAATACATGAAAATCTGCCTTCTGCATTGCAAAAAACATTTCATTTCATGAGAAAGAAACATCTATAATTTACTTGAGCTTTACTCTTAAAATTGCATAAAACAACTTTCTCTCACTGAGAAAGATTATTTTCTGCATCTGTGGCCTTGGTTTCTCTAAATTTGCTTAGTTGCAATAAACACAGCATTACTGTTCTTAGCATCTCTAAACTAGTGATTTTGTGCATTTAACCTCTAATATGACTTGCTCTGCAAAAAAGCTCTAATACATGAAAATCTGCCTTCTGCATTGCAAATAACATTTCATTTCATGAGAAAGAAACATCTTTCATGTACTTGAGCTTTACTCTTAAAATTGCATAAAACAACTTTCTTTCACTGAGAAAGATTATTTTCAGCATCTGTGGCCTTGGTTTCTCTAAATTTGCTTAGTTGCAATAAACACAGCATTACTGTCCTTAGCAGCTCTAAACTAGTGATTTTGTGCATTGAAGGTCTAATATGACTTTTTAAGCAAAAATAGCTCTAATACATGAAAATCTTCCTTCTGCATTGCAAATAACATTTCATTTCATGAGAAAGAAACATCTTTCATGTACTTGAGCTTTACTCTTAAAATTGCATAAAACAACTTTCTCTCACTGAGAAAGATTATTTTCAGCATCTGTGGCCTTGGTTTCTCTAAATTTGCTTAGTTGCAATAAACACAGCATTACTGTTCTTAGCAGCTCTAAACTAGTGATTTTGTGCATTGAAGGTCTAATATGACTTTTTAAGCAAAAATAGCTCTAAAACATGAAAATCTGTCTTCTGCATTGCAAAAAACATTTCATTTCATGAGAAAGAAACATCTATAATTTACTTGAGCTTTACTCTTAAAATTGCATAAAACAACTTTCTCTCACTGAGAAAGATTATTTTCAGCATCTGTGGCCTTGGTTTCTCTAAATTTGCTTAGTTGCAATAAACACAGCATTAGTGTTCTTAGGAGCTCTAAACTAGTGATTTTGTGCATTTAACCTCTAATATGACTTGCTCTGCAAAAAAGCTCTAATACATGAAAATCTGCCTTCTGCATTGCAAATAACATTTCATTTCATGAGAAAGAAACATCTTTCATGTACTTGAGCTTTACTCTTAAAATTGCATAAAACAACTTTCACTGAGAAAGATTATTTTCAGCATGTGTGGCCTTGGTTTCTCTAAATTTGCTTAGTTGCAATAAACACAGCATTACTGTTCTTAGCAGCTCTAAACTAGTGATTTTGTGCATTGAAGGTCTAATATGACTTTTTAAGCAAAAATAGCTCTAATACATGAAAATCTGTCTTCTGCATTGCAAAAAACATTTCATTTCATGAGAAAGAAACATCTATAATTTACTTGAGCTTTACTCTTAAAATTGCATAAAACAACTTTCTCTCACTGAGAAAGATTATTTTCAGCATCTGTGGCCTTGGTTTCTCTAAATTTGCTTAGTTGCAATAAACACAGCATTACTGTTCTTAGCAGCTCTAAACTAGTGATTTTGTGCATTAAAGGTCTAATATGACTTTTTAAGCAAAAATAGCTCTAATACACGAAAATCTGTCTTCTGCATTGCAAAAAACATTTCATTTCATGAGAAAGAAACATCTATAATTTACTTGAGCTTTACTCTTAAAATTGCATAAAACAACTTTCTCTCACTGAGAAAGATTATTTTCAGCATCTGTGGCCTTGGTTTCTCTAAATTTGCTTAGTTGCAATAAACACAGCATTACTGTCCTTAGCAGCTCTAAACTAGTGATTTTGTGCATTGAAGGTCTAATATGACTTTTTAAGCAAAAATAGCTCTAATACATGAAAATCTGCCTTCTGCATTGCAAATAACATTTCATTTCATGAGAAAGAAACATCTTTCATGTACTTGAGCTTTACTCTTAAAATTGCATAAAACAACTTTCTCTCACTGAGAAAGATTATTTTCAGCATCTGTGGCCTTGGTTTCTCTAAATTTGCTTAGTTGCAATAAACACAGCATTACTGTTCTTAGCAGCTCTAAACTAGTGATTTTGTGCATTTAACCTCTAATATGACTTGCTCTGCAAAAAAGATCTAATACATGAAAATCTGCCTTCTGCATTGCAAATAATATTTCATTTCATGAGAAAGAAACATCTTTCATGTACTTGAGCTTTACTCTTAAAATTGCATAAAACAACTTTCGTTCACTGAGAAAGATTATTTTCAGCATCTGTGGCCTTGGTTTCTCTAAATTTGCTTAGTTGCAATAAACACAGCATTACTGTCCTTAGCAGCTCTAAACTAGTTATTTTGTGCATTGAAGGTCTAATATGACTTTTTAAGCAAAAATAGCTCTAATACATGAAAATCTGCCTTCTGCATTGCAAATAACATTTCATTTCATGAGAAAGAAACATCTATCATGTACTTGAGCTTTACTCTTAAAATTGCATAAAACAACTTTCTCTCACTGAGAAAGATTATTTTCAGCATCTGTGGCCTTGGTTTCTCTAAATTTGCTTAGTTGCAATAAACACAGCATTACTGTTCTTAGCAGCTCTAAACTAGTGATTTTGTGCATTGAAGGTCTAATATGACTTTTTAAGCAAAAATAGCTCTAAACATGAAAATCTGTCTTCTGTATTGCAAAAAACATTTCATTTCATGAGAAAGAAACATCTATAATTTACTTGAGCTTTACTCTTAAAATTGCATAAAACAACTTTCTCTCACTGAGAAAGATTATTTTCAGCATCTGTGGCCTTGGTTTCTCTAAATTTGCTTAGTTGCAATAAACACAGCATTACTGTTCTTAGCAGCTCTAAACTAGTGAGTTTGTGCATTGAAGGTCTAATATGACTTTTTAAGCAAAAATAGCTCTAATACATGAAAATCTTCCTTCTGCATTGCAAATAACATTTCATTTCATGAGAAAGAAACATCTTTCATGTACTTGAGCTTTACTCTTAAAATTGCATAAAACAACTTTCTCTCACTGAGAAAGATTATTTTCAGCATCTGTGGCCTTGGTTTCTCTAAATTTGCTTAGTTGCAATAAACACAGCATTACTGTTCTTAGCAGCTCTAAACTAGTGATTTTGTGCATTGAAGGTCTAATATGACTTTTTAAGCAAAAATAGCTCTAAAACATGAAAATCTGTCTTCTGCATTGCAAAAAACATTTCATTTCATGAGAAAGAAACATCTATAATTTACTTGAGCTTTACTCTTAAAATTGCATAAAACAACTTTCTCTCACTGAGAAAGATTATTTTCAGCATCTGTGGCCTTGGTTTCTCTAAATTTGCTTAGTTGCAATAAACACAGCATTACTGTTCTTAGCAGCTCTAAACTAGGGATTTTGTGCATTTAACCTCTAATATGACTTGCTCTGCAAAAAAGCTCTAATACATGAAAATCTGTCTTCTGCATTTCAAATAACATTTCATTTCATGAGAAAGAAACATCTATAATTTACTTGAGCTTTACTCTTAAAATTGCATAAAACAACTTTCTCTCACTGAGAAAGATTATTTTCAGCATCTGTGGCCTTGGTTTCTCTAAATTTGCTTAGTTGCAATAAACACAGCATTACTGTTCTTAGCAGCTCTAAACTAGTGATTTTGTGCATTGAAGGTCTAATATGACTTTTTAAGCAAAAATAGCTCTAAAACATGAAAATCTGTCTTCTGCATTGCAAAAAACATTTCATTTCATGAGAAAGAAACATCTATAATTTACTTGAGCTTTACTCTTAAAATTGCATAAAACAACTTTCTCTCACTGAGAAAGATTATTTTCAGCATCTGTGGCCTTGGTTTCTCTAAATTTGCTTAGTTGCAATAAACACAGCATTACTGTTCTTAGCAGCTCTAAACTAGTGATTTTGTGCATTGAAGGTCTAATATGACTTTTTAAGCAAAAATAGCTCTAAAACATGAAAATCTGTCTTCTGCATTGCAAAAAACATTTCATTTCATGAGAAAGAAACATCTATAATTTACTTGAGCTTTACTCTTAAAATTGCATAAAACAACTTTCTCTCACTGAGAAAGATTATTTTCAGCATCTGTGGCCTTGGTTTCTCTAAATTTGCTTAGTTGCAATAAACACAGCATTACTGTTCTTAGCAGCTCTAAACTAGTGATTTTGTGCATTGAAGGTCTAATATGACTTTTTAAGCAAAAATAGCTCTAAAACATGAAAATCTGTCTTGTGCATTGCAAAAAACATTTCATTTCATGAGAAAGAAACATCTATAATTTACTTGAGCTTTACTCTTAAAATTGCATAAAACAACTTTCTCTCACTGAGAAAGATTATTTTCAGCATCTGTGGCCTTGGTTTCTCTAAATTTGCTTAGTTGCAATAAACACAGCATTACTGTTCTTAGCAGCTCTAAACTAGTGATTTTGTGCATTAAAGGTCTAATATGACTTTTTAAGCAAAAATAGCTCTAATACACGAAAATCTGTCTTCTGCATTGCAAAAAACATTTCATTTCATGAGAAAGAAACATCTATAATTTACTTGAGCTTTACTCTTAAAATTGCATAAAACAACTTTCTCTCACTGAGAAAGATTATTTTCAGCATCTGTGGCCTTGGTTTCTCTAAATTTGCTTAGTTGCAATAAACACAGCATTACTGTCCTTAGCAGCTCTAAACTAGTGATTTTGTGCATTGAAGGTCTAATATGACTTTTTAAGCAAAAATAGCTCTAATACATGAAAATCTGCCTTCTGCATTGCAAATAACATTTCATTTCATGAGAAAGAAACATCTTTCATGTACTTGAGCTTTACTCTTAAAATTGCATAAAACAACTTTCTCTCACTGAGAAAGATTATTTTCAGCATCTGTGGCCTTGGTTTCTCTAAATTTGCTTAGTTGCAATAAACACAGCATTACTGTTCTTAGCAGCTCTAAACTAGTGATTTTGTGCATTTAACCTCTAATATGACTTGCTCTGCAAAAAAGATCTAATACATGAAAATCTGCCTTCTGCATTGCAAATAATATTTCATTTCATGAGAAAGAAACATCTTTCATGTACTTGAGCTTTACTCTTAAAATTGCATAAAACAACTTTCGTTCACTGAGAAAGATTATTTTCAGCATCTGTGGCCTTGGTTTCTCTAAATTTGCTTAGTTGCAATAAACACAGCATTACTGTCCTTAGCAGCTCTAAACTAGTTATTTTGTGCATTGAAGGTCTAATATGACTTTTTAAGCAAAAATAGCTCTAATACATGAAAATCTGCCTTCTGCATTGCAAATAACATTTCATTTCATGAGAAAGAAACATCTATCATGTACTTGAGCTTTACTCTTAAAATTGCATAAAACAACTTTCTCTCACTGAGAAAGATTATTTTCAGCATCTGTGGCCTTGGTTTCTCTAAATTTGCTTAGTTGCAATAAACACAGCATTACTGTTCTTAGCAGCTCTAAACTAGTGATTTTGTGCATTGAATGTCTAATATGACTTTTTAAGCAAAAATAGCTCTAAACATGAAAATCTGTCTTCTGTATTGCAAAAAACATTTCATTTCATGAGAAAGAAACATCTATAATTTACTTGAGCTTTACTCTTAAAATTGCATAAAACAACTTTCTCTCACTGAGAAAGATTATTTTCAGCATCTGTGGCCTTGGTTTCTCTAAATTTGCTTAGTTGCAATAAACACAGCATTACTGTTCTTAGCAGCTCTAAACTAGTGAGTTTGTGCATTGAAGGTCTAATATGACTTTTTAAGCAAAAATAGCTCTAATACATGAAAATCTTCCTTCTGCATTGCAAATAACATTTCATTTCATGAGAAAGAAACATCTTTCATGTACTTGAGCTTTACTCTTAAAATTGCATAAAACAACTTTCTCTCACTGAGAAAGATTATTTTCAGCATCTGTGGCCTTGGTTTCTCTAAATTTGCTTAGTTGCAATAAACACAGCATTACTGTTCTTAGCAGCTCTAAACTAGTGATTTTGTGCATTGAAGGTCTAATATGACTTTTTAAGCAAAAATAGCTCTAAAACATGAAAATCTGTCTTCTGCATTGCAAAAAACATTTCATTTCATGAGAAAGAAACATCTATAATTTACTTGAGCTTTACTCTTAAAATTGCATAAAACAACTTTCTCTCACTGAGAAAGATTATTTTCAGCATCTGTGGCCTTGGTTTCTCTAAATTTGCTTAGTTGCAATAAACACAGCATTACTGTTCTTAGCAGCTCTAAACTAGGGATTTTGTGCATTTAACCTCTAATATGACTTGCTCTGCAAAAAAGCTCTAATACATGAAAATCTGTCTTCTGCATTGCAAAAAACATTTCATTTCATGAGAAAGAAACATCTATAATTTACTTGAGCTTTACTCTTAAAATTGCATAAAACAACTTTCTCTCACTGAGAAAGATTATTTTCAGCATCTGTGGCCTTGGTTTCTCTAAATTTGCTTAGTTGCAATAAACACAGCATTACTGTTCTTAGCAGCTCTAAACTAGTGATTTTGTGCATTGAAGGTCTAATATGACTTTTTAAGCAAAAATAGCTCTAAAACATGAAAATCTGTCTTCTGCATTGCAAAAAACATTTCATTTCATGAGAAAGAAACATCTATAATTTACTTGAGCTTTACTCTTAAAATTGCATAAAACAACTTTCTCTCACTGAGAAAGATTATTTTCAGCATCTGTGGCCTTGGTTTCTCTAAATTTGCTTAGTTGCAATAAACACAGCATTACTGTCCATAGCAGCTCTAAACTAGTGATTTTGTGCATTGAAGGTCTAATATGACTTTTTAAGCAAAAATAGCTCTAATACATGAAAATCTGTCTTCTGCATTGCAAAAAACATTTCATTTCATGAGAAAGAAACATCTATAATTTACTTGAGCTTTACTCTTAAAATTGCATAAAACAACTTTCTCTCACTGAGAAAGATTATTTTCAGCATCTGTGGCCTTGGTTTCTCTAAATTTGCTTAGTTGCAATAAACACAGCATTACTGTCCATAGCAGCTCTAAACTAGTGATTTTGTGCATTGAAGGTCTAATATGACTTTTTAAGCAAAAATAACTCTAATACATGAAAATCTGCCTTCTGCATTGCAAATAACATTTCATTTAATGAGAAAGAAACATCTTTCATGTACTTGAGCTTTACTCTTAAAATTGCATAAAACAACTTTCTCTCACTGAGAAAGATTATTTTCAGCATCTGTGGCCTTGGTTTCTCTAAATTTGCTTAGTTGCAATAAACACAGCATTACTGTTCTTAGCAGCTCTAAACTAGTGATTTTGTGCATTGAAGGTCTAATATGACTTTTTAAGCAAAAATAGCTCTAAACATGAAAATCTGTCTTCTGCATTGCAAAAAACATTTCATTTCATGAGAAAGAAACATCTATAATTTACTTGAGCTTTACTCTTAAAATTGCATAAAACAACTTTCTCTCACTGAGAAAGATTATTTTCAGCATCTGTGGCCTTGGTTTCTCTAAATTTGCTTAGTTGCAATAAACACAGCATTACTGTTCTTAGCAGCTCTAAACTAGTGATTTTGTGCATTGAAGGTCTAATATGACTTTTTAAGCAAAAATAGCTCTAAAACATGAAAATCTGTCTTCTGCATTGCAAAAAACATTTCATTTCATGAGAAAGAAACATCTATAATTTACTTGAGCTTTACTCTTAAAATTGCATAAAACAACTTTCTCTCACTGAGAAAGATTATTTTCAGCATCTGTGGCCTTGGTTTCTCTAAATTTGCTTAGTTGCAATAAACACAGCATTACTGTTCTTAGGAGCTCTAAACTAGTGATTTTGTGCATTTAACCTCTAATATGACTTGCTCTGCAAAAAAGCTCTAATACATGAAAATCTGCCTTCTGCATTGCAAATAACATTTCATTTCATGAGAAAGAAACATCTTTCATGTACTTGAGCTTTACTCTTAAAATTGCATAAAACAACTTTCACTGAGAAAGATTATTTTCAGCATGTGTGGCCTTGGTTTCTCTAAATTTGCTTAGTTGCAATAAACACAGCATTACTGTTCTTAGCAGCTCTAAACTAGTGATTTTGTGCATTGAAGGTCTAATATGACTTTTTAAGCAAAAATAGCTCTAAAACATGAAAATCTGTCTTCTGCATTGCAAAAAACATTTCATTTCATGAGAAAGAAACATCTATAATTTACTTGAGCTTTACTCTTAAAATTGCATAAAACAACTTTCTCTCACTGAGAAAGATTATTTTCAGCATCTGTGGCCTTGGTTTCTCTAAATTTGCTTAGTTGCAATAAACACAGCATTACTGTTCTTAGCAGCTCTAAACTAGGGATTTTGTGCATTTAACCTCTAATATGACTTGCTCTGCAAAAAAGCTCTAATACATGAAAATCTGTCTTCTGCATTTCAAATAACATTTCATTTCATGAGAAAGAAACATCTATAATTTACTTGAGCTTTACTCTTAAAATTGCATAAAACAACTTTCTCTCACTGAGAAAGATTATTTTCAGCATCTGTGGCCTTGGTTTCTCTAAATTTGCTTAGTTGCAATAAACACAGCATTACTGTCCTTAGCAGCTCTAAACTAGTGATTTTGTGCATTGAAGGTCTAATATGACTTTTTAAGCAAAAATAGCTCTAATACATGAAAATCTTCCTTCTGCATTGCAAATAACATTTCATTTCATGAGAAAGAAACATCTTTCATGTACTTGAGCTTTACTCTTAAAATTGCATAAAACAACTTTCTCTCACTGAGAAAGATTATTTTCAGCATCTGTGGCCTTGGTTTCTCTAAATTTGCTTAGTTGCAATAAACACAGCATTACTGTTCTTAGCAGCTCTAAACTAGTGATTTTGTGCATTGAAGGTCTAATATGACTTTTTAAGCAAAAATAGCTCTAAAACATGAAAATCTGTCTTCTGCATTGCAAAAAACATTTCATTTCATGAGAAAGAAACATCTATAATTTACTTGAGCTTTACTCTTAAAATTGCATAAAACAACTTTCTCTCACTGAGAAAGATTATTTTCAGCATCTGTGGCCTTGGTTTCTCTAAATTTGCTTAGTTGCAATAAACACAGCATTACTGTTCTTAGCAGCTCTAAACTAGGGATTTTGTGCATTTAACCTCTAATATGACTTGCTCTGCAAAAAAGCTCTAATACATGAAAATCTGTCTTCTGCATTTCAAATAACATTTCATTTCATGAGAAAGAAACATCTATAATTTACTTGAGCTTTACTCTTAAAATTGCATAAAACAACTTTCTCTCACTGAGAAAGATTATTTTCAGCATCTGTGGCCTTGGTTTCTCTAAATTTGCTTAGTTGCAATAAACACAGCATTACTGTTCTTAGCAGCTCTAAACTAGTGATTTTGTGCATTGAAGGTCTAATATGACTTTTTAAGCAAAAATAGCTCTAAAACATGAAAATCTGTCTTCTGCATTGCAAAAAACATTTCATTTCATGAGAAAGAAACATCTATAATTTACTTGAGCTTTACTCTTAAAATTGCATAAAACAACTTTCTCTCACTGAGAAAGATTATTTTCAGCATCTGTGGCCTTGGTTTCTCTAAATTTGCT